>NC_064922.1:896023630-896337894 GCF_023897955.1 Schistocerca gregaria
ACACACGCGAGACAGATAGTGCGCAAGGAAGACTTCCAAAGAGTCTCTGGAAATAACAAAACAGTATGAAGTGACAGAAATGTTGTGAAATACGTCAGGGCATATTGTTTTGTAGCAGTGCACAACGGCAAATTTGTAAACAAAAATTTACCTTTCGTCGCTACAAGAGAGGGATACTTTGTCCAACAGCCTGTGTCTTGTGTGCATGTTTTCGCACCTTTCCACGGCACGGCGCAGCACAGAGCTGCTCTGGTAGCTCCGAACGGACGCACACGGCGCCTCGGACACGCCGGTTCGGCCCGCGCCCATCTCGCAGATGTTTCTCGTGCTTGTGCTGTCATTACGGACCGCGACCCGAGCGGCAGCGAGCGGCAGTCGAGCAAAGTCGGGACAAGTCGGGACGGAAGGGGACAGCCGAGAATGCACCGTGCGAATTACGCAAATATCTGGAAGCGCGACGCGTGTCAGGCAGGTGAGAACGCTTCCCTCGGTCCAGCAGGACACTGCCACACCCCGCGAGTCCCCAAGCCGCCCGGCCGCGCGCAAGCCCTGCGCCGGATAACGATAACAAGGTGCGTCTCCCGCGAGTGTCGGAGGCCGCACGAACCAAACGAATGACAGGCGGTGCAACGAGCAGCTGTGTTGTGCGTCCGACCCACGTGGCGGCGCGTCGCCTTCGAGGTGGAAGGACGTGCTTTGCGTCAAATGTGCCACCGAAAAAAGCGATTGCTTGTGTTAGGAGGAGAGGCGAAGCCTTCTTCTGCCGTGCAGCTACAGTATAACGACGCCAACGGCCATACCATGTTGAATACACCGGTTCTCGTCCGATCACCGAAGTTAAGCAACATCGGGCCCGGTTAGTACTTGGATGGGTGACCGCCTGGGAACACCGGGTGCTGTTGGCTCCTTCTCTCTTTTTAGATTGTACGTCACTACACCTGCCAGCCCTCTTTTCATACAAACTCTCAGGTGCGACAAAGATGCTTCCACAAGCATTTTAAACTACTGTATTAAACGTAAGATGCGAAATTACAGTAATGAACTCAGTTTGAACAAGAAAGCGCGGACGAAGAGTGCTAGGAACTCGTTGAAAATAACGAAACACTGCGAATCGACAGATGTGCTCTTGAAATGCGTCAGAGCCTACTGTTTTGTAGGAGCGCTAAATTCCAAAAACTAACTACATTAAAAAAAAAAAAAAAAACCTGTTCCTGTCCGACCACCGATGATAAGCAACAACGTTAGTATTCGGATCGGCGACCGCTTGGGAACTCTGGCTGTCTTCATTTCTTGCTTTCTTGTCGCTACCCCTGCCAGCCCTTTTTTCATGCTACCTTTCTCATGTGACAAAGATGCTTCCATACTGATTTTAAACTATCGTAAGATACGATATTAAGGAACTCAGTTTGAAAAGAGTGCGCCAAGGAAGACTTCCAAAGAGTCTCTGGAAATAACAAAACAGTATGAAGTGACAGAAATGTTGTGAAATACGTCAGGGCATATTGTTTTGTAGCAGTGCACAACGGCAAATTTGTAAACAAAAATTTACCTTTCGTCGCTACAAGAGAGGGATACTTTGTCCAACAGCCTGTGTCTTGTGTGCATGTTTTCGCACCTTTCCACGGCACGGCGCAGCACAGAGCTGCTCTGGTAGCTCCGAACGGACGCACACGGCGCCTCGGACACGCCGGTTCGGCCCGCGCCCATCTCGCAGATGTTTCTCGTGCTTGTGCTGTCATTACGGACCGCGACCCGAGCGGCAGCGAGCGGCAGTCGAGCAAAGTCGGGACAAGTCGGGACGGAAGGGGACAGCCGAGAATGCACCGTGCGAATTACGCAAATATCTGGAAGCGCGACGCGTGTCAGGCAGGTGAGAACGCTTCCCTCGGTCCAGCAGGACACTGCCACACCCCGCGAGTCCCCAAGCCGCCCGGCCGCGCGCAAGCCCTGCGCCGGATAACGATAACAAGGTGCGTCTCCCGCGAGTGTCGGAGGCCGCACGAACCAAACGAATGACAGGCGGTGCAACGAGCAGCTGTGTTGTGCGTCCGACCCACGTGGCGGCGCGTCGCCTTCGAGGTGGAAGGACGTGCTTTGCGTCAAATGTGCCACCGAAAAAAGCGATTGCTTGTGTTAGGAGGAGAGGCGAAGCCTTCTTCTGCCGTGCAGCTACAGTATAACGACGCCAACGGCCATACCATGTTGAATACACCGGTTCTCGTCCGATCACCGAAGTTAAGCAACATCGGGCCCGGTTAGTACTTGGATGGGTGACCGCCTGGGAACACCGGGTGCTGTTGGCTCCTTCTCTCTTTTTAGATTGTACGTCACTACACCTGCCAGCCCTCTTTTCATACAAACTCTCAGGTGCGACAAAGATGCTTCCACAAGCATTTTAAACTACTGTATTAAACGTAAGATGCGAAATTACAGTAATGAACTCAGTTTGAACAAGAAAGCGCGGACGAAGAGTGCTAGGAACTCGTTGAAAATAACGAAACACTGCGAATCGACAGATGTGCTCTTGAAATGCGTCAGAGCCTACTGTTTTGTAGGAGCGCTAAATTCCAAAAACTAACTACATTAAAAAAAAAAAAAACCTGTTCCTGTCCGACCACCGATGATAAGCAACAACGTTAGTATTCGGATCGGCGACCGCTTGGGAACTCTGGCTGTCTTCATTTCTTGCTTTCTTGTCGCTACCCCTGCCAGCCCTTTTTTCATGCTACCTTTCTCATGTGACAAAGATGCTTCCATACTGATTTTAAACTATCGTAAGATACGATATTAAGGAACTCAGTTTGAAAAGAGTGCGCCAAGGAAGACTTCCAAAGAGTCTCTGGAAATAACAAAACAGTATGAAGTGACAGAAATGTTGTGAAATACGTCAGGGCATATTGTTTTGTAGCAGTGCACAACGGCAAATTTGTAAACAAAAATTTACCTTTCGTCGCTACAAGAGAGGGATACTTTGTCCAACAGCCTGTGTCTTGTGTGCATGTTTTCGCACCTTTCCACGGCACGGCGCAGCACAGAGCTGCTCTGGTAGCTCCGAACGGACGCACACGGCGCCTCGGACACGCCGGTTCGGCCCGCGCCCATCTCGCAGATGTTTCTCGTGCTTGTGCTGTCATTACGGACCGCGACCCGAGCGGCAGCGAGCGGCAGTCGAGCAAAGTCGGGACAAGTCGGGACGGAAGGGGACAGCCGAGAATGCACCGTGCGAATTACGCAAATATCTGGAAGCGCGAACGCGTGTCAGGCAGGTGAGAACGCTTCCCTCGGTCCAGCAGGACACTGCCACACCCCGCGAGTCCCCAAGCCGCCCGGCCGCGCGCAAGCCCTGCGCCGGATAACGATAACAAGGTGCGTCTCCCGCGAGTGTCGGAGGCCGCACGAACCAAACGAATGACAGGCGGTGCAACGAGCAGCTGTGTTGTGCGTCCGACCCACGTGGCGGCGCGTCGCCTTCGAGGTGGAAGGACGTGCTTTGCGTCAAATGTGCCACCGAAAAAAGCGATTGCTTGTGTTAGGAGGAGAGGCGAAGCCTTCTTCTGCCGTGCAGCTACAGTATAAGGACGCCAACGGCCATACCATGTTGAATACACCGGTTCTCGTCCGATCACCGAAGTTAAGCAACATCGGGCCCGGTTAGTACTTGGATGGGTGACCGCCTGGGAACACCGGGTGCTGTTGGCTCCTTCTCTCTTTTTAGATTGTACGTCACTACACCTGCCAGCCCTCTTTTCATACAAACTCTCAGGTGCGACAAAGATGCTTCCACAAGCATTTTAAACTACTGTATTAAACGTAAGATGCGAAATTACAGTAATGAACTCAGTTTGAACAAGAAAGCGCGGACGAAGAGTGCTAGGAACTCGTTGAAAATAACGAAACACTGCGAATCGACAGATGTGCTCTTGAAATGCGTCAGAGCCTACTGTTTTGTAGGAGCGCTAAATTCCAAAAACTAACTACATTAAAAAAAAAAAAAAAACCTGTTCCTGTCCGACCACCGATGATAAGCAACAACGTTAGTATTCGGATCGGCGACCGCTTGGGAACTCTGGCTGTCTTCATTTCTTGCTTTCTTGTCGCTACCCCTGCCAGCCCTTTTTTCATGCTACCTTTCTCATGTGACAAAGATGCTTCCATACTGATTTTAAACTATCGTAAGATACGATATTAAGGAACTCAGTTTGAAAAGAGTGCGCCAAGGAAGACTTCCAAAGAGTCTCTGGAAATAACAAAACAGTATGAAGTGACAGAAATGTTGTGAAATACGTCAGGGCATATTGTTTTGTAGCAGTGCACAACGGCAAATTTGTAAACAAAAATTTACCTTTCGTCGCTACAAGAGAGGGATACTTTGTCCAACAGCCTGTGTCTTGTGTGCATGTTTTCGCACCTTTCCACGGCACGGCGCAGCACAGAGCTGCTCTGGTAGCTCCGAACGGACGCACACGGCGCCTCGGACACGCCGGTTCGGCCCGCGCCCATCTCGCAGATGTTTCTCGTGCTTGTGCTGTCATTACGGACCGCGACCCGAGCGGCAGCGAGCGGCAGTCGAGCAAAGTCGGGACAAGTCGGGACGGAAGGGGACAGCCGAGAATGCACCGTGCGAATTACGCAAATATCTGGAAGCGCGACGCGTGTCAGGCAGGTGAGAACGCTTCCCTCGGTCCAGCAGGACACTGCCACACCCCGCGAGTCCCCAAGCCGCCCGGCCGCGCGCAAGCCCTGCGCCGGATAACGATAACAAGGTGCGTCTCCCGCGAGTGTCGGAGGCCGCACGAACCAAACGAATGACAGGCGGTGCAACGAGCAGCTGTGTTGTGCGTCCGACCCACGTGGCGGCGCGTCGCCTTCGAGGTGGAAGGACGTGCTTTGCGTCAAATGTGCCACCGAAAAAAGCGATTGCTTGTGTTAGGAGGAGAGGCGAAGCCTTCTTCTGCCGTGCAGCTACAGTATAACGACGCCAACGGCCATACCATGTTGAATACACCGGTTCTCGTCCGATCACCGAAGTTAAGCAACATCGGGCCCGGTTAGTACTTGGATGGGTGACCGCCTGGGAACACCGGGTGCTGTTGGCTCCTTCTCTCTTTTTAGATTGTACGTCACTACACCTGCCAGCCCTCTTTTCATACAAACTCTCAGGTGCGACAAAGATGCTTCCACAAGCATTTTAAACTACTGTATTAAACGTAAGATGCGAAATTACAGTAATGAACTCAGTTTGAACAAGAAAGCGCGGACGAAGAGTGCTAGGAACTCGTTGAAAATAACGAAACACTGCGAATCGACAGATGTGCTCTTGAAATGCGTCAGAGCCTACTGTTTTGTAGGAGCGCTAAATTCCAAAAACTAACTACATTAAAAAAAAAAAAAAAAACCTGTTCCTGTCCGACCACCGATGATAAGCAACAACGTTAGTATTCGGATCGGCGACCGCTTGGGAACTCTGGCTGTCTTCATTTCTTGCTTTCTTGTCGCTACCCCTGCCAGCCCTTTTTTCATGCTACCTTTCTCATGTGACAAAGATGCTTCCATACTGATTTTAAACTATCGTAAGATACGATATTAAGGAACTCAGTTTGAAAAGAGTGCGCCAAGGAAGACTTCCAAAGAGTCTCTGGAAATAACAAAACAGTATGAAGTGACAGAAATGTTGTGAAATACGTCAGGGCATATTGTTTTGTAGCAGTGCACAACGGCAAATTTGTAAACAAAAATTTACCTTTCGTCGCTACAAGAGAGGGATACTTTGTCCAACAGCCTGTGTCTTGTGTGCATGTTTTCGCACCTTTCCACGGCACGGCGCAGCACAGAGCTGCTCTGGTAGCTCCGAACGGACGCACACGGCGCCTCGGACACGCCGGTTCGGCCCGCGCCCATCTCGCAGATGTTTCTCGTGCTTGTGCTGTCATTACGGACCGCGACCCGAGCGGCAGCGAGCGGCAGTCGAGCAAAGTCGGGACAAGTCGGGACGGAAGGGGACAGCCGAGAATGCACCGTGCGAATTACGCAAATATCTGGAAGCGCGACGCGTGTCAGGCAGGTGAGAACGCTTCCCTCGGTCCAGCAGGACACTGCCACACCCCGCGAGTCCCCAAGCCGCCCGGCCGCGCGCAAGCCCTGCGCCGGATAACGATAACAAGGTGCGTCTCCCGCGAGTGTCGGAGGCCGCACGAACCAAACGAATGACAGGCGGTGCAACGAGCAGCTGTGTTGTGCGTCCGACCCACGTGGCGGCGCGTCGCCTTCGAGGTGGAAGGACGTGCTTTGCGTCAAATGTGCCACCGAAAAAAGCGATTGCTTGTGTTAGGAGGAGAGGCGAAGCCTTCTTCTGCCGTGCAGCTACAGTATAACGACGCCAACGGCCATACCATGTTGAATACACCGGTTCTCGTCCGATCACCGAAGTTAAGCAACATCGGGCCCGGTTAGTACTTGGATGGGTGACCGCCTGGGAACACCGGGTGCTGTTGGCTCCTTCTCTCTTTTTAGATTGTACGTCACTACACCTGCCAGCCCTCTTTTCATACAAACTCTCAGGTGCGACAAAGATGCTTCCACAAGCATTTTAAACTACTGTATTAAACGTAAGATGCGAAATTACAGTAATGAACTCAGTTTGAACAAGAAAGCGCGGACGAAGAGTGCTAGGAACTCGTTGAAAATAACGAAACACTGCGAATCGACAGATGTGCTCTTGAAATGCGTCAGAGCCTACTGTTTTGTAGGAGCGCTAAATTCCAAAAACTAACTACATTAAAAAAAAAAAAAAACCTGTTCCTGTCCGACCACCGATGATAAGCAACAACGTTAGTATTCGGATCGGCGACCGCTTGGGAACTCTGGCTGTCTTCATTTCTTGCTTTCTTGTCGCTACCCCTGCCAGCCCTTTTTTCATGCTACCTTTCTCATGTGACAAAGATGCTTCCATACTGATTTTAAACTATCGTAAGATACGATATTAAGGAACTCAGTTTGAAAAGAGTGCGCCAAGGAAGACTTCCAAAGAGTCTCTGGAAATAACAAAACAGTATGAAGTGACAGAAATGTTGTGAAATACGTCAGGGCATATTGTTTTGTAGCAGTGCACAACGGCAAATTTGTAAACAAAAATTTACCTTTCGTCGCTACAAGAGAGGGATACTTTGTCCAACAGCCTGTGTCTTGTGTGCATGTTTTCGCACCTTTCCACGGCACGGCGCAGCACAGAGCTGCTCTGGTAGCTCCGAACGGACGCACACGGCGCCTCGGACACGCCGGTTCGGCCCGCGCCCATCTCGCAGATGTTTCTCGTGCTTGTGCTGTCATTACGGACCGCGACCCGAGCGGCAGCGAGCGGCAGTCGAGCAAAGTCGGGACAAGTCGGGACGGAAGGGGACAGCCGAGAATGCACCGTGCGAATTACGCAAATATCTGGAAGCGCGACGCGTGTCAGGCAGGTGAGAACGCTTCCCTCGGTCCAGCAGGACACTGCCACACCCCGCGAGTCCCCAAGCCGCCCGGCCGCGCGCAAGCCCTGCGCCGGATAACGATAACAAGGTGCGTCTCCCGCGAGTGTCGGAGGCCGCACGAACCAAACGAATGACAGGCGGTGCAACGAGCAGCTGTGTTGTGCGTCCGACCCACGTGGCGGCGCGTCGCCTTCGAGGTGGAAGGACGTGCTTTGCGTCAAATGTGCCACCGAAAAAAGCGATTGCTTGTGTTAGGAGGAGAGGCGAAGCCTTCTTCTGCCGTGCAGCTACAGTATAACGACGCCAACGGCCATACCATGTTGAATACACCGGTTCTCGTCCGATCACCGAAGTTAAGCAACATCGGGCCCGGTTAGTACTTGGATGGGTGACCGCCTGGGAACACCGGGTGCTGTTGGCTCCTTCTCTCTTTTTAGATTGTACGTCACTACACCTGCCAGCCCTCTTTTCATACAAACTCTCAGGTGCGACAAAGATGCTTCCACAAGCATTTTAAACTACTGTATTAAACGTAAGATGCGAAATTACAGTAATGAACTCAGTTTGAACAAGAAAGCGCGGACGAAGAGTGCTAGGAACTCGTTGAAAATAACGAAACACTGCGAATCGACAGATGTGCTCTTGAAATGCGTCAGAGCCTACTGTTTTGTAGGAGCGCTAAATTCCAAAAACTAACTACATTAAAAAAAAAAAAAAAACCTGTTCCTGTCCGACCACCGATGATAAGCAACAACGTTAGTATTCGGATCGGCGACCGCTTGGGAACTCTGGCTGTCTTCATTTCTTGCTTTCTTGTCGCTACCCCTGCCAGCCCTTTTTTCATGCTACCTTTCTCATGTGACAAAGATGCTTCCATACTGATTTTAAACTATCGTAAGATACGATATTAAGGAACTCAGTTTGAAAAGAGTGCGCCAAGGAAGACTTCCAAAGAGTCTCTGGAAATAACAAAACAGTATGAAGTGACAGAAATGTTGTGAAATACGTCAGGGCATATTGTTTTGTAGCAGTGCACAACGGCAAATTTGTAAACAAAAATTTACCTTTCGTCGCTACAAGAGAGGGATACTTTGTCCAACAGCCTGTGTCTTGTGTGCATGTTTTCGCACCTTTCCACGGCACGGCGCAGCACAGAGCTGCTCTGGTAGCTCCGAACGGACGCACACGGCGCCTCGGACACGCCGGTTCGGCCCGCGCCCATCTCGCAGATGTTTCTCGTGCTTGTGCTGTCATTACGGACCGCGACCCGAGCGGCAGCGAGCGGCAGTCGAGCAAAGTCGGGACAAGTCGGGACGGAAGGGGACAGCCGAGAATGCACCGTGCGAATTACGCAAATATCTGGAAGCGCGACGCGTGTCAGGCAGGTGAGAACGCTTCCCTCGGTCCAGCAGGACACTGCCACACCCCGCGAGTCCCCAAGCCGCCCGGCCGCGCGCAAGCCCTGCGCCGGATAACGATAACAAGGTGCGTCTCCCGCGAGTGTCGGAGGCCGCACGAACCAAACGAATGACAGGCGGTGCAACGAGCAGCTGTGTTGTGCGTCCGACCCACGTGGCGGCGCGTCGCCTTCGAGGTGGAAGGACGTGCTTTGCGTCAAATGTGCCACCGAAAAAAGCGATTGCTTGTGTTAGGAGGAGAGGCGAAGCCTTCTTCTGCCGTGCAGCTACAGTATAACGACGCCAACGGCCATACCATGTTGAATACACCGGTTCTCGTCCGATCACCGAAGTTAAGCAACATCGGGCCCGGTTAGTACTTGGATGGGTGACCGCCTGGGAACACCGGGTGCTGTTGGCTCCTTCTCTCTTTTTAGATTGTACGTCACTACACCTGCCAGCCCTCTTTTCATACAAACTCTCAGGTGCGACAAAGATGCTTCCACAAGCATTTTAAACTACTGTATTAAACGTAAGATGCGAAATTACAGTAATGAACTCAGTTTGAACAAGAAAGCGCGGACGAAGAGTGCTAGGAACTCGTTGAAAATAACGAAACACTGCGAATCGACAGATGTGCTCTTGAAATGCGTCAGAGCCTACTGTTTTGTAGGAGCGCTAAATTCCAAAAACTAACTACATTAAAAAAAAAAAAAAAACCTGTTCCTGTCCGACCACCGATGATAAGCAACAACGTTAGTATTCGGATCGGCGACCGCTTGGGAACTCTGGCTGTCTTCATTTCTTGCTTTCTTGTCGCTACCCCTGCCAGCCCTTTTTTCATGCTACCTTTCTCATGTGACAAAGATGCTTCCATACTGATTTTAAACTATCGTAAGATACGATATTAAGGAACTCAGTTTGAAAAGAGTGCGCCAAGGAAGACTTCCAAAGAGTCTCTGGAAATAACAAAACAGTATGAAGTGACAGAAATGTTGTGAAATACGTCAGGGCATATTGTTTTGTAGCAGTGCACAACGGCAAATTTGTAAACAAAAATTTACCTTTCGTCGCTACAAGAGAGGGATACTTTGTCCAACAGCCTGTGTCTTGTGTGCATGTTTTCGCACCTTTCCACGGCACGGCGCAGCACAGAGCTGCTCTGGTAGCTCCGAACGGACGCACACGGCGCCTCGGACACGCCGGTTCGGCCCGCGCCCATCTCGCAGATGTTTCTCGTGCTTGTGCTGTCATTACGGACCGCGACCCGAGCGGCAGCGAGCGGCAGTCGAGCAAAGTCGGGACAAGTCGGGACGGAAGGGGACAGCCGAGAATGCACCGTGCGAATTACGCAAATATCTGGAAGCGCGACGCGTGTCAGGCAGGTGAGAACGCTTCCCTCGGTCCAGCAGGACACTGCCACACCCCGCGAGTCCCCAAGCCGCCCGGCCGCGCGCAAGCCCTGCGCCGGATAACGATAACAAGGTGCGTCTCCCGCGAGTGTCGGAGGCCGCACGAACCAAACGAATGACAGGCGGTGCAACGAGCAGCTGTGTTGTGCGTCCGACCCACGTGGCGGCGCGTCGCCTTCGAGGTGGAAGGACGTGCTTTGCGTCAAATGTGCCACCGAAAAAAGCGATTGCTTGTGTTAGGAGGAGAGGCGAAGCCTTCTTCTGCCGTGCAGCTACAGTATAACGACGCCAACGGCCATACCATGTTGAATACACCGGTTCTCGTCCGATCACCGAAGTTAAGCAACATCGGGCCCGGTTAGTACTTGGATGGGTGACCGCCTGGGAACACCGGGTGCTGTTGGCTCCTTCTCTCTTTTTAGATTGTACGTCACTACACCTGCCAGCCCTCTTTTCATACAAACTCTCAGGTGCGACAAAGATGCTTCCACAAGCATTTTAAACTACTGTATTAAACGTAAGATGCGAAATTACAGTAATGAACTCAGTTTGAACAAGAAAGCGCGGACGAAGAGTGCTAGGAACTCGTTGAAAATAACGAAACACTGCGAATCGACAGATGTGCTCTTGAAATGCGTCAGAGCCTACTGTTTTGTAGGAGCGCTAAATTCCAAAAACTAACTACATTAAAAAAAAAAAAAAAACCTGTTCCTGTCCGACCACCGATGATAAGCAACAACGTTAGTATTCGGATCGGCGACCGCTTGGGAACTCTGGCTGTCTTCATTTCTTGCTTTCTTGTCGCTACCCCTGCCAGCCCTTTTTTCATGCTACCTTTCTCATGTGACAAAGATGCTTCCATACTGATTTTAAACTATCGTAAGATACGATATTAAGGAACTCAGTTTGAAAAGAGTGCGCCAAGGAAGACTTCCAAAGAGTCTCTGGAAATAACAAAACAGTATGAAGTGACAGAAATGTTGTGAAATACGTCAGGGCATATTGTTTTGTAGCAGTGCACAACGGCAAATTTGTAAACAAAAATTTACCTTTCGTCGCTACAAGAGAGGGATACTTTGTCCAACAGCCTGTGTCTTGTGTGCATGTTTTCGCACCTTTCCACGGCACGGCGCAGCACAGAGCTGCTCTGGTAGCTCCGAACGGACGCACACGGCGCCTCGGACACGCCGGTTCGGCCCGCGCCCATCTCGCAGATGTTTCTCGTGCTTGTGCTGTCATTACGGACCGCGACCCGAGCGGCAGCGAGCGGCAGTCGAGCAAAGTCGGGACAAGTCGGGACGGAAGGGGACAGCCGAGAATGCACCGTGCGAATTACGCAAATATCTGGAAGCGCGACGCGTGTCAGGCAGGTGAGAACGCTTCCCTCGGTCCAGCAGGACACTGCCACACCCCGCGAGTCCCCAAGCCGCCCGGCCGCGCGCAAGCCCTGCGCCGGATAACGATAACAAGGTGCGTCTCCCGCGAGTGTCGGAGGCCGCACGAACCAAACGAATGACAGGCGGTGCAACGAGCAGCTGTGTTGTGCGTCCGACCCACGTGGCGGCGCGTCGCCTTCGAGGTGGAAGGACGTGCTTTGCGTCAAATGTGCCACCGAAAAAAGCGATTGCTTGTGTTAGGAGGAGAGGCGAAGCCTTCTTCTGCCGTGCAGCTACAGTATAACGACGCCAACGGCCATACCATGTTGAATACACCGGTTCTCGTCCGATCACCGAAGTTAAGCAACATCGGGCCCGGTTAGTACTTGGATGGGTGACCGCCTGGGAACACCGGGTGCTGTTGGCTCCTTCTCTCTTTTTAGATTGTACGTCACTACACCTGCCAGCCCTCTTTTCATACAAACTCTCAGGTGCGACAAAGATGCTTCCACAAGCATTTTAAACTACTGTATTAAACGTAAGATGCGAAATTACAGTAATGAACTCAGTTTGAACAAGAAAGCGCGGACGAAGAGTGCTAGGAACTCGTTGAAAATAACGAAACACTGCGAATCGACAGATGTGCTCTTGAAATGCGTCAGAGCCTACTGTTTTGTAGGAGCGCTAAATTCCAAAAACTAACTACATTAAAAAAAAAAAAAAAACCTGTTCCTGTCCGACCACCGATGATAAGCAACAACGTTAGTATTCGGATCGGCGACCGCTTGGGAACTCTGGCTGTCTTCATTTCTTGCTTTCTTGTCGCTACCCCTGCCAGCCCTTTTTTCATGCTACCTTTCTCATGTGACAAAGATGCTTCCATACTGATTTTAAACTATCGTAAGATACGATATTAAGGAACTCAGTTTGAAAAGAGTGCGCCAAGGAAGACTTCCAAAGAGTCTCTGGAAATAACAAAACAGTATGAAGTGACAGAAATGTTGTGAAATACGTCAGGGCATATTGTTTTGTAGCAGTGCACAACGGCAAATTTGTAAACAAAAATTTACCTTTCGTCGCTACAAGAGAGGGATACTTTGTCCAACAGCCTGTGTCTTGTGTGCATGTTTTCGCACCTTTCCACGGCACGGCGCAGCACAGAGCTGCTCTGGTAGCTCCGAACGGACGCACACGGCGCCTCGGACACGCCGGTTCGGCCCGCGCCCATCTCGCAGATGTTTCTCGTGCTTGTGCTGTCATTACGGACCGCGACCCGAGCGGCAGCGAGCGGCAGTCGAGCAAAGTCGGGACAAGTCGGGACGGAAGGGGACAGCCGAGAATGCACCGTGCGAATTACGCAAATATCTGGAAGCGCGACGCGTGTCAGGCAGGTGAGAACGCTTCCCTCGGTCCAGCAGGACACTGCCACACCCCGCGAGTCCCCAAGCCGCCCGGCCGCGCGCAAGCCCTGCGCCGGATAACGATAACAAGGTGCGTCTCCCGCGAGTGTCGGAGGCCGCACGAACCAAACGAATGACAGGCGGTGCAACGAGCAGCTGTGTTGTGCGTCCGACCCACGTGGCGGCGCGTCGCCTTCGAGGTGGAAGGACGTGCTTTGCGTCAAATGTGCCACCGAAAAAAGCGATTGCTTGTGTTAGGAGGAGAGGCGAAGCCTTCTTCTGCCGTGCAGCTACAGTATAACGACGCCAACGGCCATACCATGTTGAATACACCGGTTCTCGTCCGATCACCGAAGTTAAGCAACATCGGGCCCGGTTAGTACTTGGATGGGTGACCGCCTGGGAACACCGGGTGCTGTTGGCTCCTTCTCTCTTTTTAGATTGTACGTCACTACACCTGCCAGCCCTCTTTTCATACAAACTCTCAGGTGCGACAAAGATGCTTCCACAAGCATTTTAAACTACTGTATTAAACGTAAGATGCGAAATTACAGTAATGAACTCAGTTTGAACAAGAAAGCGCGGACGAAGAGTGCTAGGAACTCGTTGAAAATAACGAAACACTGCGAATCGACAGATGTGCTCTTGAAATGCGTCAGAGCCTACTGTTTTGTAGGAGCGCTAAATTCCAAAAACTAACTACATTAAAAAAAAAAAAAAAACCTGTTCCTGTCCGACCACCGATGATAAGCAACAACGTTAGTATTCGGATCGGCGACCGCTTGGGAACTCTGGCTGTCTTCATTTCTTGCTTTCTTGTCGCTACCCCTGCCAGCCCTTTTTTCATGCTACCTTTCTCATGTGACAAAGATGCTTCCATACTGATTTTAAACTATCGTAAGATACGATATTAAGGAACTCAGTTTGAAAAGAGTGCGCCAAGGAAGACTTCCAAAGAGTCTCTGGAAATAACAAAACAGTATGAAGTGACAGAAATGTTGTGAAATACGTCAGGGCATATTGTTTTGTAGCAGTGCACAACGGCAAATTTGTAAACAAAAATTTACCTTTCGTCGCTACAAGAGAGGGATACTTTGTCCAACAGCCTGTGTCTTGTGTGCATGTTTTCGCACCTTTCCACGGCACGGCGCAGCACAGAGCTGCTCTGGTAGCTCCGAACGGACGCACACGGCGCCTCGGACACGCCGGTTCGGCCCGCGCCCATCTCGCAGATGTTTCTCGTGCTTGTGCTGTCATTACGGACCGCGACCCGAGCGGCAGCGAGCGGCAGTCGAGCAAAGTCGGGACAAGTCGGGACGGAAGGGGACAGCCGAGAATGCACCGTGCGAATTACGCAAATATCTGGAAGCGCGACGCGTGTCAGGCAGGTGAGAACGCTTCCCTCGGTCCAGCAGGACACTGCCACACCCCGCGAGTCCCCAAGCCGCCCGGCCGCGCGCAAGCCCTGCGCCGGATAACGATAACAAGGTGCGTCTCCCGCGAGTGTCGGAGGCCGCACGAACCAAACGAATGACAGGCGGTGCAACGAGCAGCTGTGTTGTGCGTCCGACCCACGTGGCGGCGCGTCGCCTTCGAGGTGGAAGGACGTGCTTTGCGTCAAATGTGCCACCGAAAAAAGCGATTGCTTGTGTTAGGAGGAGAGGCGAAGCCTTCTTCTGCCGTGCAGCTACAGTATAACGACGCCAACGGCCATACCATGTTGAATACACCGGTTCTCGTCCGATCACCGAAGTTAAGCAACATCGGGCCCGGTTAGTACTTGGATGGGTGACCGCCTGGGAACACCGGGTGCTGTTGGCTCCTTCTCTCTTTTTAGATTGTACGTCACTACACCTGCCAGCCCTCTTTTCATACAAACTCTCAGGTGCGACAAAGATGCTTCCACAAGCATTTTAAACTACTGTATTAAACGTAAGATGCGAAATTACAGTAATGAACTCAGTTTGAACAAGAAAGCGCGGACGAAGAGTGCTAGGAACTCGTTGAAAATAACGAAACACTGCGAATCGACAGATGTGCTCTTGAAATGCGTCAGAGCCTACTGTTTTGTAGGAGCGCTAAATTCCAAAAACTAACTACATTAAAAAAAAAAAAAAAACCTGTTCCTGTCCGACCACCGATGATAAGCAACAACGTTAGTATTCGGATCGGCGACCGCTTGGGAACTCTGGCTGTCTTCATTTCTTGCTTTCTTGTCGCTACCCCTGCCAGCCCTTTTTTCATGGTACCTTTCTCATGTGACAAAGATGCTTCCATACTGATTTTAAACTATCGTAAGATACGATATTAAGGAACTCAGTTTGAAAAGAGTGCGCCAAGGAAGACTTCCAAAGAGTCTCTGGAAATAACAAAACAGTATGAAGTGACAGAAATGTTGTGAAATACGTCAGGGCATATTGTTTTGTAGCAGTGCACAACGGCAAATTTGTAAACAAAAATTTACCTTTCGTCGCTACAAGAGAGGGATACTTTGTCCAACAGCCTGTGTCTTGTGTGCATGTTTTCGCACCTTTCCACGGCACGGCGCAGCACAGAGCTGCTCTGGTAGCTCCGAACGGACGCACACGGCGCCTCGGACACGCCGGTTCGGCCCGCGCCCATCTCGCAGATGTTTCTCGTGCTTGTGCTGTCATTACGGACCGCGACCCGAGCGGCAGCGAGCGGCAGTCGAGCAAAGTCGGGACAAGTCGGGACGGAAGGGGACAGCCGAGAATGCACCGTGCGAATTACGCAAATATCTGGAAGCGCGACGCGTGTCAGGCAGGTGAGAACGCTTCCCTCGGTCCAGCAGGACACTGCCACACCCCGCGAGTCCCCAAGCCGCCCGGCCGCGCGCAAGCCCTGCGCCGGATAACGATAACAAGGTGCGTCTCCCGCGAGTGTCGGAGGCCGCACGAACCAAACGAATGACAGGCGGTGCAACGAGCAGCTGTGTTGTGCGTCCGACCCACGTGGCGGCGCGTCGCCTTCGAGGTGGAAGGACGTGCTTTGCGTCAAATGTGCCACCGAAAAAAGCGATTGCTTGTGTTAGGAGGAGAGGCGAAGCCTTCTTCTGCCGTGCAGCTACAGTATAACGACGCCAACGGCCATACCATGTTGAATACACCGGTTCTCGTCCGATCACCGAAGTTAAGCAACATCGGGCCTGGTTAGTACTTGGATGGGTGACCGCCTGGGAACACCGGGTGCTGTTGGCTCCTTCTCTCTTTTTAGATTGTACGTCACTACACCTGCCAGCCCTCTTTTCATACAAACTCTCAGGTGCGACAAAGATGCTTCCACAAGCATTTTAAACTACTGTATTAAACGTAAGATGCGAAATTACAGTAATGAACTCAGTTTGAACAAGAAAGCGCGGACGAAGAGTGCTAGGAACTCGTTGAAAATAACGAAACACTGCGAATCGACAGATGTGCTCTTGAAATGCGTCAGAGCCTACTGTTTTGTAGGAGCGCTAAATTCCAAAAACTAACTACATTAAAAAAAAAAAAAAAAAACCTGTTCCTGTCCGACCACCGATGATAAGCAACAACGTTAGTATTCGGATCGGCGACCGCTTGGGAACTCTGGCTGTCTTCATTTCTTGCTTTCTTGTCGCTACCCCTGCCAGCCCTTTTTTCATGCTACCTTTCTCATGTGACAAAGATGCTTCCATACTGATTTTAAACTATCGTAAGATACGATATTAAGGAACTCAGTTTGAAAAGAGTGCGCCAAGGAAGACTTCCAAAGAGTCTCTGGAAATAACAAAACAGTATGAAGTGACAGAAATGTTGTGAAATACGTCAGGGCATATTGTTTTGTAGCAGTGCACAACGGCAAATTTGTAAACAAAAATTTACCTTTCGTCGCTACAAGAGAGGGATACTTTGTCCAACAGCCTGTGTCTTGTGTGCATGTTTTCGCACCTTTCCACGGCACGGCGCAGCACAGAGCTGCTCTGGTAGCTCCGAACGGACGCACACGGCGCCTCGGACACGCCGGTTCGGCCCGCGCCCATCTCGCAGATGTTTCTCGTGCTTGTGCTGTCATTACGGACCGCGACCCGAGCGGCAGCGAGCGGCAGTCGAGCAAAGTCGGGACAAGTCGGGACGGAAGGGGACAGCCGAGAATGCACCGTGCGAATTACGCAAATATCTGGAAGCGCGACGCGTGTCAGGCAGGTGAGAACGCTTCCCTCGGTCCAGCAGGACACTGCCACACCCCGCGAGTCCCCAAGCCGCCCGGCCGCGCGCAAGCCCTGCGCCGGATAACGATAACAAGGTGCGTCTCCCGCGAGTGTCGGAGGCCGCACGAACCAAACGAATGACAGGCGGTGCAACGAGCAGCTGTGTTGTGCGTCCGACCCACGTGGCGGCGCGTCGCCTTCGAGGTGGAAGGACGTGCTTTGCGTCAAATGTGCCACCGAAAAAAGCGATTGCTTGTGTTAGGAGGAGAGGCGAAGCCTTCTTCTGCCGTGCAGCTACAGTATAACGACGCCAACGGCCATACCATGTTGAATACACCGGTTCTCGTCCGATCACCGAAGTTAAGCAACATCGGGCCTGGTTAGTACTTGGATGGGTGACCGCCTGGGAACACCGGGTGCTGTTGGCTCCTTCTCTCTTTTTAGATTGTACGTCACTACACCTGCCAGCCCTCTTTTCATACAAACTCTCAGGTGCGACAAAGATGCTTCCACAAGCATTTTAAACTACTGTATTAAACGTAAGATGCGAAATTACAGTAATGAACTCAGTTTGAACAAGAAAGCGCGGACGAAGAGTGCTAGGAACTCGTTGAAAATAACGAAACACTGCGAATCGACAGATGTGCTCTTGAAATGCGTCAGAGCCTACTGTTTTGTAGGAGCGCTAAATTCCAAAAACTAACTACATTAAAAAAAAAAAAAAAAACCTGTTCCTGTCCGACCACCGATGATAAGCAACAACGTTAGTATTCGGATCGGCGACCGCTTGGGAACTCTGGCTGTCTTCATTTCTTGCTTTCTTGTCGCTACCCCTGCCAGCCCTTTTTTCATGCTACCTTTCTCATGTGACAAAGATGCTTCCATACTGATTTTAAACTATCGTAAGATACGATATTAAGGAACTCAGTTTGAAAAGAGTGCGCCAAGGAAGACTTCCAAAGAGTCTCTGGAAATAACAAAACAGTATGAAGTGACAGAAATGTTGTGAAATACGTCAGGGCATATTGTTTTGTAGCAGTGCACAACGGCAAATTTGTAAACAAAAATTTACCTTTCGTCGCTACAAGAGAGGGATACTTTGTCCAACAGCCTGTGTCTTGTGTGCATGTTTTCGCACCTTTCCACGGCACGGCGCAGCACAGAGCTGCTCTGGTAGCTCCGAACGGACGCACACGGCGCCTCGGACACGCCGGTTCGGCCCGCGCCCATCTCGCAGATGTTTCTCGTGCTTGTGCTGTCATTACGGACCGCGACCCGAGCGGCAGCGAGCGGCAGTCGAGCAAAGTCGGGACAAGTCGGGACGGAAGGGGACAGCCGAGAATGCACCGTGCGAATTACGCAAATATCTGGAAGCGCGACGCGTGTCAGGCAGGTGAGAACGCTTCCCTCGGTCCAGCAGGACACTGCCACACCCCGCGAGTCCCCAAGCCGCCCGGCCGCGCGCAAGCCCTGCGCCGGATAACGATAACAAGGTGCGTCTCCCGCGAGTGTCGGAGGCCGCACGAACCAAACGAATGACAGGCGGTGCAACGAGCAGCTGTGTTGTGCGTCCGACCCACGTGGCGGCGCGTCGCCTTCGAGGTGGAAGGACGTGCTTTGCGTCAAATGTGCCACCGAAAAAAGCGATTGCTTGTGTTAGGAGGAGAGGCGAAGCCTTCTTCTGCCGTGCAGCTACAGTATAACGACGCCAACGGCCATACCATGTTGAATACACCGGTTCTCGTCCGATCACCGAAGTTAAGCAACATCGGGCCTGGTTAGTACTTGGCTGTCTGCCCGCCTGGCAACACCTCGGTGCCGAGCGAGCAGTACTTCCTTGTGCGACTTGGCCGGCGGCGCCTCGCGTGTCGTCTGTCTCCTGCCTCGCGGCTACATTTCATCAAGTCCGTAAGTTATGGCAATGTTGTATGATAATAGTGAAGAACGACAAAATAATGTGCAATGCGAATTCGATAGTTCCGTCGGAAAACCGTCAGCTTTCGAAATTCACCGTTGGATACTTGAGGAATTGTGTTTGTCGACCGATGACGTTCTCGGAGTTCAATTTGATACTTTTATCAATTCCGTGTTTTTGAAGTTGAAAACTCCCGAATTGTGTGATACCGTGGTAAATGTTAATGATGGTATCCGTAAATTTCGACATCTAGACGGTCGCATTAGTAACGTGACTATTTCTCATGGTGGGTTTGGCCTTCGAAATGTTCGTGTGTTCAACTTGCCTTTTGAAATCCGGAATGACACAATATCTCGTCATTTGCGGCCGTACGGGACCGTGCTATCTGTTTTTAAAGAGAAGTGGTCTTCCGCCTATGTTTTTCAAGTCGAAAACGGCGTGAGGAGTGTAAAGATGATAGTACGACAACATATTCCGTCCTTCTTGTTAGTTAACGGTCATCGTGCTTTTATAACCTATAGTGGTCAACCTCAGACGTGTTCCTTTTGCGGTGCTGTTGGTCATTACCGACAAAACTGTCCTAAACGCAGGCAGCCTGTTCAGTTGCCACGTGAGGACGTTTTAAGTGGGCCTAGCTTTGCTTCTGTTGCTGCAACGAGTTTAGGTTCCGCCCCCCCCGCACGTGTGCAACTCGCGGCCGCCCCCCCTGTATCGGCCGCCGCTGACGTTATGGACACGTCTGTTCCTGATAGTGACTCTGTTTCTGTTTCTGAACCTCTTGTTGAGCCTTCTTTGCTCGCGGCTGCGACAACTGAATCTGGTTTTGAAAAACCGGTAGTGGACGAAGTCTCACCGCAATCCGTGCCGATGTCGGCAGAAATTGTTCCGCATACTGTCCCGGTTACGGAACCCGACATATCGGCGGTTGCTCCTACTACCGTCCCCGACAGTCTTTCTGCTGCCAGTGCTGTTGTAGAACGTGAAGCTTTTACTGCACCGAAACCGCGTAGGGACCGGAATGTCGCTCGAGCTTCTGGCACCCCACGTTTACGTAGTGCCAGTAGCTCTGCTTCGTTTAATACGCGTGGTTTTTCGGACAAAAATCGGAGTCCGTCTCCGGTGGCGCGTTCTCCTGCCCCCCCTCAGGTTCGGTCGGTCGGGCAACCGACCTCCCGACAACCGGCCACGCGCGACGGTGTAGACCTCGGCCACCGCCCGTCTCAGGGGGGAGGCAGCAGGCGCCACGCGAAAAAGCAGACCTCTTCCCGCACTCAGCCGGAGGGTGATGTTGTTGCTGCAACGCAGAAACGTGACATAGCGGTGCAACATTTGAAAACCTTCCTGAGCCAACCGACTTCTGATGCCGATTCCGGCATGGCGGTGGATCCGCCTTTGTCTGTGACACCTTCCCCCTTTCCAACCAAAAGAAAGGCCGAAGATTCGCACCTTCGTCGTGCCCCCCCTTCCACCCACGATTTGGTGCCGCCTTTATCTTCGGATGTCGAGATGCCCGCCGTGGAGCATTCCGTCACAGAAAGTGCAGTCACAGTTTCTGGGACTCCACCGCTCCCGCCCCCCTTCCTAGTCAGTCACAGGATTGGTCGGCGGACGTGGAGGCCGGTGGTAACCATTAGTGTGACTCATTGTATGTCCTCCCCCTCCTAGCAAGTTTGTATGTTTTATCTTGTTTTAAGCAAATTTCATGTTTTTCTTTTATTTTCTTGTTTTTTAACTGTGTTATTACGTGTATATGGTTAACGACTGTAGCCAGTGGAACATCTTAACAGTTAATCTTAATAAGTTGCGAAATCCGCAGAAGGCTATGATTTTAAAAAATTTCTTGTATGATAATAACTGTCACGTCGCTTTTTTACAGGAGGTGACTTGTGAAGCGCTTTTGTTTTTGCATGATTTTACTGATTTTACTGTGATTGATAATATTGCCCCTGATAACGATACGGGCACTGCAATTTTAGTGCGTTCTGGCTTACCAATATCTAACGTTGACATTTTACCGAACGGTCGCGCTGTTGCTTGTACCATTTTTGGAATTGTGTTTGTAAATGTGTACGCTCCGTCAGGAAATGTTAAACCGGCCAGGGCTGACTTTTATGGTAGAGATTTGTGTCAGCTTCTATCCAGGAATGTCGATACTTTAATCGTTGGGGGTGATTTTAATTGTGTTTTAGACGACAGCGATCAAGAGCCGCGTCCAAACAAATGTCACGAGCTGGGTACTTTAGTCACTAGTTTTCAGCTGCTCGACACGTGGCGTGTTTTACACCCGGATTTCACCTACTTCACCTATTTTTACGGTACCGGGCGTAGCCGCCTCGATCGGATTTATGTGTCTAGGCAGCTGTCTGCCCGTATTTGTAGTGCTGACGTGACTCCTGTCGTATTTTCTGACCACTCCAGTTACTCCTGTCGTCTTTTATTGCCTCGTTTGTGTGTACCTCGCCGTACCAATTTGTGGAAGTTCAATTGCAGTTTACTCAATGACGACCATTTTGTGACTTGTTTTAACCGTATATGGCAACGGTTGTTACGGACTCGAGGCGGTCATAGTAGCACCATTGAGTGGTGGGTTGCGATAGTTAAACCGGCGATTAGGAAATTTTTAATTGATTACAGCCGTGAGGCGGCACGCTGGCGTCGGGCAACGGCTCGCTTCCGCCAGGCTTGTTTACGGGACTTAGCGTTGCGGGTGACGTCACAGCCCGAGTTGTTGCCTACTCTGAAGCAATTTCAAGCAAAGCTTTTACTTGACATGCGTGCCGTTAGTGATGGGGTGACCGTCCGAAGTCAGCCTGCGGGACTTGTTACTGGGGAACCTCTGTCCATTTACCATTTACACAGGGAACGCAAACGCCGTGAACGTTTGCAGATTAATGTTTGGCGGCTGCGAAACGGCGATCGCACTTCTGTACAGTCGGAAATTGAAACAGATATTTCTGAACATTTCGCTTCACTTTTCCGTGCTGTTGATGTGGATTCCGACGCGTTGCGAGATTTTTTGCAGACTGTACCCCACGTTTTAACTCGCCCGGACAGGAATCATTTAACTGCCGCCTTTACGTCTGATGAAGTTCTCGATGCCGTTCGGCGGAGTCCCAACGGGAAGTCTCCAGGTCCAGATGGGATTCCTGCGGAATTTTATTTGAAATTTTTTCATCTTTTTAGTGAGATTTTAGTAGATTTGGTAAATGATATTCGAAATGGTGTGCCTGTACCAGCTGCCTTTGTGGAGGGGGTTGTGACGCTCGTTCCCAAATCCAATGCTGTGCCAAATATCGACGCTGTCCGTCCGATTACTTTATTAAATGTTGACTACAAGATCGTCACGCGCTGCGTCGCTCAGCGACTTAAAAACATTTTGCCGGCGGTACTTAGTCCTCAGCAAACGTGTGCGGTGCGCGATCGGAATATCTTTGACGCTATCCTTGCTTACAGGGACTGCATTGGTTATGTAAAAAGTGCTCGGCTTCGGACTGCGGCGATTTTATTAGTTGATTTTAAGAATGCCTTTGACCGTATTAGTCATTTTTATTTGCGTCAGGTTTTGGTGCGCATGGGGTTTGGTTATAAATTTACCAAATTAGTGACGCATCTGTTGCAAAATGCTACGTCACGCATTTGTGTTAATGGTCGTCTTACTCCTGCTTTTCGTGTAGGTCGCTCCGTGCGGCAAGGGTGTCCGCTTTCCATGGCGCTTTTTGCCATTGCGCTGGATCCCCTCCTCCGCTATATCGGTCAGGAATGTCGCGGCATTCAGATGGGGACTACCAGATTGGTTTGTAAAGCATACGCTGATGACCTTGGCGTATTTATTGAGCATTTAGACGATGTTGACAGGTTGCAAGTCGTTCTGCACAACTTTGAACAAGCTACGGGGGCGATTGTCAATACACAGAAAACTGTTCTTTTACCGCTCACCGCCCGCGCACGTACCCTTCGTAGGGACTGGTTCTGTGTACAGCAGCAGCATAAAGTTCTTGGAGTCCTTTTATCCTCGAATCCACAGCAGATGGAAGCATTAAATTGGCGGCCTACGCTGCATCGGATTCGTGCTGTTGTCAAGATCCATGCGGTCCGAAATTTGGCCCTTCGGGAAAAGGTGCAGTTAATAAATAATAACTTCTTGGCAAGGGCGTGGTACCTTGCGCAGGTTCTCCCGGTACCCAAGCAATTGGCGCGCGCCATCACACAGGCGATTTACTGGTTTTTATGGAGGGGGGAGATTTTTAAGGTGTCACATGCTGTCTGTACCTTGGGCCTGTCCGACGGCGGTTTGGGACTTGTCGATTTTTCAGCCAAATGTGCGGCTCTCCTTTGGAAGAGAATTACCGCTGTTATGCAGAAGGCACCTTGCAGTCCCACCGCGGTTGTTTTTAATCGTTATCGTCCTCATTCTGAAGTGGCACCTGTTTCTGTGTCGCACATCCCGTTTTATCTTTCTTACGTGCGCCGCTACTATTTCGATAATAGTTACCTGACACTTCGTGACATCTCCGCCCACACGGTTAGCGCTGTCTGCGATGCTATACGCGGACCTCCTATTCGTTGCAAGTGGGAGTATCGATTGCCACGCTGCAACTGGGTGGCAGTGTGGCAAAACCTCGCCAACAAAGTCCTCCCGGCTTCCGTACACGCTGCATGGTACAAGGTGGTGCATCGCACCATCCCTACCAACTCCAAACTTCATTCCATCAACCTTATCCCATCTGGAGTGTGTGACGTGTGTACTGTCGACGATACTCTTGAACACCGCTTTGCGTGTGACCGCTTCCGCCGTGTTTGGGACGTCGCCAGGGATATGATTCGTCTGATTCAGCGGGTGGACGCTCGAACCGTTACTGTGGATGATGTATTAATTCCGCAGTGTGTCGTCTACCCCACCACCAAGCGAAATGCCACGGTGTGGATCTTTGGCCATACAGTTTTTGCTATTTTCTCTTTAAAGTTGTGTACCGATTTGGACTTCCTTACCTATTTATGGACCCAACATTCTCAGATTCAGACATCGCCACATTATCGGCAAAATTTTGCAAATTTTTTGCAGGTCGCACTGGCGCATGCTTTTGCGCGTATGTCGGTACCTGCGTAACATGGATGTTATTGTCTCATATTTTCAAATTGCCCTTGTTCGACACAATATGAATAAATGCGACTTTCTCTATGTTTTCTGGAACGAAAATTGCCGAAACTTGACTATCGAACGACATCAGAAGTCTTTTCAGTTTTTTCTGGACGTTATTGCCAAACTTCTTGTTTGGCATGAGTGTCGGTATTATTAGTTTCTTTTTTCTTTTTTTTTCCCCGTATGTGGCGTGACGAGATTCTTTACTGATGTTTCAGTTCTAGTTTCTAGTGGTGACTGTTTGCGTTATTTTTTTTCTTTTTTCTTTTTTCATTTCTTTTACTGTCGAGCGCTCCCACTTCTCGTCACGTGTCTGCGCTCGGCACTTTTGGAACCTTTCGTCGGTGTGGGATTTCACACCGGGATTGCCGGCGCTTTAAAATAGCGTTTTGTTTCATGTTGTTTTTACTATACCTAGGCTGTTGCGATTTCTCTTCTTTTTTTCATACATGAAATATTGTTTTGTTTTACGGTCGATATGAGTGATGACGGGTGTGAGGGCGACACTGTGGCCAGGCCTCAGACTAATTGACCCCTGCCCTCATTGCCGCCGCCTGCCAGCCACGCTCGATGCCCGACCGACAATGGCTTTCCTTTTCCGGTGGATGCGTCGTCCTGGTTGCGTACAAATGTTTTGTGTTCCCTTTGGACAGTCGTCATCATCGACTGTTACGGTGTAAATCCGCCTTATCTTTCCGTTTCCTCTTTCTGTTTTTGGCGTATACATGGGAGGCATTTATCACATTTCGTTTTCACGTGTTGCAGGCCTATTTAATTTATGAAAAAAAAAGTGCTGTTGGCTCCCTCTCATTTTTAAAAAAAAAAAAAAAAAAATAAAAAAAAAAAAAAAAAAAAGGTGCTGTTGGCTCCTTCTCTCTTTTTAGATTGTACGTCACTACACCTGCCAGCCCTCTTTTCATACAAACTCTCAGGTGCGACAAAGATGCTTCCACAAGCATTTTAAACTACTGTATTAAACGTAAGATGCGAAATTACAGTAATGAACTCAGTTTGAACAAGAAAGCGCGGACGAAGAGTGCTAGGAACTCGTTGAAAATAACGAAACACTGCGAATCGACAGATGTGCTCTTGAAATGCGTCAGAGCCTACTGTTTTGTAGGAGCGCTAAATTCCAAAAACTAACTACATTAAAAAAAAAAAAAAAAACCTGTTCCTGTCCGACCACCGATGATAAGCAACAACGTTAGTATTCGGATCGGCGACCGCTTGGGAACTCTGGCTGTCTTCATTTCTTGCTTTCTTGTCGCTACCCCTGCCAGCCCTTTTTTCATGCTACCTTTCTCATGTGACAAAGATGCTTCCATACTGATTTTAAACTATCGTAAGATACGATATTAAGGAACTCAGTTTGAAAAGAGTGCGCCAAGGAAGACTTCCAAAGAGTCTCTGGAAATAACAAAACAGTATGAAGTGACAGAAATGTTGTGAAATACGTCAGGGCATATTGTTTTGTAGCAGTGCACAACGGCAAATTTGTAAACAAAAATTTACCTTTCGTCGCTACAAGAGAGGGATACTTTGTCCAACAGCCTGTGTCTTGTGTGCATGTTTTCGCACCTTTCCACGGCACGGCGCAGCACAGAGCTGCTCTGGTAGCTCCGAACGGACGCACACGGCGCCTCGGACACGCCGGTTCGGCCCGCGCCCATCTCGCAGATGTTTCTCGTGCTTGTGCTGTCATTACGGACCGCGACCCGAGCGGCAGCGAGCGGCAGTCGAGCAAAGTCGGGACAAGTCGGGACGGAAGGGGACAGCCGAGAATGCACCGTGCGAATTACGCAAATATCTGGAAGCGCGACGCGTGTCAGGCAGGTGAGAACGCTTCCCTCGGTCCAGCAGGACACTGCCACACCCCGCGAGTCCCCAAGCCGCCCGGCCGCGCGCAAGCCCTGCGCCGGATAACGATAACAAGGTGCGTCTCCCGCGAGTGTCGGAGGCCGCACGAACCAAACGAATGACAGGCGGTGCAACGAGCAGCTGTGTTGTGCGTCCGACCCACGTGGCGGCGCGTCGCCTTCGAGGTGGAAGGACGTGCTTTGCGTCAAATGTGCCACCGAAAAAAGCGATTGCTTGTGTTAGGAGGAGAGGCGAAGCCTTCTTCTGCCGTGCAGCTACAGTATAACGACGCCAACGGCCATACCATGTTGAATACACCGGTTCTCGTCCGATCACCGAAGTTAAGCAACATCGGGCCTGGTTAGTACTTGGATGGGTGACCGCCTGGGAACACCGGGTGCTGTTGGCTCCTTCTCTCTTTTTAGATTGTACGTCACTACACCTGCCAGCCCTCTTTTCATACAAACTCTCAGGTGCGACAAAGATGCTTCCACAAGCATTTTAAACTACTGTATTAAACGTAAGATGCGAAATTACAGTAATGAACTCAGTTTGAACAAGAAAGCGCGGACGAAGAGTGCTAGGAACTCGTTGAAAATAACGAAACACTGCGAATCGACAGATGTGCTCTTGAAATGCGTCAGAGCCTACTGTTTTGTAGGAGCGCTAAATTCCAAAAACTAACTACATTAAAAAAAAAAAAAAACCTGTTCCTGTCCGACCACCGATGATAAGCAACAACGTTAGTATTCGGATCGGCGACCGCTTGGGAACTCTGGCTGTCTTCATTTCTTGCTTTCTTGTCGCTACCCCTGCCAGCCCTTTTTTCATGCTACCTTTCTCATGTGACAAAGATGCTTCCATACTGATTTTAAACTATCGTAAGATACGATATTAAGGAACTCAGTTTGAAAAGAGTGCGCCAAGGAAGACTTCCAAAGAGTCTCTGGAAATAACAAAACAGTATGAAGTGACAGAAATGTTGTGAAATACGTCAGGGCATATTGTTTTGTAGCAGTGCACAACGGCAAATTTGTAAACAAAAATTTACCTTTCGTCGCTACAAGAGAGGGATACTTTGTCCAACAGCCTGTGTCTTGTGTGCATGTTTTCGCACCTTTCCACGGCACGGCGCAGCACAGAGCTGCTCTGGTAGCTCCGAACGGACGCACACGGCGCCTCGGACACGCCGGTTCGGCCCGCGCCCATCTCGCAGATGTTTCTCGTGCTTGTGCTGTCATTACGGACCGCGACCCGAGCGGCAGCGAGCGGCAGTCGAGCAAAGTCGGGACAAGTCGGGACGGAAGGGGACAGCCGAGAATGCACCGTGCGAATTACGCAAATATCTGGAAGCGCGACGCGTGTCAGGCAGGTGAGAACGCTTCCCTCGGTCCAGCAGGACACTGCCACACCCCGCGAGTCCCCAAGCCGCCCGGCCGCGCGCAAGCCCTGCGCCGGATAACGATAACAAGGTGCGTCTCCCGCGAGTGTCGGAGGCCGCACGAACCAAACGAATGACAGGCGGTGCAACGAGCAGCTGTGTTGTGCGTCCGACCCACGTGGCGGCGCGTCGCCTTCGAGGTGGAAGGACGTGCTTTGCGTCAAATGTGCCACCGAAAAAAGCGATTGCTTGTGTTAGGAGGAGAGGCGAAGCCTTCTTCTGCCGTGCAGCTACAGTATAACGACGCCAACGGCCATACCATGTTGAATACACCGGTTCTCGTCCGATCACCGAAGTTAAGCAACATCGGGCCTGGTTAGTACTTGGATGGGTGACCGCCTGGGAACACCGGGTGCTGTTGGCTCCTTCTCTCTTTTTAGATTGTACGTCACTACACCTGCCAGCCCTCTTTTCATACAAACTCTCAGGTGCGACAAAGATGCTTCCACAAGCATTTTAAACTACTGTATTAAACGTAAGATGCGAAATTACAGTAATGAACTCAGTTTGAACAAGAAAGCGCGGACGAAGAGTGCTAGGAACTCGTTGAAAATAACGAAACACTGCGAATCGACAGATGTGCTCTTGAAATGCGTCAGAGCCTACTGTTTTGTAGGAGCGCTAAATTCCAAAAACTAACTACATTAAAAAAAAAAAAAAACCTGTTCCTGTCCGACCACCGATGATAAGCAACAACGTTAGTATTCGGATCGGCGACCGCTTGGGAACTCTGGCTGTCTTCATTTCTTGCTTTCTTGTCGCTACCCCTGCCAGCCCTTTTTTCATGCTACCTTTCTCATGTGACAAAGATGCTTCCATACTGATTTTAAACTATCGTAAGATACGATATTAAGGAACTCAGTTTGAAAAGAGTGCGCCAAGGAAGACTTCCAAAGAGTCTCTGGAAATAACAAAACAGTATGAAGTGACAGAAATGTTGTGAAATACGTCAGGGCATATTGTTTTGTAGCAGTGCACAACGGCAAATTTGTAAACAAAAATTTACCTTTCGTCGCTACAAGAGAGGGATACTTTGTCCAACAGCCTGTGTCTTGTGTGCATGTTTTCGCACCTTTCCACGGCACGGCGCAGCACAGAGCTGCTCTGGTAGCTCCGAACGGACGCACACGGCGCCTCGGACACGCCGGTTCGGCCCGCGCCCATCTCGCAGATGTTTCTCGTGCTTGTGCTGTCATTACGGACCGCGACCCGAGCGGCAGCGAGCGGCAGTCGAGCAAAGTCGGGACAAGTCGGGACGGAAGGGGACAGCCGAGAATGCACCGTGCGAATTACGCAAATATCTGGAAGCGCGACGCGTGTCAGGCAGGTGAGAACGCTTCCCTCGGTCCAGCAGGACACTGCCACACCCCGCGAGTCCCCAAGCCGCCCGGCCGCGCGCAAGCCCTGCGCCGGATAACGATAACAAGGTGCGTCTCCCGCGAGTGTCGGAGGCCGCACGAACCAAACGAATGACAGGCGGTGCAACGAGCAGCTGTGTTGTGCGTCCGACCCACGTGGCGGCGCGTCGCCTTCGAGGTGGAAGGACGTGCTTTGCGTCAAATGTGCCACCGAAAAAAGCGATTGCTTGTGTTAGGAGGAGAGGCGAAGCCTTCTTCTGCCGTGCAGCTACAGTATAACGACGCCAACGGCCATACCATGTTGAATACACCGGTTCTCGTCCGATCACCGAAGTTAAGCAACATCGGGCCTGGTTAGTACTTGGATGGGTGACCGCCTGGGAACACCGGGTGCTGTTGGCTCCTTCTCTCTTTTTAGATTGTACGTCACTACACCTGCCAGCCCTCTTTTCATACAAACTCTCAGGTGCGACAAAGATGCTTCCACAAGCATTTTAAACTACTGTATTAAACGTAAGATGCGAAATTACAGTAATGAACTCAGTTTGAACAAGAAAGCGCGGACGAAGAGTGCTAGGAACTCGTTGAAAATAACGAAACACTGCGAATCGACAGATGTGCTCTTGAAATGCGTCAGAGCCTACTGTTTTGTAGGAGCGCTAAATTCCAAAAACTAACTACATTAAAAAAAAAAAAAAAACCTGTTCCTGTCCGACCACCGATGATAAGCAACAACGTTAGTATTCGGATCGGCGACCGCTTGGGAACTCTGGCTGTCTTCATTTCTTGCTTTCTTGTCGCTACCCCTGCCAGCCCTTTTTTCATGCTACCTTTCTCATGTGACAAAGATGCTTCCATACTGATTTTAAACTATCGTAAGATACGATATTAAGGAACTCAGTTTGAAAAGAGTGCGCCAAGGAAGACTTCCAAAGAGTCTCTGGAAATAACAAAACAGTATGAAGTGACAGAAATGTTGTGAAATACGTCAGGGCATATTGTTTTGTAGCAGTGCACAACGGCAAATTTGTAAACAAAAATTTACCTTTCGTCGCTACAAGAGAGGGATACTTTGTCCAACAGCCTGTGTCTTGTGTGCATGTTTTCGCACCTTTCCACGGCACGGCGCAGCACAGAGCTGCTCTGGTAGCTCCGAACGGACGCACACGGCGCCTCGGACACGCCGGTTCGGCCCGCGCCCATCTCGCAGATGTTTCTCGTGCTTGTGCTGTCATTACGGACCGCGACCCGAGCGGCAGCGAGCGGCAGTCGAGCAAAGTCGGGACAAGTCGGGACTGAAGGGGACAGCCGAGAATGCACCGTGCGAATTACGCAAATATCTGGAAGCGCGACGCGTGTCAGGCAGGTGAGAACGCTTCCCTCGGTCCAGCAGGACACTGCCACACCCCGCGAGTCCCCAAGCCGCCCGGCCGCGCGCAAGCCCTGCGCCGGATAACGATAACAAGGTGCGTCTCCCGCGAGTGTCGGAGGCCGCACGAACCAAACGAATGACAGGCGGTGCAACGAGCAGCTGTGTTGTGCGTCCGACCCACGTGGCGGCGCGTCGCCTTCGAGGTGGAAGGACGTGCTTTGCGTCAAATGTGCCACCGAAAAAAGCGATTGCTTGTGTTAGGAGGAGAGGCGAAGCCTTCTTCTGCCGTGCAGCTACAGTATAAGGACGCCAACGGCCATACCATGTTGAATACACCGGTTCTCGTCCGATCACCGAAGTTAAGCAACATCGGGCCCGGTTAGTACTTGGATGGGTGACCGCCTGGGAACACCGGGTGCTGTTGGCTCCTTCTCTCTTTTTAGATTGTACGTCACTACACCTGCCAGCCCTCTTTTCATACAAACTCTCAGGTGCGACAAAGATGCTTCCACAAGCATTTTAAACTACTGTATTAAACGTAAGATGCGAAATTACAGTAATGAACTCAGTTTGAACAAGAAAGCGCGGACGAAGAGTGCTAGGAACTCGTTGAAAATAACGAAACACTGCGAATCGACAGATGTGCTCTTGAAATGCGTCAGAGCCTACTGTTTTGTAGGAGCGCTAAATTCCAAAAACTAACTACATTAAAAAAAAAAAAAAAAACCTGTTCCTGTCCGACCACCGATGATAAGCAACAACGTTAGTATTCGGATCGGCGACCGCTTGGGAACTCTGGCTGTCTTCATTTCTTGCTTTCTTGTCGCTACCCCTGCCAGCCCTTTTTTCATGCTACCTTTCTCATGTGACAAAGATGCTTCCATACTGATTTTAAACTATCGTAAGATACGATATTAAGGAACTCAGTTTGAAAAGAGTGCGCCAAGGAAGACTTCCAAAGAGTCTCTGGAAATAACAAAACAGTATGAAGTGACAGAAATGTTGTGAAATACGTCAGGGCATATTGTTTTGTAGCAGTGCACAACGGCAAATTTGTAAACAAAAATTTACCTTTCGTCGCTACAAGAGAGGGATACTTTGTCCAACAGCCTGTGTCTTGTGTGCATGTTTTCGCACCTTTCCACGGCACGGCGCAGCACAGAGCTGCTCTGGTAGCTCCGAACGGACGCACACGGCGCCTCGGACACGCCGGTTCGGCCCGCGCCCATCTCGCAGATGTTTCTCGTGCTTGTGCTGTCATTACGGACCGCGACCCGAGCGGCAGCGAGCGGCAGTCGAGCAAAGTCGGGACAAGTCGGGACTGAAGGGGACAGCCGAGAATGCACCGTGCGAATTACGCAAATATCTGGAAGCGCGACGCGTGTCAGGCAGGTGAGAACGCTTCCCTCGGTCCAGCAGGACACTGCCACACCCCGCGAGTCCCCAAGCCGCCCGGCCGCGCGCAAGCCCTGCGCCGGATAACGATAACAAGGTGCGTCTCCCGCGAGTGTCGGAGGCCGCACGAACCAAACGAATGACAGGCGGTGCAACGAGCAGCTGTGTTGTGCGTCCGACCCACGTGGCGGCGCGTCGCCTTCGAGGTGGAAGGACGTGCTTTGCGTCAAATGTGCCACCGAAAAAAGCGATTGCTTGTGTTAGGAGGAGAGGCGAAGCCTTCTTCTGCCGTGCAGCTACAGTATAAGGACGCCAACGGCCATACCATGTTGAATACACCGGTTCTCGTCCGATCACCGAAGTTAAGCAACATCGGGCCCGGTTAGTACTTGGATGGGTGACCGCCTGGGAACACCGGGTGCTGTTGGCTCCTTCTCTCTTTTTAGATTGTACGTCACTACACCTGCCAGCCCTCTTTTCATACAAACTCTCAGGTGCGACAAAGATGCTTCCACAAGCATTTTAAACTACTGTATTAAACGTAAGATGCGAAATTACAGTAATGAACTCAGTTTGAACAAGAAAGCGCGGACGAAGAGTGCTAGGAACTCGTTGAAAATAACGAAACACTGCGAATCGACAGATGTGCTCTTGAAATGCGTCAGAGCCTACTGTTTTGTAGGAGCGCTAAATTCCAAAAACTAACTACATTAAAAAAAAAAAAAAAAACCTGTTCCTGTCCGACCACCGATGATAAGCAACAACGTTAGTATTCGGATCGGCGACCGCTTGGGAACTCTGGCTGTCTTCATTTCTTGCTTTCTTGTCGCTACCCCTGCCAGCCCTTTTTTCATGCTACCTTTCTCATGTGACAAAGATGCTTCCATACTGATTTTAAACTATCGTAAGATACGATATTAAGGAACTCAGTTTGAAAAGAGTGCGCCAAGGAAGACTTCCAAAGAGTCTCTGGAAATAACAAAACAGTATGAAGTGACAGAAATGTTGTGAAATACGTCAGGGCATATTGTTTTGTAGCAGTGCACAACGGCAAATTTGTAAACAAAAATTTACCTTTCGTCGCTACAAGAGAGGGATACTTTGTCCAACAGCCTGTGTCTTGTGTGCATGTTTTCGCACCTTTCCACGGCACGGCGCAGCACAGAGCTGCTCTGGTAGCTCCGAACGGACGCACACGGCGCCTCGGACACGCCGGTTCGGCCCGCGCCCATCTCGCAGATGTTTCTCGTGCTTGTGCTGTCATTACGGACCGCGACCCGAGCGGCAGCGAGCGGCAGTCGAGCAAAGTCGGGACAAGTCGGGACTGAAGGGGACAGCCGAGAATGCACCGTGCGAATTACGCAAATATCTGGAAGCGCGACGCGTGTCAGGCAGGTGAGAACGCTTCCCTCGGTCCAGCAGGACACTGCCACACCCCGCGAGTCCCCAAGCCGCCCGGCCGCGCGCAAGCCCTGCGCCGGATAACGATAACAAGGTGCGTCTCCCGCGAGTGTCGGAGGCCGCACGAACCAAACGAATGACAGGCGGTGCAACGAGCAGCTGTGTTGTGCGTCCGACCCACGTGGCGGCGCGTCGCCTTCGAGGTGGAAGGACGTGCTTTGCGTCAAATGTGCCACCGAAAAAAGCGATTGCTTGTGTTAGGAGGAGAGGCGAAGCCTTCTTCTGCCGTGCAGCTACAGTATAAGGACGCCAACGGCCATACCATGTTGAATACACCGGTTCTCGTCCGATCACCGAAGTTAAGCAACATCGGGCCCGGTTAGTACTTGGATGGGTGACCGCCTGGGAACACCGGGTGCTGTTGGCTCCTTCTCTCTTTTTAGATTGTACGTCACTACACCTGCCAGCCCTCTTTTCATACAAACTCTCAGGTGCGACAAAGATGCTTCCACAAGCATTTTAAACTACTGTATTAAACGTAAGATGCGAAATTACAGTAATGAACTCAGTTTGAACAAGAAAGCGCGGACGAAGAGTGCTAGGAACTCGTTGAAAATAACGAAACACTGCGAATCGACAGATGTGCTCTTGAAATGCGTCAGAGCCTACTGTTTTGTAGGAGCGCTAAATTCCAAAAACTAACTACATTAAAAAAAAAAAAAAAACCTGTTCCTGTCCGACCACCGATGATAAGCAACAACGTTAGTATTCGGATCGGCGACCGCTTGGGAACTCTGGCTGTCTTCATTTCTTGCTTTCTTGTCGCTACCCCTGCCAGCCCTTTTTTCATGCTACCTTTCTCATGTGACAAAGATGCTTCCATACTGATTTTAAACTATCGTAAGATACGATATTAAGGAACTCAGTTTGAAAAGAGTGCGCCAAGGAAGACTTCCAAAGAGTCTCTGGAAATAACAAAACAGTATGAAGTGACAGAAATGTTGTGAAATACGTCAGGGCATATTGTTTTGTAGCAGTGCACAACGGCAAATTTGTAAACAAAAATTTACCTTTCGTCGCTACAAGAGAGGGATACTTTGTCCAACAGCCTGTGTCTTGTGTGCATGTTTTCGCACCTTTCCACGGCACGGCGCAGCACAGAGCTGCTCTGGTAGCTCCGAACGGACGCACACGGCGCCTCGGACACGCCGGTTCGGCCCGCGCCCATCTCGCAGATGTTTCTCGTGCTTGTGCTGTCATTACGGACCGCGACCCGAGCGGCAGCGAGCGGCAGTCGAGCAAAGTCGGGACAAGTCGGGACTGAAGGGGACAGCCGAGAATGCACCGTGCGAATTACGCAAATATCTGGAAGCGCGACGCGTGTCAGGCAGGTGAGAACGCTTCCCTCGGTCCAGCAGGACACTGCCACACCCCGCGAGTCCCCAAGCCGCCCGGCCGCGCGCAAGCCCTGCGCCGGATAACGATAACAAGGTGCGTCTCCCGCGAGTGTCGGAGGCCGCACGAACCAAACGAATGACAGGCGGTGCAACGAGCAGCTGTGTTGTGCGTCCGACCCACGTGGCGGCGCGTCGCCTTCGAGGTGGAAGGACGTGCTTTGCGTCAAATGTGCCACCGAAAAAAGCGATTGCTTGTGTTAGGAGGAGAGGCGAAGCCTTCTTCTGCCGTGCAGCTACAGTATAACGACGCCAACGGCCATACCATGTTGAATACACCGGTTCTCGTCCGATCACCGAAGTTAAGCAACATCGGGCCTGGTTAGTACTTGGATGGGTGACCGCCTGGGAACACCGGGTGCTGTTGGCTCCTTCTCTCTTTTTAGATTGTACGTCACTACACCTGCCAGCCCTCTTTTCATACAAACTCTCAGGTGCGACAAAGATGCTTCCACAAGCATTTTAAACTACTGTATTAAACGTAAGATGCGAAATTACAGTAATGAACTCAGTTTGAACAAGAAAGCGCGGACGAAGAGTGCTAGGAACTCGTTGAAAATAACGAAACACTGCGAATCGACAGATGTGCTCTTGAAATGCGTCAGAGCCTACTGTTTTGTAGGAGCGCTAAATTCCAAAAACTAACTACATTAAAAAAAAAAAAAAAAACCTGTTCCTGTCCGACCACCGATGATAAGCAACAACGTTAGTATTCGGATCGGCGACCGCTTGGGAACTCTGGCTGTCTTCATTTCTTGCTTTCTTGTCGCTACCCCTGCCAGCCCTTTTTTCATGCTACCTTTCTCATGTGACAAAGATGCTTCCATACTGATTTTAAACTATCGTAAGATACGATATTAAGGAACTCAGTTTGAAAAGAGTGCGCCAAGGAAGACTTCCAAAGAGTCTCTGGAAATAACAAAACAGTATGAAGTGACAGAAATGTTGTGAAATACGTCAGGGCATATTGTTTTGTAGCAGTGCACAACGGCAAATTTGTAAACAAAAATTTACCTTTCGTCGCTACAAGAGAGGGATACTTTGTCCAACAGCCTGTGTCTTGTGTGCATGTTTTCGCACCTTTCCACGGCACGGCGCAGCACAGAGCTGCTCTGGTAGCTCCGAACGGACGCACACGGCGCCTCGGACACGCCGGTTCGGCCCGCGCCCATCTCGCAGATGTTTCTCGTGCTTGTGCTGTCATTACGGACCGCGACCCGAGCGGCAGCGAGCGGCAGTCGAGCAAAGTCGGGACAAGTCGGGACGGAAGGGGACAGCCGAGAATGCACCGTGCGAATTACGCAAATATCTGGAAGCGCGACGCGTGTCAGGCAGGTGAGAACGCTTCCCTCGGTCCAGCAGGACACTGCCACACCCCGCGAGTCCCCAAGCCGCCCGGCCGCGCGCAAGCCCTGCGCCGGATAACGATAACAAGGTGCGTCTCCCGCGAGTGTCGGAGGCCGCACGAACCAAACGAATGACAGGCGGTGCAACGAGCAGCTGTGTTGTGCGTCCGACCCACGTGGCGGCGCGTCGCCTTCGAGGTGGAAGGACGTGCTTTGCGTCAAATGTGCCACCGAAAAAAGCGATTGCTTGTGTTAGGAGGAGAGGCGAAGCCTTCTTCTGCCGTGCAGCTACAGTATAACGACGCCAACGGCCATACCATGTTGAATACACCGGTTCTCGTCCGATCACCGAAGTTAAGCAACATCGGGCCTGGTTAGTACTTGGATGGGTGACCGCCTGGGAACACCGGGTGCTGTTGGCTCCTTCTCTCTTTTTAGATTGTACGTCACTACACCTGCCAGCCCTCTTTTCATACAAACTCTCAGGTGCGACAAAGATGCTTCCACAAGCATTTTAAACTACTGTATTAAACGTAAGATGCGAAATTACAGTAATGAACTCAGTTTGAACAAGAAAGCGCGGACGAAGAGTGCTAGGAACTCGTTGAAAATAACGAAACACTGCGAATCGACAGATGTGCTCTTGAAATGCGTCAGAGCCTACTGTTTTGTAGGAGCGCTAAATTCCAAAAACTAACTACATTAAAAAAAAAAAAAAAAACCTGTTCCTGTCCGACCACCGATGATAAGCAACAACGTTAGTATTCGGATCGGCGACCGCTTGGGAACTCTGGCTGTCTTCATTTCTTGCTTTCTTGTCGCTACCCCTGCCAGCCCTTTTTTCATGCTACCTTTCTCATGTGACAAAGATGCTTCCATACTGATTTTAAACTATCGTAAGATACGATATTAAGGAACTCAGTTTGAAAAGAGTGCGCCAAGGAAGACTTCCAAAGAGTCTCTGGAAATAACAAAACAGTATGAAGTGACAGAAATGTTGTGAAATACGTCAGGGCATATTGTTTTGTAGCAGTGCACAACGGCAAATTTGTAAACAAAAATTTACCTTTCGTCGCTACAAGAGAGGGATACTTTGTCCAACAGCCTGTGTCTTGTGTGCATGTTTTCGCACCTTTCCACGGCACGGCGCAGCACAGAGCTGCTCTGGTAGCTCCGAACGGACGCACACGGCGCCTCGGACACGCCGGTTCGGCCCGCGCCCATCTCGCAGATGTTTCTCGTGCTTGTGCTGTCATTACGGACCGCGACCCGAGCGGCAGCGAGCGGCAGTCGAGCAAAGTCGGGACAAGTCGGGACTGAAGGGGACAGCCGAGAATGCACCGTGCGAATTACGCAAATATCTGGAAGCGCGACGCGTGTCAGGCAGGTGAGAACGCTTCCCTCGGTCCAGCAGGACACTGCCACACCCCGCGAGTCCCCAAGCCGCCCGGCCGCGCGCAAGCCCTGCGCCGGATAACGATAACAAGGTGCGTCTCCCGCGAGTGTCGGAGGCCGCACGAACCAAACGAATGACAGGCGGTGCAACGAGCAGCTGTGTTGTGCGTCCGACCCACGTGGCGGCGCGTCGCCTTCGAGGTGGAAGGACGTGCTTTGCGTCAAATGTGCCACCGAAAAAAGCGATTGCTTGTGTTAGGAGGAGAGGCGAAGCCTTCTTCTGCCGTGCAGCTACAGTATAAGGACGCCAACGGCCATACCATGTTGAATACACCGGTTCTCGTCCGATCACCGAAGTTAAGCAACATCGGGCCCGGTTAGTACTTGGATGGGTGACCGCCTGGGAACACCGGGTGCTGTTGGCTCCTTCTCTCTTTTTAGATTGTACGTCACTACACCTGCCAGCCCTCTTTTCATACAAACTCTCAGGTGCGACAAAGATGCTTCCACAAGCATTTTAAACTACTGTATTAAACGTAAGATGCGAAATTACAGTAATGAACTCAGTTTGAACAAGAAAGCGCGGACGAAGAGTGCTAGGAACTCGTTGAAAATAACGAAACACTGCGAATCGACAGATGTGCTCTTGAAATGCGTCAGAGCCTACTGTTTTGTAGGAGCGCTAAATTCCAAAAACTAACTACATTAAAAAAAAAAAAAAAACCTGTTCCTGTCCGACCACCGATGATAAGCAACAACGTTAGTATTCGGATCGGCGACCGCTTGGGAACTCTGGCTGTCTTCATTTCTTGCTTTCTTGTCGCTACCCCTGCCAGCCCTTTTTTCATGCTACCTTTCTCATGTGACAAAGATGCTTCCATACTGATTTTAAACTATCGTAAGATACGATATTAAGGAACTCAGTTTGAAAAGAGTGCGCCAAGGAAGACTTCCAAAGAGTCTCTGGAAATAACAAAACAGTATGAAGTGACAGAAATGTTGTGAAATACGTCAGGGCATATTGTTTTGTAGCAGTGCACAACGGCAAATTTGTAAACAAAAATTTACCTTTCGTCGCTACAAGAGAGGGATACTTTGTCCAACAGCCTGTGTCTTGTGTGCATGTTTTCGCACCTTTCCACGGCACGGCGCAGCACAGAGCTGCTCTGGTAGCTCCGAACGGACGCACACGGCGCCTCGGACACGCCGGTTCGGCCCGCGCCCATCTCGCAGATGTTTCTCGTGCTTGTGCTGTCATTACGGACCGCGACCCGAGCGGCAGCGAGCGGCAGTCGAGCAAAGTCGGGACAAGTCGGGACGGAAGGGGACAGCCGAGAATGCACCGTGCGAATTACGCAAATATCTGGAAGCGCGACGCGTGTCAGGCAGGTGAGAACGCTTCCCTCGGTCCAGCAGGACACTGCCACACCCCGCGAGTCCCCAAGCCGCCCGGCCGCGCGCAAGCCCTGCGCCGGATAACGATAACAAGGTGCGTCTCCCGCGAGTGTCGGAGGCCGCACGAACCAAACGAATGACAGGCGGTGCAACGAGCAGCTGTGTTGTGCGTCCGACCCACGTGGCGGCGCGTCGCCTTCGAGGTGGAAGGACGTGCTTTGCGTCAAATGTGCCACCGAAAAAAGCGATTGCTTGTGTTAGGAGGAGAGGCGAAGCCTTCTTCTGCCGTGCAGCTACAGTATAACGACGCCAACGGCCATACCATGTTGAATACACCGGTTCTCGTCCGATCACCGAAGTTAAGCAACATCGGGCCTGGTTAGTACTTGGATGGGTGACCGCCTGGGAACACCGGGTGCTGTTGGCTCCTTCTCTCTTTTTAGATTGTACGTCACTACACCTGCCAGCCCTCTTTTCATACAAACTCTCAGGTGCGACAAAGATGCTTCCACAAGCATTTTAAACTACTGTATTAAACGTAAGATGCGAAATTACAGTAATGAACTCAGTTTGAACAAGAAAGCGCGGACGAAGAGTGCTAGGAACTCGTTGAAAATAACGAAACACTGCGAATCGACAGATGTGCTCTTGAAATGCGTCAGAGCCTACTGTTTTGTAGGAGCGCTAAATTCCAAAAACTAACTACATTAAAAAAAAAAAAAAAAAACCTGTTCCTGTCCGACCACCGATGATAAGCAACAACGTTAGTATTCGGATCGGCGACCGCTTGGGAACTCTGGCTGTCTTCATTTCTTGCTTTCTTGTCGCTACCCCTGCCAGCCCTTTTTTCATGCTACCTTTCTCATGTGACAAAGATGCTTCCATACTGATTTTAAACTATCGTAAGATACGATATTAAGGAACTCAGTTTGAAAAGAGTGCGCCAAGGAAGACTTCCAAAGAGTCTCTGGAAATAACAAAACAGTATGAAGTGACAGAAATGTTGTGAAATACGTCAGGGCATATTGTTTTGTAGCAGTGCACAACGGCAAATTTGTAAACAAAAATTTACCTTTCGTCGCTACAAGAGAGGGATACTTTGTCCAACAGCCTGTGTCTTGTGTGCATGTTTTCGCACCTTTCCACGGCACGGCGCAGCACAGAGCTGCTCTGGTAGCTCCGAACGGACGCACACGGCGCCTCGGACACGCCGGTTCGGCCCGCGCCCATCTCGCAGATGTTTCTCGTGCTTGTGCTGTCATTACGGACCGCGACCCGAGCGGCAGCGAGCGGCAGTCGAGCAAAGTCGGGACAAGTCGGGACGGAAGGGGACAGCCGAGAATGCACCGTGCGAATTACGCAAATATCTGGAAGCGCGACGCGTGTCAGGCAGGTGAGAACGCTTCCCTCGGTCCAGCAGGACACTGCCACACCCCGCGAGTCCCCAAGCCGCCCGGCCGCGCGCAAGCCCTGCGCCGGATAACGATAACAAGGTGCGTCTCCCGCGAGTGTCGGAGGCCGCACGAACCAAACGAATGACAGGCGGTGCAACGAGCAGCTGTGTTGTGCGTCCGACCCACGTGGCGGCGCGTCGCCTTCGAGGTGGAAGGACGTGCTTTGCGTCAAATGTGCCACCGAAAAAAGCGATTGCTTGTGTTAGGAGGAGAGGCGAAGCCTTCTTCTGCCGTGCAGCTACAGTATAACGACGCCAACGGCCATACCATGTTGAATACACCGGTTCTCGTCCGATCACCGAAGTTAAGCAACATCGGGCCTGGTTAGTACTTGGATGGGTGACCGCCTGGGAACACCGGGTGCTGTTGGCTCCTTCTCTCTTTTTAGATTGTACGTCACTACACCTGCCAGCCCTCTTTTCATACAAACTCTCAGGTGCGACAAAGATGCTTCCACAAGCATTTTAAACTACTGTATTAAACGTAAGATGCGAAATTACAGTAATGAACTCAGTTTGAACAAGAAAGCGCGGACGAAGAGTGCTAGGAACTCGTTGAAAATAACGAAACACTGCGAATCGACAGATGTGCTCTTGAAATGCGTCAGAGCCTACTGTTTTGTAGGAGCGCTAAATTCCAAAAACTAACTACATTAAAAAAAAAAAAAAAACCTGTTCCTGTCCGACCACCGATGATAAGCAACAACGTTAGTATTCGGATCGGCGACCGCTTGGGAACTCTGGCTGTCTTCATTTCTTGCTTTCTTGTCGCTACCCCTGCCAGCCCTTTTTTCATGCTACCTTTCTCATGTGACAAAGATGCTTCCATACTGATTTTAAACTATCGTAAGATACGATATTAAGGAACTCAGTTTGAAAAGAGTGCGCCAAGGAAGACTTCCAAAGAGTCTCTGGAAATAACAAAACAGTATGAAGTGACAGAAATGTTGTGAAATACGTCAGGGCATATTGTTTTGTAGCAGTGCACAACGGCAAATTTGTAAACAAAAATTTACCTTTCGTCGCTACAAGAGAGGGATACTTTGTCCAACAGCCTGTGTCTTGTGTGCATGTTTTCGCACCTTTCCACGGCACGGCGCAGCACAGAGCTGCTCTGGTAGCTCCGAACGGACGCACACGGCGCCTCGGACACGCCGGTTCGGCCCGCGCCCATCTCGCAGATGTTTCTCGTGCTTGTGCTGTCATTACGGACCGCGACCCGAGCGGCAGCGAGCGGCAGTCGAGCAAAGTCGGGACAAGTCGGGACTGAAGGGGACAGCCGAGAATGCACCGTGCGAATTACGCAAATATCTGGAAGCGCGACGCGTGTCAGGCAGGTGAGAACGCTTCCCTCGGTCCAGCAGGACACTGCCACACCCCGCGAGTCCCCAAGCCGCCCGGCCGCGCGCAAGCCCTGCGCCGGATAACGATAACAAGGTGCGTCTCCCGCGAGTGTCGGAGGCCGCACGAACCAAACGAATGACAGGCGGTGCAACGAGCAGCTGTGTTGTGCGTCCGACCCACGTGGCGGCGCGTCGCCTTCGAGGTGGAAGGACGTGCTTTGCGTCAAATGTGCCACCGAAAAAAGCGATTGCTTGTGTTAGGAGGAGAGGCGAAGCCTTCTTCTGCCGTGCAGCTACAGTATAAGGACGCCAACGGCCATACCATGTTGAATACACCGGTTCTCGTCCGATCACCGAAGTTAAGCAACATCGGGCCCGGTTAGTACTTGGATGGGTGACCGCCTGGGAACACCGGGTGCTGTTGGCTCCTTCTCTCTTTTTAGATTGTACGTCACTACACCTGCCAGCCCTCTTTTCATACAAACTCTCAGGTGCGACAAAGATGCTTCCACAAGCATTTTAAACTACTGTATTAAACGTAAGATGCGAAATTACAGTAATGAACTCAGTTTGAACAAGAAAGCGCGGACGAAGAGTGCTAGGAACTCGTTGAAAATAACGAAACACTGCGAATCGACAGATGTGCTCTTGAAATGCGTCAGAGCCTACTGTTTTGTAGGAGCGCTAAATTCCAAAAACTAACTACATTAAAAAAAAAAAAAAAACCTGTTCCTGTCCGACCACCGATGATAAGCAACAACGTTAGTATTCGGATCGGCGACCGCTTGGGAACTCTGGCTGTCTTCATTTCTTGCTTTCTTGTCGCTACCCCTGCCAGCCCTTTTTTCATGCTACCTTTCTCATGTGACAAAGATGCTTCCATACTGATTTTAAACTATCGTAAGATACGATATTAAGGAACTCAGTTTGAAAAGAGTGCGCCAAGGAAGACTTCCAAAGAGTCTCTGGAAATAACAAAACAGTATGAAGTGACAGAAATGTTGTGAAATACGTCAGGGCATATTGTTTTGTAGCAGTGCACAACGGCAAATTTGTAAACAAAAATTTACCTTTCGTCGCTACAAGAGAGGGATACTTTGTCCAACAGCCTGTGTCTTGTGTGCATGTTTTCGCACCTTTCCACGGCACGGCGCAGCACAGAGCTGCTCTGGTAGCTCCGAACGGACGCACACGGCGCCTCGGACACGCCGGTTCGGCCCGCGCCCATCTCGCAGATGTTTCTCGTGCTTGTGCTGTCATTACGGACCGCGACCCGAGCGGCAGCGAGCGGCAGTCGAGCAAAGTCGGGACAAGTCGGGACGGAAGGGGACAGCCGAGAATGCACCGTGCGAATTACGCAAATATCTGGAAGCGCGACGCGTGTCAGGCAGGTGAGAACGCTTCCCTCGGTCCAGCAGGACACTGCCACACCCCGCGAGTCCCCAAGCCGCCCGGCCGCGCGCAAGCCCTGCGCCGGATAACGATAACAAGGTGCGTCTCCCGCGAGTGTCGGAGGCCGCACGAACCAAACGAATGACAGGCGGTGCAACGAGCAGCTGTGTTGTGCGTCCGACCCACGTGGCGGCGCGTCGCCTTCGAGGTGGAAGGACGTGCTTTGCGTCAAATGTGCCACCGAAAAAAGCGATTGCTTGTGTTAGGAGGAGAGGCGAAGCCTTCTTCTGCCGTGCAGCTACAGTATAACGACGCCAACGGCCATACCATGTTGAATACACCGGTTCTCGTCCGATCACCGAAGTTAAGCAACATCGGGCCCGGTTAGTACTTGGATGGGTGACCGCCTGGGAACACCGGGTGCTGTTGGCTCCTTCTCTCTTTTTAGATTGTACGTCACTACACCTGCCAGCCCTCTTTTCATACAAACTCTCAGGTGCGACAAAGATGCTTCCACAAGCATTTTAAACTACTGTATTAAACGTAAGATGCGAAATTACAGTAATGAACTCAGTTTGAACAAGAAAGCGCGGACGAAGAGTGCTAGGAACTCGTTGAAAATAACGAAACACTGCGAATCGACAGATGTGCTCTTGAAATGCGTCAGAGCCTACTGTTTTGTAGGAGCGCTAAATTCCAAAAACTAACTACATTAAAAAAAAAAAAAAACCTGTTCCTGTCCGACCACCGATGATAAGCAACAACGTTAGTATTCGGATCGGCGACCGCTTGGGAACTCTGGCTGTCTTCATTTCTTGCTTTCTTGTCGCTACCCCTGCCAGCCCTTTTTTCATGCTACCTTTCTCATGTGACAAAGATGCTTCCATACTGATTTTAAACTATCGTAAGATACGATATTAAGGAACTCAGTTTGAAAAGAGTGCGCCAAGGAAGACTTCCAAAGAGTCTCTGGAAATAACAAAACAGTATGAAGTGACAGAAATGTTGTGAAATACGTCAGGGCATATTGTTTTGTAGCAGTGCACAACGGCAAATTTGTAAACAAAAATTTACCTTTCGTCGCTACAAGAGAGGGATACTTTGTCCAACAGCCTGTGTCTTGTGTGCATGTTTTCGCACCTTTCCACGGCACGGCGCAGCACAGAGCTGCTCTGGTAGCTCCGAACGGACGCACACGGCGCCTCGGACACGCCGGTTCGGCCCGCGCCCATCTCGCAGATGTTTCTCGTGCTTGTGCTGTCATTACGGACCGCGACCCGAGCGGCAGCGAGCGGCAGTCGAGCAAAGTCGGGACAAGTCGGGACGGAAGGGGAGGGGACAGGCGAGCGAATTACGCAAATATCTGGAATCGCGGCGTGTGTCGGGCAGGTGAGGAAGCTTCCGTCGGTCCAGCAGGACACTGCCACACCCCGCGCAGTCCCCAAGCCGCCCGGCCGCGCGCAAGCCCTGCGCCGGATAACGATAACAAGGTGCGTCTCCCGCGAGTGTCGGAGGCCGCACGAACCAAACGAATGACAGGCGGTGCAACGAGCAGCTGTGTTGTGCGTCCGACCCACGTGGCGGCGCGTCGCCTTCGAGGTGGAAGGACGTGCTTTGCGTCAAATGTGCCACCGAAAAAAGCGATTGCTTGTGTTAGGAGGAGAGGCGAAGCCTTCTTCTGCCGTGCAGCTACAGTATAAGGACGCCAACGGCCATACCATGTTGAATACACCGGTTCTCGTCCGATCACCGAAGTTAAGCAACATCGGGCCCGGTTAGTACTTGGATGGGTGACCGCCTGGGAACACCGGGTGCTGTTGGCTCCTTCTCTCTTTTTAGATTGTACGTCACTACACCTGCCAGCCCTCTTTTCATACAAACTCTCAGGTGCGACAAAGATGCTTCCACAAGCATTTTAAACTACTGTATTAAACGTAAGATGCGAAATTACAGTAATGAACTCAGTTTGAACAAGAAAGCGCGGACGAAGAGTGCTAGGAACTCGTTGAAAATAACGAAACACTGCGAATCGACAGATGTGCTCTTGAAATGCGTCAGAGCCTACTGTTTTGTAGGAGCGCTAAATTCCAAAAACTAACTACATTAAAAAAAAAAAAAAAACCTGTTCCTGTCCGACCACCGATGATAAGCAACAACGTTAGTATTCGGATCGGCGACCGCTTGGGAACTCTGGCTGTCTTCATTTCTTGCTTTCTTGTCGCTACCCCTGCCAGCCCTTTTTTCATGCTACCTTTCTCATGTGACAAAGATGCTTCCATACTGATTTTAAACTATCGTAAGATACGATATTAAGGAACTCAGTTTGAAAAGAGTGCGCCAAGGAAGACTTCCAAAGAGTCTCTGGAAATAACAAAACAGTATGAAGTGACAGAAATGTTGTGAAATACGTCAGGGCATATTGTTTTGTAGCAGTGCACAACGGCAAATTTGTAAACAAAAATTTACCTTTCGTCGCTACAAGAGAGGGATACTTTGTCCAACAGCCTGTGTCTTGTGTGCATGTTTTCGCACCTTTCCACGGCACGGCGCAGCACAGAGCTGCTCTGGTAGCTCCGAACGGACGCACACGGCGCCTCGGACACGCCGGTTCGGCCCGCGCCCATCTCGCAGATGTTTCTCGTGCTTGTGCTGTCATTACGGACCGCGACCCGAGCGGCAGCGAGCGGCAGTCGAGCAAAGTCGGGACAAGTCGGGACGGAAGGGGACAGCCGAGAATGCACCGTGCGAATTACGCAAATATCTGGAAGCGCGACGCGTGTCAGGCAGGTGAGAACGCTTCCCTCGGTCCAGCAGGACACTGCCACACCCCGCGAGTCCCCAAGCCGCCCGGCCGCGCGCAAGCCCTGCGCCGGATAACGATAACAAGGTGCGTCTCCCGCGAGTGTCGGAGGCCGCACGAACCAAACGAATGACAGGCGGTGCAACGAGCAGCTGTGTTGTGCGTCCGACCCACGTGGCGGCGCGTCGCCTTCGAGGTGGAAGGACGTGCTTTGCGTCAAATGTGCCACCGAAAAAAGCGATTGCTTGTGTTAGGAGGAGAGGCGAAGCCTTCTTCTGCCGTGCAGCTACAGTATAACGACGCCAACGGCCATACCATGTTGAATACACCGGTTCTCGTCCGATCACCGAAGTTAAGCAACATCGGGCCCGGTTAGTACTTGGATGGGTGACCGCCTGGGAACACCGGGTGCTGTTGGCTCCTTCTCTCTTTTTAGATTGTACGTCACTACACCTGCCAGCCCTCTTTTCATACAAACTCTCAGGTGCGACAAAGATGCTTCCACAAGCATTTTAAACTACTGTATTAAACGTAAGATGCGAAATTACAGTAATGAACTCAGTTTGAACAAGAAAGCGCGGACGAAGAGTGCTAGGAACTCGTTGAAAATAACGAAACACTGCGAATCGACAGATGTGCTCTTGAAATGCGTCAGAGCCTACTGTTTTGTAGGAGCGCTAAATTCCAAAAACTAACTACATTAAAAAAAAAAAAAAAACCTGTTCCTGTCCGACCACCGATGATAAGCAACAACGTTAGTATTCGGATCGGCGACCGCTTGGGAACTCTGGCTGTCTTCATTTCTTGCTTTCTTGTCGCTACCCCTGCCAGCCCTTTTTTCATGCTACCTTTCTCATGTGACAAAGATGCTTCCATACTGATTTTAAACTATCGTAAGATACGATATTAAGGAACTCAGTTTGAAAAGAGTGCGCCAAGGAAGACTTCCAAAGAGTCTCTGGAAATAACAAAACAGTATGAAGTGACAGAAATGTTGTGAAATACGTCAGGGCATATTGTTTTGTAGCAGTGCACAACGGCAAATTTGTAAACAAAAATTTACCTTTCGTCGCTACAAGAGAGGGATACTTTGTCCAACAGCCTGTGTCTTGTGTGCATGTTTTCGCACCTTTCCACGGCACGGCGCAGCACAGAGCTGCTCTGGTAGCTCCGAACGGACGCACACGGCGCCTCGGACACGCCGGTTCGGCCCGCGCCCATCTCGCAGATGTTTCTCGTGCTTGTGCTGTCATTACGGACCGCGACCCGAGCGGCAGCGAGCGGCAGTCGAGCAAAGTCGGGACAAGTCGGGACGGAAGGGGACAGCCGAGAATGCACCGTGCGAATTACGCAAATATCTGGAAGCGCGACGCGTGTCAGGCAGGTGAGAACGCTTCCCTCGGTCCAGCAGGACACTGCCACACCCCGCGAGTCCCCAAGCCGCCCGGCCGCGCGCAAGCCCTGCGCCGGATAACGATAACAAGGTGCGTCTCCCGCGAGTGTCGGAGGCCGCACGAACCAAACGAATGACAGGCGGTGCAACGAGCAGCTGTGTTGTGCGTCCGACCCACGTGGCGGCGCGTCGCCTTCGAGGTGGAAGGACGTGCTTTGCGTCAAATGTGCCACCGAAAAAAGCGATTGCTTGTGTTAGGAGGAGAGGCGAAGCCTTCTTCTGCCGTGCAGCTACAGTATAACGACGCCAACGGCCATACCATGTTGAATACACCGGTTCTCGTCCGATCACCGAAGTTAAGCAACATCGGGCCCGGTTAGTACTTGGATGGGTGACCGCCTGGGAACACTGGGTGCTGTTGGCTCCTTCTCTCTTTTTAGATTGTACGTCACTACACCTGCCAGCCCTCTTTTCATACAAACTCTCAGGTGCGACAAAGATGCTTCCACAAGCATTTTAAACTACTGTATTAAACGTAAGATGCGAAATTACAGTAATGAACTCAGTTTGAACAAGAAAGCGCGGACGAAGAGTGCTAGGAACTCGTTGAAAATAACGAAACACTGCGAATCGACAGATGTGCTCTTGAAATGCGTCAGAGCCTACTGTTTTGTAGGAGCGCTAAATTCCAAAAATTAACTACATTAAAAAAAAAAAAAAACCTGTTCCTGTCCGACCACCGATGATAAGCAACAACGTTAGTATTCGGATCGGCGACCGCTTGGGAACTCTGGCTGTCTTCATTTCTTGCTTTCTTGTCGCTACCCCTGCCAGCCCTTTTTTCATGCTACCTTTCTCATGTGACAAAGATGCTTCCATACTGATTTTAAACTATCGTAAGATACGATATTAAGGAACTCAGTTTGAAAAGAGTGCGCCAAGGAAGACTTCCAAAGAGTCTCTGGAAATAACAAAACAGTATGAAGTGACAGAAATGTTGTGAAATACGTCAGGGCATATTGTTTTGTAGCAGTGCACAACGGCAAATTTGTAAACAAAAATTTACCTTTCGTCGCTACAAGAGAGGGATACTTTGTCCAACAGCCTGTGTCTTGTGTGCATGTTTTCGCACCTTTCCACGGCACGGCGCAGCACAGAGCTGCTCTGGTAGCTCCGAACGGACGCACACGGCGCCTCGGACACGCCGGTTCGGCCCGCGCCCATCTCGCAGATGTTTCTCGTGCTTGTGCTGTCATTACGGACCGCGACCCGAGCGGCAGCGAGCGGCAGTCGAGCAAAGTCGGGACAAGTCGGGACGGAAGGGGAGGGGACAGGCGAGCGAATTACGCAAATATCTGGAATCGCGGCGTGTGTCGGGCAGGTGAGGAAGCTTCCGTCGGTCCAGCAGGACACTGCCACACCCCGCGCAGTCCCCAAGCCGCCCGGCCGCGCGCAAGCCCTGCGCCGGATAACGATAACAAGGTGCGTCTCCCGCGAGTGTCGGAGGCCGCACGAACCAAACGAATGACAGGCGGTGCAACGAGCAGCTGTGTTGTGCGTCCGACCCACGTGGCGGCGCGTCGCCTTCGAGGTGGAAGGACGTGCTTTGCGTCAAATGTGCCACCGAAAAAAGCGATTGCTTGTGTTAGGAGGAGAGGCGAAGCCTTCTTCTGCCGTGCAGCTACAGTATAACGACGCCAACGGCCATACCATGTTGAATACACCGGTTCTCGTCCGATCACCGAAGTTAAGCAACATCGGGCCCGGTTAGTACTTGGATGGGTGACCGCCTGGGAACACCGGGTGCTGTTGGCTCCTTCTCTCTTTTTAGATTGTACGTCACTACACCTGCCAGCCCTCTTTTCATACAAACTCTCAGGTGCGACAAAGATGCTTCCACAAGCATTTTAAACTACTGTATTAAACGTAAGATGCGAAATTACAGTAATGAACTCAGTTTGAACAAGAAAGCGCGGACGAAGAGTGCTAGGAACTCGTTGAAAATAACGAAACACTGCGAATCGACAGATGTGCTCTTGAAATGCGTCAGAGCCTACTGTTTTGTAGGAGCGCTAAATTCCAAAAACTAACTACATTAAAAAAAAAAAAAAAACCTGTTCCTGTCCGACCACCGATGATAAGCAACAACGTTAGTATTCGGATCGGCGACCGCTTGGGAACTCTGGCTGTCTTCATTTCTTGCTTTCTTGTCGCTACCCCTGCCAGCCCTTTTTTCATGCTACCTTTCTCATGTGACAAAGATGCTTCCATACTGATTTTAAACTATCGTAAGATACGATATTAAGGAACTCAGTTTGAAAAGAGTGCGCCAAGGAAGACTTCCAAAGAGTCTCTGGAAATAACAAAACAGTATGAAGTGACAGAAATGTTGTGAAATACGTCAGGGCATATTGTTTTGTAGCAGTGCACAACGGCAAATTTGTAAACAAAAATTTACCTTTCGTCGCTACAAGAGAGGGATACTTTGTCCAACAGCCTGTGTCTTGTGTGCATGTTTTCGCACCTTTCCACGGCACGGCGCAGCACAGAGCTGCTCTGGTAGCTCCGAACGGACGCACACGGCGCCTCGGACACGCCGGTTCGGCCCGCGCCCATCTCGCAGATGTTTCTCGTGCTTGTGCTGTCATTACGGACCGCGACCCGAGCGGCAGCGAGCGGCAGTCGAGCAAAGTCGGGACAAGTCGGGACGGAAGGGGAGGGGACAGGCGAGCGAATTACGCAAATATCTGGAATCGCGGCGTGTGTCGGGCAGGTGAGGAAGCTTCCGTCGGTCCAGCAGGACACTGCCACACCCCGCGCAGTCCCCAAGCCGCCCGGCCGCGCGCAAGCCCTGCGCCGGATAACGATAACAAGGTGCGTCTCCCGCGAGTGTCGGAGGCCGCACGAACCAAACGAATGACAGGCGGTGCAACGAGCAGCTGTGTTGTGCGTCCGACCCACGTGGCGGCGCGTCGCCTTCGAGGTGGAAGGACGTGCTTTGCGTCAAATGTGCCACCGAAAAAAGCGATTGCTTGTGTTAGGAGGAGAGGCGAAGCCTTCTTCTGCCGTGCAGCTACAGTATAACGACGCCAACGGCCATACCATGTTGAATACACCGGTTCTCGTCCGATCACCGAAGTTAAGCAACATCGGGCCCGGTTAGTACTTGGATGGGTGACCGCCTGGGAACACCGGGTGCTGTTGGCTCCTTCTCTCTTTTTAGATTGTACGTCACTACACCTGCCAGCCCTCTTTTCATACAAACTCTCAGGTGCGACAAAGATGCTTCCACAAGCATTTTAAACTACTGTATTAAACGTAAGATGCGAAATTACAGTAATGAACTCAGTTTGAACAAGAAAGCGCGGACGAAGAGTGCTAGGAACTCGTTGAAAATAACGAAACACTGCGAATCGACAGATGTGCTCTTGAAATGCGTCAGAGCCTACTGTTTTGTAGGAGCGCTAAATTCCAAAAACTAACTACATTAAAAAAAAAAAAAAAACCTGTTCCTGTCCGACCACCGATGATAAGCAACAACGTTAGTATTCGGATCGGCGACCGCTTGGGAACTCTGGCTGTCTTCATTTCTTGCTTTCTTGTCGCTACCCCTGCCAGCCCTTTTTTCATGCTACCTTTCTCATGTGACAAAGATGCTTCCATACTGATTTTAAACTATCGTAAGATACGATATTAAGGAACTCAGTTTGAAAAGAGTGCGCCAAGGAAGACTTCCAAAGAGTCTCTGGAAATAACAAAACAGTATGAAGTGACAGAAATGTTGTGAAATACGTCAGGGCATATTGTTTTGTAGCAGTGCACAACGGCAAATTTGTAAACAAAAATTTACCTTTCGTCGCTACAAGAGAGGGATACTTTGTCCAACAGCCTGTGTCTTGTGTGCATGTTTTCGCACCTTTCCACGGCACGGCGCAGCACAGAGCTGCTCTGGTAGCTCCGAACGGACGCACACGGCGCCTCGGACACGCCGGTTCGGCCCGCGCCCATCTCGCAGATGTTTCTCGTGCTTGTGCTGTCATTACGGACCGCGACCCGAGCGGCAGCGAGCGGCAGTCGAGCAAAGTCGGGACAAGTCGGGACGGAAGGGGAGGGGACAGGCGAGCGAATTACGCAAATATCTGGAATCGCGGCGTGTGTCGGGCAGGTGAGGAAGCTTCCGTCGGTCCAGCAGGACACTGCCACACCCCGCGCAGTCCCCAAGCCGCCCGGCCGCGCGCAAGCCCTGCGCCGGATAACGATAACAAGGTGCGTCTCCCGCGAGTGTCGGAGGCCGCACGAACCAAACGAATGACAGGCGGTGCAACGAGCAGCTGTGTTGTGCGTCCGACCCACGTGGCGGCGCGTCGCCTTCGAGGTGGAAGGACGTGCTTTGCGTCAAATGTGCCACCGAAAAAAGCGATTGCTTGTGTTAGGAGGAGAGGCGAAGCCTTCTTCTGCCGTGCAGCTACAGTATAACGACGCCAACGGCCATACCATGTTGAATACACCGGTTCTCGTCCGATCACCGAAGTTAAGCAACATCGGGCCCGGTTAGTACTTGGATGGGTGACCGCCTGGGAACACCGGGTGCTGTTGGCTCCTTCTCTCTTTTTAGATTGTACGTCACTACACCTGCCAGCCCTCTTTTCATACAAACTCTCAGGTGCGACAAAGATGCTTCCACAAGCATTTTAAACTACTGTATTAAACGTAAGATGCGAAATTACAGTAATGAACTCAGTTTGAACAAGAAAGCGCGGACGAAGAGTGCTAGGAACTCGTTGAAAATAACGAAACACTGCGAATCGACAGATGTGCTCTTGAAATGCGTCAGAGCCTACTGTTTTGTAGGAGCGCTAAATTCCAAAAACTAACTACATTAAAAAAAAAAAAAAACCTGTTCCTGTCCGACCACCGATGATAAGCAACAACGTTAGTATTCGGATCGGCGACCGCTTGGGAACTCTGGCTGTCTTCATTTCTTGCTTTCTTGTCGCTACCCCTGCCAGCCCTTTTTTCATGCTACCTTTCTCATGTGACAAAGATGCTTCCATACTGATTTTAAACTATCGTAAGATACGATATTAAGGAACTCAGTTTGAAAAGAGTGCGCCAAGGAAGACTTCCAAAGAGTCTCTGGAAATAACAAAACAGTATGAAGTGACAGAAATGTTGTGAAATACGTCAGGGCATATTGTTTTGTAGCAGTGCACAACGGCAAATTTGTAAACAAAAATTTACCTTTCGTCGCTACAAGAGAGGGATACTTTGTCCAACAGCCTGTGTCTTGTGTGCATGTTTTCGCACCTTTCCACGGCACGGCGCAGCACAGAGCTGCTCTGGTAGCTCCGAACGGACGCACACGGCGCCTCGGACACGCCGGTTCGGCCCGCGCCCATCTCGCAGATGTTTCTCGTGCTTGTGCTGTCATTACGGACCGCGACCCGAGCGGCAGCGAGCGGCAGTCGAGCAAAGTCGGGACAAGTCGGGACGGAAGGGGAGGGGACAGGCGAGCGAATTACGCAAATATCTGGAATCGCGGCGTGTGTCGGGCAGGTGAGGAAGCTTCCGTCGGTCCAGCAGGACACTGCCACACCCCGCGCAGTCCCCAAGCCGCCCGGCCGCGCGCAAGCCCTGCGCCGGATAACGATAACAAGGTGCGTCTCCCGCGAGTGTCGGAGGCCGCACGAACCAAACGAATGACAGGCGGTGCAACGAGCAGCTGTGTTGTGCGTCCGACCCACGTGGCGGCGCGTCGCCTTCGAGGTGGAAGGACGTGCTTTGCGTCAAATGTGCCACCGAAAAAAGCGATTGCTTGTGTTAGGAGGAGAGGCGAAGCCTTCTTCTGCCGTGCAGCTACAGTATAACGACGCCAACGGCCATACCATGTTGAATACACCGGTTCTCGTCCGATCACCGAAGTTAAGCAACATCGGGCCCGGTTAGTACTTGGATGGGTGACCGCCTGGGAACACCGGGTGCTGTTGGCTCCTTCTCTCTTTTTAGATTGTACGTCACTACACCTGCCAGCCCTCTTTTCATACAAACTCTCAGGTGCGACAAAGATGCTTCCACAAGCATTTTAAACTACTGTATTAAACGTAAGATGCGAAATTACAGTAATGAACTCAGTTTGAACAAGAAAGCGCGGACGAAGAGTGCTAGGAACTCGTTGAAAATAACGAAACACTGCGAATCGACAGATGTGCTCTTGAAATGCGTCAGAGCCTACTGTTTTGTAGGAGCGCTAAATTCCAAAAACTAACTACATTAAAAAAAAAAAAAAAACCTGTTCCTGTCCGACCACCGATGATAAGCAACAACGTTAGTATTCGGATCGGCGACCGCTTGGGAACTCTGGCTGTCTTCATTTCTTGCTTTCTTGTCGCTACCCCTGCCAGCCCTTTTTTCATGCTACCTTTCTCATGTGACAAAGATGCTTCCATACTGATTTTAAACTATCGTAAGATACGATATTAAGGAACTCAGTTTGAAAAGAGTGCGCCAAGGAAGACTTCCAAAGAGTCTCTGGAAATAACAAAACAGTATGAAGTGACAGAAATGTTGTGAAATACGTCAGGGCATATTGTTTTGTAGCAGTGCACAACGGCAAATTTGTAAACAAAAATTTACCTTTCGTCGCTACAAGAGAGGGATACTTTGTCCAACAGCCTGTGTCTTGTGTGCATGTTTTCGCACCTTTCCACGGCACGGCGCAGCACAGAGCTGCTCTGGTAGCTCCGAACGGACGCACACGGCGCCTCGGACACGCCGGTTCGGCCCGCGCCCATCTCGCAGATGTTTCTCGTGCTTGTGCTGTCATTACGGACCGCGACCCGAGCGGCAGCGAGCGGCAGTCGAGCAAAGTCGGGACAAGTCGGGACGGAAGGGGAGGGGACAGGCGAGCGAATTACGCAAATATCTGGAATCGCGGCGTGTGTCGGGCAGGTGAGGAAGCTTCCGTCGGTCCAGCAGGACACTGCCACACCCCGCGCAGTCCCCAAGCCGCCCGGCCGCGCGCAAGCCCTGCGCCGGATAACGATAACAAGGTGCGTCTCCCGCGAGTGTCGGAGGCCGCACGAACCAAACGAATGACAGGCGGTGCAACGAGCAGCTGTGTTGTGCGTCCGACCCACGTGGCGGCGCGTCGCCTTCGAGGTGGAAGGACGTGCTTTGCGTCAAATGTGCCACCGAAAAAAGCGATTGCTTGTGTTAGGAGGAGAGGCGAAGCCTTCTTCTGCCGTGCAGCTACAGTATAACGACGCCAACGGCCATACCATGTTGAATACACCGGTTCTCGTCCGATCACCGAAGTTAAGCAACATCGGGCCCGGTTAGTACTTGGATGGGTGACCGCCTGGGAACACCGGGTGCTGTTGGCTCCTTCTCTCTTTTTAGATTGTACGTCACTACACCTGCCAGCCCTCTTTTCATACAAACTCTCAGGTGCGACAAAGATGCTTCCACAAGCATTTTAAACTACTGTATTAAACGTAAGATGCGAAATTACAGTAATGAACTCAGTTTGAACAAGAAAGCGCGGACGAAGAGTGCTAGGAACTCGTTGAAAATAACGAAACACTGCGAATCGACAGATGTGCTCTTGAAATGCGTCAGAGCCTACTGTTTTGTAGGAGCGCTAAATTCCAAAAACTAACTACATTAAAAAAAAAAAAAAAACCTGTTCCTGTCCGACCACCGATGATAAGCAACAACGTTAGTATTCGGATCGGCGACCGCTTGGGAACTCTGGCTGTCTTCATTTCTTGCTTTCTTGTCGCTACCCCTGCCAGCCCTTTTTTCATGCTACCTTTCTCATGTGACAAAGATGCTTCCATACTGATTTTAAACTATCGTAAGATACGATATTAAGGAACTCAGTTTGAAAAGAGTGCGCCAAGGAAGACTTCCAAAGAGTCTCTGGAAATAACAAAACAGTATGAAGTGACAGAAATGTTGTGAAATACGTCAGGGCATATTGTTTTGTAGCAGTGCACAACGGCAAATTTGTAAACAAAAATTTACCTTTCGTCGCTACAAGAGAGGGATACTTTGTCCAACAGCCTGTGTCTTGTGTGCATGTTTTCGCACCTTTCCACGGCACGGCGCAGCACAGAGCTGCTCTGGTAGCTCCGAACGGACGCACACGGCGCCTCGGACACGCCGGTTCGGCCCGCGCCCATCTCGCAGATGTTTCTCGTGCTTGTGCTGTCATTACGGACCGCGACCCGAGCGGCAGCGAGCGGCAGTCGAGCAAAGTCGGGACAAGTCGGGACGGAAGGGGAGGGGACAGGCGAGCGAATTACGCAAATATCTGGAATCGCGGCGTGTGTCGGGCAGGTGAGGAAGCTTCCGTCGGTCCAGCAGGACACTGCCACACCCCGCGCAGTCCCCAAGCCGCCCGGCCGCGCGCAAGCCCTGCGCCGGATAACGATAACAAGGTGCGTCTCCCGCGAGTGTCGGAGGCCGCACGAACCAAACGAATGACAGGCGGTGCAACGAGCAGCTGTGTTGTGCGTCCGACCCACGTGGCGGCGCGTCGCCTTCGAGGTGGAAGGACGTGCTTTGCGTCAAATGTGCCACCGAAAAAAGCGATTGCTTGTGTTAGGAGGAGAGGCGAAGCCTTCTTCTGCCGTGCAGCTACAGTATAACGACGCCAACGGCCATACCATGTTGAATACACCGGTTCTCGTCCGATCACCGAAGTTAAGCAACATCGGGCCCGGTTAGTACTTGGATGGGTGACCGCCTGGGAACACCGGGTGCTGTTGGCTCCTTCTCTCTTTTTAGATTGTACGTCACTACACCTGCCAGCCCTCTTTTCATACAAACTCTCAGGTGCGACAAAGATGCTTCCACAAGCATTTTAAACTACTGTATTAAACGTAAGATGCGAAATTACAGTAATGAACTCAGTTTGAACAAGAAAGCGCGGACGAAGAGTGCTAGGAACTCGTTGAAAATAACGAAACACTGCGAATCGACAGATGTGCTCTTGAAATGCGTCAGAGCCTACTGTTTTGTAGGAGCGCTAAATTCCAAAAACTAACTACATTAAAAAAAAAAAAAAACCTGTTCCTGTCCGACCACCGATGATAAGCAACAACGTTAGTATTCGGATCGGCGACCGCTTGGGAACTCTGGCTGTCTTCATTTCTTGCTTTCTTGTCGCTACCCCTGCCAGCCCTTTTTTCATGCTACCTTTCTCATGTGACAAAGATGCTTCCATACTGATTTTAAACTATCGTAAGATACGATATTAAGGAACTCAGTTTGAAAAGAGTGCGCCAAGGAAGACTTCCAAAGAGTCTCTGGAAATAACAAAACAGTATGAAGTGACAGAAATGTTGTGAAATACGTCAGGGCATATTGTTTTGTAGCAGTGCACAACGGCAAATTTGTAAACAAAAATTTACCTTTCGTCGCTACAAGAGAGGGATACTTTGTCCAACAGCCTGTGTCTTGTGTGCATGTTTTCGCACCTTTCCACGGCACGGCGCAGCACAGAGCTGCTCTGGTAGCTCCGAACGGACGCACACGGCGCCTCGGACACGCCGGTTCGGCCCGCGCCCATCTCGCAGATGTTTCTCGTGCTTGTGCTGTCATTACGGACCGCGACCCGAGCGGCAGCGAGCGGCAGTCGAGCAAAGTCGGGACAAGTCGGGACGGAAGGGGAGGGGACAGGCGAGCGAATTACGCAAATATCTGGAATCGCGGCGTGTGTCGGGCAGGTGAGGAAGCTTCCGTCGGTCCAGCAGGACACTGCCACACCCCGCGCAGTCCCCAAGCCGCCCGGCCGCGCGCAAGCCCTGCGCCGGATAACGATAACAAGGTGCGTCTCCCGCGAGTGTCGGAGGCCGCACGAACCAAACGAATGACAGGCGGTGCAACGAGCAGCTGTGTTGTGCGTCCGACCCACGTGGCGGCGCGTCGCCTTCGAGGTGGAAGGACGTGCTTTGCGTCAAATGTGCCACCGAAAAAAGCGATTGCTTGTGTTAGGAGGAGAGGCGAAGCCTTCTTCTGCCGTGCAGCTACAGTATAACGACGCCAACGGCCATACCATGTTGAATACACCGGTTCTCGTCCGATCACCGAAGTTAAGCAACATCGGGCCCGGTTAGTACTTGGATGGGTGACCGCCTGGGAACACCGGGTGCTGTTGGCTCCTTCTCTCTTTTTAGATTGTACGTCACTACACCTGCCAGCCCTCTTTTCATACAAACTCTCAGGTGCGACAAAGATGCTTCCACAAGCATTTTAAACTACTGTATTAAACGTAAGATGCGAAATTACAGTAATGAACTCAGTTTGAACAAGAAAGCGCGGACGAAGAGTGCTAGGAACTCGTTGAAAATAACGAAACACTGCGAATCGACAGATGTGCTCTTGAAATGCGTCAGAGCCTACTGTTTTGTAGGAGCGCTAAATTCCAAAAACTAACTACATTAAAAAAAAAAAAAAAAACCTGTTCCTGTCCGACCACCGATGATAAGCAACAACGTTAGTATTCGGATCGGCGACCGCTTGGGAACTCTGGCTGTCTTCATTTCTTGCTTTCTTGTCGCTACCCCTGCCAGCCCTTTTTTCATGCTACCTTTCTCATGTGACAAAGATGCTTCCATACTGATTTTAAACTATCGTAAGATACGATATTAAGGAACTCAGTTTGAAAAGAGTGCGCCAAGGAAGACTTCCAAAGAGTCTCTGGAAATAACAAAACAGTATGAAGTGACAGAAATGTTGTGAAATACGTCAGGGCATATTGTTTTGTAGCAGTGCACAACGGCAAATTTGTAAACAAAAATTTACCTTTCGTCGCTACAAGAGAGGGATACTTTGTCCAACAGCCTGTGTCTTGTGTGCATGTTTTCGCACCTTTCCACGGCACGGCGCAGCACAGAGCTGCTCTGGTAGCTCCGAACGGACGCACACGGCGCCTCGGACACGCCGGTTCGGCCCGCGCCCATCTCGCAGATGTTTCTCGTGCTTGTGCTGTCATTACGGACCGCGACCCGAGCGGCAGCGAGCGGCAGTCGAGCAAAGTCGGGACAAGTCGGGACGGAAGGGGAGGGGACAGGCGAGCGAATTACGCAAATATCTGGAATCGCGGCGTGTGTCGGGCAGGTGAGGAAGCTTCCGTCGGTCCAGCAGGACACTGCCACACCCCGCGCAGTCCCCAAGCCGCCCGGCCGCGCGCAAGCCCTGCGCCGGATAACGATAACAAGGTGCGTCTCCCGCGAGTGTCGGAGGCCGCACGAACCAAACGAATGACAGGCGGTGCAACGAGCAGCTGTGTTGTGCGTCCGACCCACGTGGCGGCGCGTCGCCTTCGAGGTGGAAGGACGTGCTTTGCGTCAAATGTGCCACCGAAAAAAGCGATTGCTTGTGTTAGGAGGAGAGGCGAAGCCTTCTTCTGCCGTGCAGCTACAGTATAACGACGCCAACGGCCATACCATGTTGAATACACCGGTTCTCGTCCGATCACCGAAGTTAAGCAACATCGGGCCCGGTTAGTACTTGGATGGGTGACCGCCTGGGAACACCGGGTGCTGTTGGCTCCTTCTCTCTTTTTAGATTGTACGTCACTACACCTGCCAGCCCTCTTTTCATACAAACTCTCAGGTGCGACAAAGATGCTTCCACAAGCATTTTAAACTACTGTATTAAACGTAAGATGCGAAATTACAGTAATGAACTCAGTTTGAACAAGAAAGCGCGGACGAAGAGTGCTAGGAACTCGTTGAAAATAACGAAACACTGCGAATCGACAGATGTGCTCTTGAAATGCGTCAGAGCCTACTGTTTTGTAGGAGCGCTAAATTCCAAAAACTAACTACATTAAAAAAAAAAAAAAAAACCTGTTCCTGTCCGGACCACCGATGATAAGCAACAACGTTAGTATTCGGATCGGCGACCGCTTGGGAACTCTGGCTGTCTTCATTTCTTGCTTTCTTGTCGCTACCCCTGCCAGCCCTTTTTTCATGCTACCTTTCTCATGTGACAAAGATGCTTCCATACTGATTTTAAACTATCGTAAGATACGATATTAAGGAACTCAGTTTGAAAAGAGTGCGCCAAGGAAGACTTCCAAAGAGTCTCTGGAAATAACAAAACAGTATGAAGTGACAGAAATGTTGTGAAATACGTCAGGGCATATTGTTTTGTAGCAGTGCACAACGGCAAATTTGTAAACAAAAATTTACCTTTCGTCGCTACAAGAGAGGGATACTTTGTCCAACAGCCTGTGTCTTGTGTGCATGTTTTCGCACCTTTCCACGGCACGGCGCAGCACAGAGCTGCTCTGGTAGCTCCGAACGGACGCACACGGCGCCTCGGACACGCCGGTTCGGCCCGCGCCCATCTCGCAGATGTTTCTCGTGCTTGTGCTGTCATTACGGACCGCGACCCGAGCGGAACAGCGAGCGGCAGTAGCAAAGTCGGGACAAGTCGGGACGGAAGGGGACAGCCGAGAATGCTCCGTGCGAATTACGCAAATATCTGGAAGCGCGACGCGTGTCAGGCAGGTGAGAACGCTTCCCTCGGTCCAGCAGGACACTGCCACACCCCGCGAGTCCCCAAGCCGCCCGGCCGCGCGCAAGCCCTGCGCCGGATAACGATAACAAGGTGCGTCTCCCGCGAGTGTCGGAGGCCGCACGAACCAAACGAATGACAGGCGGTGCAACGAGCAGCTGTGTTGTGCGTCCGACCCACGTGGCGGCGCGTCGCCTTCGAGGTGGAAGGACGTGCTTTGCGTCAAATGTGCCACCGAAAAAAGCGATTGCTTGTGTTAGGAGGAGAGGCGAAGCCTTCTTCTGCCGTGCAGCTACAGTATAACGACGCCAACGGCCATACCATGTTGAATACACCGGTTCTCGTCCGATCACCGAAGTTAAGCAACATCGGGCCCGGTTAGTACTTGGATGGGTGACCGCCTGGGAACACCGGGTGCTGTTGGCTCCTTCTCTCTTTTTAGATTGTACGTCACTACACCTGCCAGCCCTCTTTTCATACAAACTCTCAGGTGCGACAAAGATGCTTCCACAAGCATTTTAAACTACTGTATTAAACGTAAGATGCGAAATTACAGTAATGAACTCAGTTTGAACAAGAAAGCGCGGACGAAGAGTGCTAGGAACTCGTTGAAAATAACGAAACACTGCGAATCGACAGATGTGCTCTTGAAATGCGTCAGAGCCTACTGTTTTGTAGGAGCGCTAAATTCCAAAAACTAACTACATTAAAAAAAAAAAAAAACCTGTTCCTGTCCGACCACCGATGATAAGCAACAACGTTAGTATTCGGATCGGCGACCGCTTGGGAACTCTGGCTGTCTTCATTTCTTGCTTTCTTGTCGCTACCCCTGCCAGCCCTTTTTTCATGCTACCTTTCTCATGTGACAAAGATGCTTCCATACTGATTTTAAACTATCGTAAGATACGATATTAAGGAACTCAGTTTGAAAAGAGTGCGCCAAGGAAGACTTCCAAAGAGTCTCTGGAAATAACAAAACAGTATGAAGTGACAGAAATGTTGTGAAATACGTCAGGGCATATTGTTTTGTAGCAGTGCACAACGGCAAATTTGTAAACAAAAATTTACCTTTCGTCGCTACAAGAGAGGGATACTTTGTCCAACAGCCTGTGTCTTGTGTGCATGTTTTCGCACCTTTCCACGGCACGGCGCAGCACAGAGCTGCTCTGGTAGCTCCGAACGGACGCACACGGCGCCTCGGACACGCCGGTTCGGCCCGCGCCCATCTCGCAGATGTTTCTCGTGCTTGTGCTGTCATTACGGACCGCGACCCGAGCGGCAGCGAGCGGCAGTCGAGCAAAGTCGGGACAAGTCGGGACGGAAGGGGACAGCCGAGAATGCTCCGTGCGAATTACGCAAATATCTGGAAGCGCGACGCGTGTCAGGCAGGTGAGAACGCTTCCCTCGGTCCAGCAGGACACTGCCACACCCCGCGAGTCCCCAAGCCGCCCGGCCGCGCGCAAGCCCTGCGCCGGATAACGATAACAAGGTGCGTCTCCCGCGAGTGTCGGAGGCCGCACGAACCAAACGAATGACAGGCGGTGCAACGAGCAGCTGTGTTGTGCGTCCGACCCACGTGGCGGCGCGTCGCCTTCGAGGTGGAAGGACGTGCTTTGCGTCAAATGTGCCACCGAAAAAAGCGATTGCTTGTGTTAGGAGGAGAGGCGAAGCCTTCTTCTGCCGTGCAGCTACAGTATAACGACGCCAACGGCCATACCATGTTGAATACACCGGTTCTCGTCCGATCACCGAAGTTAAGCAACATCGGGCCCGGTTAGTACTTGGATGGGTGACCGCCTGGGAACACCGGGTGCTGTTGGCTCCTTCTCTCTTTTTAGATTGTACGTCACTACACCTGCCAGCCCTCTTTTCATACAAACTCTCAGGTGCGACAAAGATGCTTCCACAAGCATTTTAAACTACTGTATTAAACGTAAGATGCGAAATTACAGTAATGAACTCAGTTTGAACAAGAAAGCGCGGACGAAGAGTGCTAGGAACTCGTTGAAAATAACGAAACACTGCGAATCGACAGATGTGCTCTTGAAATGCGTCAGAGCCTACTGTTTTGTAGGAGCGCTAAATTCCAAAAACTAACTACATTAAAAAAAAAAAAAAACCTGTTCCTGTCCGACCACCGATGATAAGCAACAACGTTAGTATTCGGATCGGCGACCGCTTGGGAACTCTGGCTGTCTTCATTTCTTGCTTTCTTGTCGCTACCCCTGCCAGCCCTTTTTTCATGCTACCTTTCTCATGTGACAAAGATGCTTCCATACTGATTTTAAACTATCGTAAGATACGATATTAAGGAACTCAGTTTGAAAAGAGTGCGCCAAGGAAGACTTCCAAAGAGTCTCTGGAAATAACAAAACAGTATGAAGTGACAGAAATGTTGTGAAATACGTCAGGGCATATTGTTTTGTAGCAGTGCACAACGGCAAATTTGTAAACAAAAATTTACCTTTCGTCGCTACAAGAGAGGGATACTTTGTCCAACAGCCTGTGTCTTGTGTGCATGTTTTCGCACCTTTCCACGGCACGGCGCAGCACAGAGCTGCTCTGGTAGCTCCGAACGGACGCACACGGCGCCTCGGACACGCCGGTTCGGCCCGCGCCCATCTCGCAGATGTTTCTCGTGCTTGTGCTGTCATTACGGACCGCGACCCGAGCGGCAGCGAGCGGCAGTCGAGCAAAGTCGGGACAAGTCGGGACGGAAGGGGACAGCCGAGAATGCTCCGTGCGAATTACGCAAATATCTGGAAGCGCGACGCGTGTCAGGCAGGTGAGAACGCTTCCCTCGGTCCAGCAGGACACTGCCACACCCCGCGAGTCCCCAAGCCGCCCGGCCGCGCGCAAGCCCTGCGCCGGATAACGATAACAAGGTGCGTCTCCCGCGAGTGTCGGAGGCCGCACGAACCAAACGAATGACAGGCGGTGCAACGAGCAGCTGTGTTGTGCGTCCGACCCACGTGGCGGCGCGTCGCCTTCGAGGTGGAAGGACGTGCTTTGCGTCAAATGTGCCACCGAAAAAAGCGATTGCTTGTGTTAGGAGGAGAGGCGAAGCCTTCTTCTGCCGTGCAGCTACAGTATAACGACGCCAACGGCCATACCATGTTGAATACACCGGTTCTCGTCCGATCACCGAAGTTAAGCAACATCGGGCCCGGTTAGTACTTGGATGGGTGACCGCCTGGGAACACCGGGTGCTGTTGGCTCCTTCTCTCTTTTTAGATTGTACGTCACTACACCTGCCAGCCCTCTTTTCATACAAACTCTCAGGTGCGACAAAGATGCTTCCACAAGCATTTTAAACTACTGTATTAAACGTAAGATGCGAAATTACAGTAATGAACTCAGTTTGAACAAGAAAGCGCGGACGAAGAGTGCTAGGAACTCGTTGAAAATAACGAAACACTGCGAATCGACAGATGTGCTCTTGAAATGCGTCAGAGCCTACTGTTTTGTAGGAGCGCTAAATTCCAAAAACTAACTACATTAAAAAAAAAAAAAAACCTGTTCCTGTCCGACCACCGATGATAAGCAACAACGTTAGTATTCGGATCGGCGACCGCTTGGGAACTCTGGCTGTCTTCATTTCTTGCTTTCTTGTCGCTACCCCTGCCAGCCCTTTTTTCATGCTACCTTTCTCATGTGACAAAGATGCTTCCATACTGATTTTAAACTATCGTAAGATACGATATTAAGGAACTCAGTTTGAAAAGAGTGCGCCAAGGAAGACTTCCAAAGAGTCTCTGGAAATAACAAAACAGTATGAAGTGACAGAAATGTTGTGAAATACGTCAGGGCATATTGTTTTGTAGCAGTGCACAACGGCAAATTTGTAAACAAAAATTTACCTTTCGTCGCTACAAGAGAGGGATACTTTGTCCAACAGCCTGTGTCTTGTGTGCATGTTTTCGCACCTTTCCACGGCACGGCGCAGCACAGAGCTGCTCTGGTAGCTCCGAACGGACGCACACGGCGCCTCGGACACGCCGGTTCGGCCCGCGCCCATCTCGCAGATGTTTCTCGTGCTTGTGCTGTCATTACGGACCGCGACCCGAGCGGCAGCGAGCGGCAGTCGAGCAAAGTCGGGACAAGTCGGGACGGAAGGGGACAGCCGAGAATGCTCCGTGCGAATTACGCAAATATCTGGAAGCGCGACGCGTGTCAGGCAGGTGAGAACGCTTCCCTCGGTCCAGCAGGACACTGCCACACCCCGCGAGTCCCCAAGCCGCCCGGCCGCGCGCAAGCCCTGCGCCGGATAACGATAACAAGGTGCGTCTCCCGCGAGTGTCGGAGGCCGCACGAACCAAACGAATGACAGGCGGTGCAACGAGCAGCTGTGTTGTGCGTCCGACCCACGTGGCGGCGCGTCGCCTTCGAGGTGGAAGGACGTGCTTTGCGTCAAATGTGCCACCGAAAAAAGCGATTGCTTGTGTTAGGAGGAGAGGCGAAGCCTTCTTCTGCCGTGCAGCTACAGTATAACGACGCCAACGGCCATACCATGTTGAATACACCGGTTCTCGTCCGATCACCGAAGTTAAGCAACATCGGGCCCGGTTAGTACTTGGATGGGTGACCGCCTGGGAACACCGGGTGCTGTTGGCTCCTTCTCTCTTTTTAGATTGTACGTCACTACACCTGCCAGCCCTCTTTTCATACAAACTCTCAGGTGCGACAAAGATGCTTCCACAAGCATTTTAAACTACTGTATTAAACGTAAGATGCGAAATTACAGTAATGAACTCAGTTTGAACAAGAAAGCGCGGACGAAGAGTGCTAGGAACTCGTTGAAAATAACGAAACACTGCGAATCGACAGATGTGCTCTTGAAATGCGTCAGAGCCTACTGTTTTGTAGGAGCGCTAAATTCCAAAAACTAACTACATTAAAAAAAAAAAAAAACCTGTTCCTGTCCGACCACCGATGATAAGCAACAACGTTAGTATTCGGATCGGCGACCGCTTGGGAACTCTGGCTGTCTTCATTTCTTGCTTTCTTGTCGCTACCCCTGCCAGCCCTTTTTTCATGCTACCTTTCTCATGTGACAAAGATGCTTCCATACTGATTTTAAACTATCGTAAGATACGATATTAAGGAACTCAGTTTGAAAAGAGTGCGCCAAGGAAGACTTCCAAAGAGTCTCTGGAAATAACAAAACAGTATGAAGTGACAGAAATGTTGTGAAATACGTCAGGGCATATTGTTTTGTAGCAGTGCACAACGGCAAATTTGTAAACAAAAATTTACCTTTCGTCGCTACAAGAGAGGGATACTTTGTCCAACAGCCTGTGTCTTGTGTGCATGTTTTCGCACCTTTCCACGGCACGGCGCAGCACAGAGCTGCTCTGGTAGCTCCGAACGGACGCACACGGCGCCTCGGACACGCCGGTTCGGCCCGCGCCCATCTCGCAGATGTTTCTCGTGCTTGTGCTGTCATTACGGACCGCGACCCGAGCGGCAGCGAGCGGCAGTCGAGCAAAGTCGGGACAAGTCGGGACGGAAGGGGACAGCCGAGAATGCTCCGTGCGAATTACGCAAATATCTGGAAGCGCGACGCGTGTCAGGCAGGTGAGAACGCTTCCCTCGGTCCAGCAGGACACTGCCACACCCCGCGAGTCCCCAAGCCGCCCGGCCGCGCGCAAGCCCTGCGCCGGATAACGATAACAAGGTGCGTCTCCCGCGAGTGTCGGAGGCCGCACGAACCAAACGAATGACAGGCGGTGCAACGAGCAGCTGTGTTGTGCGTCCGACCCACGTGGCGGCGCGTCGCCTTCGAGGTGGAAGGACGTGCTTTGCGTCAAATGTGCCACCGAAAAAAGCGATTGCTTGTGTTAGGAGGAGAGGCGAAGCCTTCTTCTGCCGTGCAGCTACAGTATAACGACGCCAACGGCCATACCATGTTGAATACACCGGTTCTCGTCCGATCACCGAAGTTAAGCAACATTGGGCCCGGTTAGTACTTGGATGGGTGACCGCCTGGGAACACCGGGTGCTGTTGGCTCCTTCTCTCTTTTTAGATTGTACGTCACTACACCTGCCAGCCCTCTTTTCATACAAACTCTCAGGTGCGACAAAGATGCTTCCACAAGCATTTTAAACTACTGTATTAAACGTAAGATGCGAAATTACAGTAATGAACTCAGTTTGAACAAGAAAGCGCGGACGAAGAGTGCTAGGAACTCGTTGAAAATAACGAAACACTGCGAATCGACAGATGTGCTCTTGAAATGCGTCAGAGCCTACTGTTTTGTAGGAGCGCTAAATTCCAAAAACTAACTACATTAAAAAAAAAAAAAAAAACCTGTTCCTGTCCGACCACCGATGATAAGCAACAACGTTAGTATTCGGATCGGCGACCGCTTGGGAACTCTGGCTGTCTTCATTTCTTGCTTTCTTGTCGCTACCCCTGCCAGCCCTTTTTTCATGCTACCTTTCTCATGTGACAAAGATGCTTCCATACTGATTTTAAACTATCGTAAGATACGATATTAAGGAACTCAGTTTGAAAAGAGTGCGCCAAGGAAGACTTCCAAAGAGTCTCTGGAAATAACAAAACAGTATGAAGTGACAGAAATGTTGTGAAATACGTCAGGGCATATTGTTTTGTAGCAGTGCACAACGGCAAATTTGTAAACAAAAATTTACCTTTCGTCGCTACAAGAGAGGGATACTTTGTCCAACAGCCTGTGTCTTGTGTGCATGTTTTCGCACCTTTCCACGGCACGGCGCAGCACAGAGCTGCTCTGGTAGCTCCGAACGGACGCACACGGCGCCTCGGACACGCCGGTTCGGCCCGCGCCCATCTCGCAGATGTTTCTCGTGCTTGTGCTGTCATTACGGACCGCGACCCGAGCGGCAGCGAGCGGCAGTCGAGCAAAGTCGGGACAAGTCGGGACGGAAGGGGACAGCCGAGAATGCTCCGTGCGAATTACGCAAATATCTGGAAGCGCGACGCGTGTCAGGCAGGTGAGAACGCTTCCCTCGGTCCAGCAGGACACTGCCACACCCCGCGAGTCCCCAAGCCGCCCGGCCGCGCGCAAGCCCTGCGCCGGATAACGATAACAAGGTGCGTCTCCCGCGAGTGTCGGAGGCCGCACGAACCAAACGAATGACAGGCGGTGCAACGAGCAGCTGTGTTGTGCGTCCGACCCACGTGGCGGCGCGTCGCCTTCGAGGTGGAAGGACGTGCTTTGCGTCAAATGTGCCACCGAAAAAAGCGATTGCTTGTGTTAGGAGGAGAGGCGAAGCCTTCTTCTGCCGTGCAGCTACAGTATAACGACGCCAACGGCCATACCATGTTGAATACACCGGTTCTCGTCCGATCACCGAAGTTAAGCAACATCGGGCCCGGTTAGTACTTGGATGGGTGACCGCCTGGGAACACCGGGTGCTGTTGGCTCCTTCTCTCTTTTTAGATTGTACGTCACTACACCTGCCAGCCCTCTTTTCATACAAACTCTCAGGTGCGACAAAGATGCTTCCACAAGCATTTTAAACTACTGTATTAAACGTAAGATGCGAAATTACAGTAATGAACTCAGTTTGAACAAGAAAGCGCGGACGAAGAGTGCTAGGAACTCGTTGAAAATAACGAAACACTGCGAATCGACAGATGTGCTCTTGAAATGCGTCAGAGCCTACTGTTTTGTAGGAGCGCTAAATTCCAAAAACTAACTACATTAAAAAAAAAAAAAAAACCTGTTCCTGTCCGACCACCGATGATAAGCAACAACGTTAGTATTCGGATCGGCGACCGCTTGGGAACTCTGGCTGTCTTCATTTCTTGCTTTCTTGTCGCTACCCCTGCCAGCCCTTTTTTCATGCTACCTTTCTCATGTGACAAAGATGCTTCCATACTGATTTTAAACTATCGTAAGATACGATATTAAGGAACTCAGTTTGAAAAGAGTGCGCCAAGGAAGACTTCCAAAGAGTCTCTGGAAATAACAAAACAGTATGAAGTGACAGAAATGTTGTGAAATACGTCAGGGCATATTGTTTTGTAGCAGTGCACAACGGCAAATTTGTAAACAAAAATTTACCTTTCGTCGCTACAAGAGAGGGATACTTTGTCCAACAGCCTGTGTCTTGTGTGCATGTTTTCGCACCTTTCCACGGCACGGCGCAGCACAGAGCTGCTCTGGTAGCTCCGAACGGACGCACACGGCGCCTCGGACACGCCGGTTCGGCCCGCGCCCATCTCGCAGATGTTTCTCGTGCTTGTGCTGTCATTACGGACCGCGACCCGAGCGGCAGCGAGCGGCAGTCGAGCAAAGTCGGGACAAGTCGGGACGGAAGGGGACAGCCGAGAATGCTCCGTGCGAATTACGCAAATATCTGGAAGCGCGACGCGTGTCAGGCAGGTGAGAACGCTTCCCTCGGTCCAGCAGGACACTGCCACACCCCGCGAGTCCCCAAGCCGCCCGGCCGCGCGCAAGCCCTGCGCCGGATAACGATAACAAGGTGCGTCTCCCGCGAGTGTCGGAGGCCGCACGAACCAAACGAATGACAGGCGGTGCAACGAGCAGCTGTGTTGTGCGTCCGACCCACGTGGCGGCGCGTCGCCTTCGAGGTGGAAGGACGTGCTTTGCGTCAAATGTGCCACCGAAAAAAGCGATTGCTTGTGTTAGGAGGAGAGGCGAAGCCTTCTTCTGCCGTGCAGCTACAGTATAACGACGCCAACGGCCATACCATGTTGAATACACCGGTTCTCGTCCGATCACCGAAGTTAAGCAACATCGGGCCCGGTTAGTACTTGGATGGGTGACCGCCTGGGAACACCGGGTGCTGTTGGCTCCTTCTCTCTTTTTAGATTGTACGTCACTACACCTGCCAGCCCTCTTTTCATACAAACTCTCAGGTGCGACAAAGATGCTTCCACAAGCATTTTAAACTACTGTATTAAACGTAAGATGCGAAATTACAGTAATGAACTCAGTTTGAACAAGAAAGCGCGGACGAAGAGTGCTAGGAACTCGTTGAAAATAACGAAACACTGCGAATCGACAGATGTGCTCTTGAAATGCGTCAGAGCCTACTGTTTTGTAGGAGCGCTAAATTCCAAAAACTAACTACATTAAAAAAAAAAAAAAACCTGTTCCTGTCCGACCACCGATGATAAGCAACAACGTTAGTATTCGGATCGGCGACCGCTTGGGAACTCTGGCTGTCTTCATTTCTTGCTTTCTTGTCGCTACCCCTGCCAGCCCTTTTTTCATGCTACCTTTCTCATGTGACAAAGATGCTTCCATACTGATTTTAAACTATCGTAAGATACGATATTAAGGAACTCAGTTTGAAAAGAGTGCGCCAAGGAAGACTTCCAAAGAGTCTCTGGAAATAACAAAACAGTATGAAGTGACAGAAATGTTGTGAAATACGTCAGGGCATATTGTTTTGTAGCAGTGCACAACGGCAAATTTGTAAACAAAAATTTACCTTTCGTCGCTACAAGAGAGGGATACTTTGTCCAACAGCCTGTGTCTTGTGTGCATGTTTTCGCACCTTTCCACGGCACGGCGCAGCACAGAGCTGCTCTGGTAGCTCCGAACGGACGCACACGGCGCCTCGGACACGCCGGTTCGGCCCGCGCCCATCTCGCAGATGTTTCTCGTGCTTGTGCTGTCATTACGGACCGCGACCCGAGCGGCAGCGAGCGGCAGTCGAGCAAAGTCGGGACAAGTCGGGACGGAAGGGGACAGCCGAGAATGCTCCGTGCGAATTACGCAAATATCTGGAAGCGCGACGCGTGTCAGGCAGGTGAGAACGCTTCCCTCGGTCCAGCAGGACACTGCCACACCCCGCGAGTCCCCAAGCCGCCCGGCCGCGCGCAAGCCCTGCGCCGGATAACGATAACAAGGTGCGTCTCCCGCGAGTGTCGGAGGCCGCACGAACCAAACGAATGACAGGCGGTGCAACGAGCAGCTGTGTTGTGCGTCCGACCCACGTGGCGGCGCGTCGCCTTCGAGGTGGAAGGACGTGCTTTGCGTCAAATGTGCCACCGAAAAAAGCGATTGCTTGTGTTAGGAGGAGAGGCGAAGCCTTCTTCTGCCGTGCAGCTACAGTATAACGACGCCAACGGCCATACCATGTTGAATACACCGGTTCTCGTCCGATCACCGAAGTTAAGCAACATCGGGCCCGGTTAGTACTTGGATGGGTGACCGCCTGGGAACACCGGGTGCTGTTGGCTCCTTCTCTCTTTTTAGATTGTACGTCACTACACCTGCCAGCCCTCTTTTCATACAAACTCTCAGGTGCGACAAAGATGCTTCCACAAGCATTTTAAACTACTGTATTAAACGTAAGATGCGAAATTACAGTAATGAACTCAGTTTGAACAAGAAAGCGCGGACGAAGAGTGCTAGGAACTCGTTGAAAATAACGAAACACTGCGAATCGACAGATGTGCTCTTGAAATGCGTCAGAGCCTACTGTTTTGTAGGAGCGCTAAATTCCAAAAACTAACTACATTAAAAAAAAAAAAAAACCTGTTCCTGTCCGACCACCGATGATAAGCAACAACGTTAGTATTCGGATCGGCGACCGCTTGGGAACTCTGGCTGTCTTCATTTCTTGCTTTCTTGTCGCTACCCCTGCCAGCCCTTTTTTCATGCTACCTTTCTCATGTGACAAAGATGCTTCCATACTGATTTTAAACTATCGTAAGATACGATATTAAGGAACTCAGTTTGAAAAGAGTGCGCCAAGGAAGACTTCCAAAGAGTCTCTGGAAATAACAAAACAGTATGAAGTGACAGAAATGTTGTGAAATACGTCAGGGCATATTGTTTTGTAGCAGTGCACAACGGCAAATTTGTAAACAAAAATTTACCTTTCGTCGCTACAAGAGAGGGATACTTTGTCCAACAGCCTGTGTCTTGTGTGCATGTTTTCGCACCTTTCCACGGCACGGCGCAGCACAGAGCTGCTCTGGTAGCTCCGAACGGACGCACACGGCGCCTCGGACACGCCGGTTCGGCCCGCGCCCATCTCGCAGATGTTTCTCGTGCTTGTGCTGTCATTACGGACCGCGACCCGAGCGGCAGCGAGCGGCAGTCGAGCAAAGTCGGGACAAGTCGGGACGGAAGGGGACAGCCGAGAATGCTCCGTGCGAATTACGCAAATATCTGGAAGCGCGACGCGTGTCAGGCAGGTGAGAACGCTTCCCTCGGTCCAGCAGGACACTGCCACACCCCGCGAGTCCCCAAGCCGCCCGGCCGCGCGCAAGCCCTGCGCCGGATAACGATAACAAGGTGCGTCTCCCGCGAGTGTCGGAGGCCGCACGAACCAAACGAATGACAGGCGGTGCAACGAGCAGCTGTGTTGTGCGTCCGACCCACGTGGCGGCGCGTCGCCTTCGAGGTGGAAGGACGTGCTTTGCGTCAAATGTGCCACCGAAAAAAGCGATTGCTTGTGTTAGGAGGAGAGGCGAAGCCTTCTTCTGCCGTGCAGCTACAGTATAACGACGCCAACGGCCATACCATGTTGAATACACCGGTTCTCGTCCGATCACCGAAGTTAAGCAACATCGGGCCCGGTTAGTACTTGGATGGGTGACCGCCTGGGAACACCGGGTGCTGTTGGCTCCTTCTCTCTTTTTAGATTGTACGTCACTACACCTGCCAGCCCTCTTTTCATACAAACTCTCAGGTGCGACAAAGATGCTTCCACAAGCATTTTAAACTACTGTATTAAACGTAAGATGCGAAATTACAGTAATGAACTCAGTTTGAACAAGAAAGCGCGGACGAAGAGTGCTAGGAACTCGTTGAAAATAACGAAACACTGCGAATCGACAGATGTGCTCTTGAAATGCGTCAGAGCCTACTGTTTTGTAGGAGCGCTAAATTCCAAAAACTAACTACATTAAAAAAAAAAAAAAACCTGTTCCTGTCCGACCACCGATGATAAGCAACAACGTTAGTATTCGGATCGGCGACCGCTTGGGAACTCTGGCTGTCTTCATTTCTTGCTTTCTTGTCGCTACCCCTGCCAGCCCTTTTTTCATGCTACCTTTCTCATGTGACAAAGATGCTTCCATACTGATTTTAAACTATCGTAAGATACGATATTAAGGAACTCAGTTTGAAAAGAGTGCGCCAAGGAAGACTTCCAAAGAGTCTCTGGAAATAACAAAACAGTATGAAGTGACAGAAATGTTGTGAAATACGTCAGGGCATATTGTTTTGTAGCAGTGCACAACGGCAAATTTGTAAACAAAAATTTACCTTTCGTCGCTACAAGAGAGGGATACTTTGTCCAACAGCCTGTGTCTTGTGTGCATGTTTTCGCACCTTTCCACGGCACGGCGCAGCACAGAGCTGCTCTGGTAGCTCCGAACGGACGCACACGGCGCCTCGGACACGCCGGTTCGGCCCGCGCCCATCTCGCAGATGTTTCTCGTGCTTGTGCTGTCATTACGGACCGCGACCCGAGCGGCAGCGAGCGGCAGTCGAGCAAAGTCGGGACAAGTCGGGACGGAAGGGGACAGCCGAGAATGCTCCGTGCGAATTACGCAAATATCTGGAAGCGCGACGCGTGTCAGGCAGGTGAGAACGCTTCCCTCGGTCCAGCAGGACACTGCCACACCCCGCGAGTCCCCAAGCCGCCCGGCCGCGCGCAAGCCCTGCGCCGGATAACGATAACAAGGTGCGTCTCCCGCGAGTGTCGGAGGCCGCACGAACCAAACGAATGACAGGCGGTGCAACGAGCAGCTGTGTTGTGCGTCCGACCCACGTGGCGGCGCGTCGCCTTCGAGGTGGAAGGACGTGCTTTGCGTCAAATGTGCCACCGAAAAAAGCGATTGCTTGTGTTAGGAGGAGAGGCGAAGCCTTCTTCTGCCGTGCAGCTACAGTATAACGACGCCAACGGCCATACCATGTTGAATACACCGGTTCTCGTCCGATCACCGAAGTTAAGCAACATCGGGCCCGGTTAGTACTTGGATGGGTGACCGCCTGGGAACACCGGGTGCTGTTGGCTCCTTCTCTCTTTTTAGATTGTACGTCACTACACCTGCCAGCCCTCTTTTCATACAAACTCTCAGGTGCGACAAAGATGCTTCCACAAGCATTTTAAACTACTGTATTAAACGTAAGATGCGAAATTACAGTAATGAACTCAGTTTGAACAAGAAAGCGCGGACGAAGAGTGCTAGGAACTCGTTGAAAATAACGAAACACTGCGAATCGACAGATGTGCTCTTGAAATGCGTCAGAGCCTACTGTTTTGTAGGAGCGCTAAATTCCAAAAACTAACTACATTAAAAAAAAAAAAAAACCTGTTCCTGTCCGACCACCGATGATAAGCAACAACGTTAGTATTCGGATCGGCGACCGCTTGGGAACTCTGGCTGTCTTCATTTCTTGCTTTCTTGTCGCTACCCCTGCCAGCCCTTTTTTCATGCTACCTTTCTCATGTGACAAAGATGCTTCCATACTGATTTTAAACTATCGTAAGATACGATATTAAGGAACTCAGTTTGAAAAGAGTGCGCCAAGGAAGACTTCCAAAGAGTCTCTGGAAATAACAAAACAGTATGAAGTGACAGAAATGTTGTGAAATACGTCAGGGCATATTGTTTTGTAGCAGTGCACAACGGCAAATTTGTAAACAAAAATTTACCTTTCGTCGCTACAAGAGAGGGATACTTTGTCCAACAGCCTGTGTCTTGTGTGCATGTTTTCGCACCTTTCCACGGCACGGCGCAGCACAGAGCTGCTCTGGTAGCTCCGAACGGACGCACACGGCGCCTCGGACACGCCGGTTCGGCCCGCGCCCATCTCGCAGATGTTTCTCGTGCTTGTGCTGTCATTACGGACCGCGACCCGAGCGGCAGCGAGCGGCAGTCGAGCAAAGTCGGGACAAGTCGGGACGGAAGGGGACAGCCGAGAATGCTCCGTGTGAATTACGCAAATATCTGGAAGCGCGACGCGTGTCAGGCAGGTGAGAACGCTTCCCTCGGTCCAGCAGGACACTGCCACACCCCGCGAGTCCCCAAGCCGCCCGGCCGCGCGCAAGCCCTGCGCCGGATAACGATAACAAGGTGCGTCTCCCGCGAGTGTCGGAGGCCGCACGAACCAAACGAATGACAGGCGGTGCAACGAGCAGCTGTGTTGTGCGTCCGACCCACGTGGCGGCGCGTCGCCTTCGAGGTGGAAGGACGTGCTTTGCGTCAAATGTGCCACCGAAAAAAGCGATTGCTTGTGTTAGGAGGAGAGGCGAAGCCTTCTTCTGCCGTGCAGCTACAGTATAACGACGCCAACGGCCATACCATGTTGAATACACCGGTTCTCGTCCGATCACCGAAGTTAAGCAACATCGGGCCCGGTTAGTACTTGGATGGGTGACCGCCTGGGAACACCGGGTGCTGTTGGCTCCTTCTCTCTTTTTAGATTGTACGTCACTACACCTGCCAGCCCTCTTTTCATACAAACTCTCAGGTGCGACAAAGATGCTTCCACAAGCATTTTAAACTACTGTATTAAACGTAAGATGCGAAATTACAGTAATGAACTCAGTTTGAACAAGAAAGCGCGGACGAAGAGTGCTAGGAACTCGTTGAAAATAACGAAACACTGCGAATCGACAGATGTGCTCTTGAAATGCGTCAGAGCCTACTGTTTTGTAGGAGCGCTAAATTCCAAAAACTAACTACATTAAAAAAAAAAAAAAACCTGTTCCTGTCCGACCACCGATGATAAGCAACAACGTTAGTATTCGGATCGGCGACCGCTTGGGAACTCTGGCTGTCTTCATTTCTTGCTTTCTTGTCGCTACCCCTGCCAGCCCTTTTTTCATGCTACCTTTCTCATGTGACAAAGATGCTTCCATACTGATTTTAAACTATCGTAAGATACGATATTAAGGAACTCAGTTTGAAAAGAGTGCGCCAAGGAAGACTTCCAAAGAGTCTCTGGAAATAACAAAACAGTATGAAGTGACAGAAATGTTGTGAAATACGTCAGGGCATATTGTTTTGTAGCAGTGCACAACGGCAAATTTGTAAACAAAAATTTACCTTTCGTCGCTACAAGAGAGGGATACTTTGTCCAACAGCCTGTGTCTTGTGTGCATGTTTTCGCACCTTTCCACGGCACGGCGCAGCACAGAGCTGCTCTGGTAGCTCCGAACGGACGCACACGGCGCCTCGGACACGCCGGTTCGGCCCGCGCCCATCTCGCAGATGTTTCTCGTGCTTGTGCTGTCATTACGGACCGCGACCCGAGCGGCAGCGAGCGGCAGTCGAGCAAAGTCGGGACAAGTCGGGACGGAAGGGGACAGCCGAGAATGCTCCGTGCGAATTACGCAAATATCTGGAAGCGCGACGCGTGTCAGGCAGGTGAGAACGCTTCCCTCGGTCCAGCAGGACACTGCCACACCCCGCGAGTCCCCAAGCCGCCCGGCCGCGCGCAAGCCCTGCGCCGGATAACGATAACAAGGTGCGTCTCCCGCGAGTGTCGGAGGCCGCACGAACCAAACGAATGACAGGCGGTGCAACGAGCAGCTGTGTTGTGCGTCCGACCCACGTGGCGGCGCGTCGCCTTCGAGGTGGAAGGACGTGCTTTGCGTCAAATGTGCCACCGAAAAAAGCGATTGCTTGTGTTAGGAGGAGAGGCGAAGCCTTCTTCTGCCGTGCAGCTACAGTATAACGACGCCAACGGCCATACCATGTTGAATACACCGGTTCTCGTCCGATCACCGAAGTTAAGCAACATCGGGCCCGGTTAGTACTTGGATGGGTGACCGCCTGGGAACACCGGGTGCTGTTGGCTCCTTCTCTCTTTTTAGATTGTACGTCACTACACCTGCCAGCCCTCTTTTCATACAAACTCTCAGGTGCGACAAAGATGCTTCCACAAGCATTTTAAACTACTGTATTAAACGTAAGATGCGAAATTACAGTAATGAACTCAGTTTGAACAAGAAAGCGCGGACGAAGAGTGCTAGGAACTCGTTGAAAATAACGAAACACTGCGAATCGACAGATGTGCTCTTGAAATGCGTCAGAGCCTACTGTTTTGTAGGAGCGCTAAATTCCAAAAACTAACTACATTAAAAAAAAAAAAAAAACCTGTTCCTGTCCGACCACCGATGATAAGCAACAACGTTAGTATTCGGATCGGCGACCGCTTGGGAACTCTGGCTGTCTTCATTTCTTGCTTTCTTGTCGCTACCCCTGCCAGCCCTTTTTTCATGCTACCTTTCTCATGTGACAAAGATGCTTCCATACTGATTTTAAACTATCGTAAGATACGATATTAAGGAACTCAGTTTGAAAAGAGTGCGCCAAGGAAGACTTCCAAAGAGTCTCTGGAAATAACAAAACAGTATGAAGTGACAGAAATGTTGTGAAATACGTCAGGGCATATTGTTTTGTAGCAGTGCACAACGGCAAATTTGTAAACAAAAATTTACCTTTCGTCGCTACAAGAGAGGGATACTTTGTCCAACAGCCTGTGTCTTGTGTGCATGTTTTCGCACCTTTCCACGGCACGGCGCAGCACAGAGCTGCTCTGGTAGCTCCGAACGGACGCACACGGCGCCTCGGACACGCCGGTTCGGCCCGCGCCCATCTCGCAGATGTTTCTCGTGCTTGTGCTGTCATTACGGACCGCGACCCGAGCGGCAGCGAGCGGCAGTCGAGCAAAGTCGGGACAAGTCGGGACGGAAGGGGACAGCCGAGAATGCTCCGTGCGAATTACGCAAATATCTGGAAGCGCGACGCGTGTCAGGCAGGTGAGAACGCTTCCCTCGGTCCAGCAGGACACTGCCACACCCCGCGAGTCCCCAAGCCGCCCGGCCGCGCGCAAGCCCTGCGCCGGATAACGATAACAAGGTGCGTCTCCCGCGAGTGTCGGAGGCCGCACGAACCAAACGAATGACAGGCGGTGCAACGAGCAGCTGTGTTGTGCGTCCGACCCACGTGGCGGCGCGTCGCCTTCGAGGTGGAAGGACGTGCTTTGCGTCAAATGTGCCACCGAAAAAAGCGATTGCTTGTGTTAGGAGGAGAGGCGAAGCCTTCTTCTGCCGTGCAGCTACAGTATAACGACGCCAACGGCCATACCATGTTGAATACACCGGTTCTCGTCCGATCACCGAAGTTAAGCAACATCGGGCCCGGTTAGTACTTGGATGGGTGACCGCCTGGGAACACCGGGTGCTGTTGGCTCCTTCTCTCTTTTTAGATTGTACGTCACTACACCTGCCAGCCCTCTTTTCATACAAACTCTCAGGTGCGACAAAGATGCTTCCACAAGCATTTTAAACTACTGTATTAAACGTAAGATGCGAAATTACAGTAATGAACTCAGTTTGAACAAGAAAGCGCGGACGAAGAGTGCTAGGAACTCGTTGAAAATAACGAAACACTGCGAATCGACAGATGTGCTCTTGAAATGCGTCAGAGCCTACTGTTTTGTAGGAGCGCTAAATTCCAAAAACTAACTACATTAAAAAAAAAAAAAAAACCTGTTCCTGTCCGACCACCGATGATAAGCAACAACGTTAGTATTCGGATCGGCGACCGCTTGGGAACTCTGGCTGTCTTCATTTCTTGCTTTCTTGTCGCTACCCCTGCCAGCCCTTTTTTCATGCTACCTTTCTCATGTGACAAAGATGCTTCCATACTGATTTTAAACTATCGTAAGATACGATATTAAGGAACTCAGTTTGAAAAGAGTGCGCCAAGGAAGACTTCCAAAGAGTCTCTGGAAATAACAAAACAGTATGAAGTGACAGAAATGTTGTGAAATACGTCAGGGCATATTGTTTTGTAGCAGTGCACAACGGCAAATTTGTAAACAAAAATTTACCTTTCGTCGCTACAAGAGAGGGATACTTTGTCCAACAGCCTGTGTCTTGTGTGCATGTTTTCGCACCTTTCCACGGCACGGCGCAGCACAGAGCTGCTCTGGTAGCTCCGAACGGACGCACACGGCGCCTCGGACACGCCGGTTCGGCCCGCGCCCATCTCGCAGATGTTTCTCGTGCTTGTGCTGTCATTACGGACCGCGACCCGAGCGGCAGCGAGCGGCAGTCGAGCAAAGTCGGGACAAGTCGGGACGGAAGGGGACAGCCGAGAATGCTCCGTGCGAATTACGCAAATATCTGGAAGCGCGACGCGTGTCAGGCAGGTGAGAACGCTTCCCTCGGTCCAGCAGGACACTGCCACACCCCGCGAGTCCCCAAGCCGCCCGGCCGCGCGCAAGCCCTGCGCCGGATAACGATAACAAGGTGCGTCTCCCGCGAGTGTCGGAGGCCGCACGAACCAAACGAATGACAGGCGGTGCAACGAGCAGCTGTGTTGTGCGTCCGACCCACGTGGCGGCGCGTCGCCTTCGAGGTGGAAGGACGTGCTTTGCGTCAAATGTGCCACCGAAAAAAGCGATTGCTTGTGTTAGGAGGAGAGGCGAAGCCTTCTTCTGCCGTGCAGCTACAGTATAACGACGCCAACGGCCATACCATGTTGAATACACCGGTTCTCGTCCGATCACCGAAGTTAAGCAACATCGGGCCCGGTTAGTACTTGGATGGGTGACCGCCTGGGAACACCGGGTGCTGTTGGCTCCTTCTCTCTTTTTAGATTGTACGTCACTACACCTGCCAGCCCTCTTTTCATACAAACTCTCAGGTGCGACAAAGATGCTTCCACAAGCATTTTAAACTACTGTATTAAACGTAAGATGCGAAATTACAGTAATGAACTCAGTTTGAACAAGAAAGCGCGGACGAAGAGTGCTAGGAACTCGTTGAAAATAACGAAACACTGCGAATCGACAGATGTGCTCTTGAAATGCGTCAGAGCCTACTGTTTTGTAGGAGCGCTAAATTCCAAAAACTAACTACATTAAAAAAAAAAAAAAAACCTGTTCCTGTCCGACCACCGATGATAAGCAACAACGTTAGTATTCGGATCGGCGACCGCTTGGGAACTCTGGCTGTCTTCATTTCTTGCTTTCTTGTCGCTACCCCTGCCAGCCCTTTTTTCATGCTACCTTTCTCATGTGACAAAGATGCTTCCATACTGATTTTAAACTATCGTAAGATACGATATTAAGGAACTCAGTTTGAAAAGAGTGCGCCAAGGAAGACTTCCAAAGAGTCTCTGGAAATAACAAAACAGTATGAAGTGACAGAAATGTTGTGAAATACGTCAGGGCATATTGTTTTGTAGCAGTGCACAACGGCAAATTTGTAAACAAAAATTTACCTTTCGTCGCTACAAGAGAGGGATACTTTGTCCAACAGCCTGTGTCTTGTGTGCATGTTTTCGCACCTTTCCACGGCACGGCGCAGCACAGAGCTGCTCTGGTAGCTCCGAACGGACGCACACGGCGCCTCGGACACGCCGGTTCGGCCCGCGCCCATCTCGCAGATGTTTCTCGTGCTTGTGCTGTCATTACGGACCGCGACCCGAGCGGCAGCGAGCGGCAGTCGAGCAAAGTCGGGACAAGTCGGGACGGAAGGGGACAGCCGAGAATGCTCCGTGCGAATTACGCAAATATCTGGAAGCGCGACGCGTGTCAGGCAGGTGAGAACGCTTCCCTCGGTCCAGCAGGACACTGCCACACCCCGCGAGTCCCCAAGCCGCCCGGCCGCGCGCAAGCCCTGCGCCGGATAACGATAACAAGGTGCGTCTCCCGCGAGTGTCGGAGGCCGCACGAACCAAACGAATGACAGGCGGTGCAACGAGCAGCTGTGTTGTGCGTCCGACCCACGTGGCGGCGCGTCGCCTTCGAGGTGGAAGGACGTGCTTTGCGTCAAATGTGCCACCGAAAAAAGCGATTGCTTGTGTTAGGAGGAGAGGCGAAGCCTTCTTCTGCCGTGCAGCTACAGTATAACGACGCCAACGGCCATACCATGTTGAATACACCGGTTCTCGTCCGATCACCGAAGTTAAGCAACATCGGGCCCGGTTAGTACTTGGATGGGTGACCGCCTGGGAACACCGGGTGCTGTTGGCTCCTTCTCTCTTTTTAGATTGTACGTCACTACACCTGCCAGCCCTCTTTTCATACAAACTCTCAGGTGCGACAAAGATGCTTCCACAAGCATTTTAAACTACTGTATTAAACGTAAGATGCGAAATTACAGTAATGAACTCAGTTTGAACAAGAAAGCGCGGACGAAGAGTGCTAGGAACTCGTTGAAAATAACGAAACACTGCGAATCGACAGATGTGCTCTTGAAATGCGTCAGAGCCTACTGTTTTGTAGGAGCGCTAAATTCCAAAAACTAACTACATTAAAAAAAAAAAAAACCTGTTCCTGTCCGACCACCGATGATAAGCAACAACGTTAGTATTCGGATCGGCGACCGCTTGGGAACTCTGGCTGTCTTCATTTCTTGCTTTCTTGTCGCTACCCCTGCCAGCCCTTTTTTCATGCTACCTTTCTCATGTGACAAAGATGCTTCCATACTGATTTTAAACTATCGTAAGATACGATATTAAGGAACTCAGTTTGAAAAGAGTGCGCCAAGGAAGACTTCCAAAGAGTCTCTGGAAATAACAAAACAGTATGAAGTGACAGAAATGTTGTGAAATACGTCAGGGCATATTGTTTTGTAGCAGTGCACAACGGCAAATTTGTAAACAAAAATTTACCTTTCGTCGCTACAAGAGAGGGATACTTTGTCCAACAGCCTGTGTCTTGTGTGCATGTTTTCGCACCTTTCCACGGCACGGCGCAGCACAGAGCTGCTCTGGTAGCTCCGAACGGACGCACACGGCGCCTCGGACACGCCGGTTCGGCCCGCGCCCATCTCGCAGATGTTTCTCGTGCTTGTGCTGTCATTACGGACCGCGACCCGAGCGGCAGCGAGCGGCAGTCGAGCAAAGTCGGGACAAGTCGGGACGGAAGGGGACAGCCGAGAATGCTCCGTGCGAATTACGCAAATATCTGGAAGCGCGACGCGTGTCAGGCAGGTGAGAACGCTTCCCTCGGTCCAGCAGGACACTGCCACACCCCGCGAGTCCCCAAGCCGCCCGGCCGCGCGCAAGCCCTGCGCCGGATAACGATAACAAGGTGCGTCTCCCGCGAGTGTCGGAGGCCGCACGAACCAAACGAATGACAGGCGGTGCAACGAGCAGCTGTGTTGTGCGTCCGACCCACGTGGCGGCGCGTCGCCTTCGAGGTGGAAGGACGTGCTTTGCGTCAAATGTGCCACCGAAAAAAGCGATTGCTTGTGTTAGGAGGAGAGGCGAAGCCTTCTTCTGCCGTGCAGCTACAGTATAACGACGCCAACGGCCATACCATGTTGAATACACCGGTTCTCGTCCGATCACCGAAGTTAAGCAACATCGGGCCCGGTTAGTACTTGGATGGGTGACCGCCTGGGAACACCGGGTGCTGTTGGCTCCTTCTCTCTTTTTAGATTGTACGTCACTACACCTGCCAGCCCTCTTTTCATACAAACTCTCAGGTGCGACAAAGATGCTTCCACAAGCATTTTAAACTACTGTATTAAACGTAAGATGCGAAATTACAGTAATGAACTCAGTTTGAACAAGAAAGCGCGGACGAAGAGTGCTAGGAACTCGTTGAAAATAACGAAACACTGCGAATCGACAGATGTGCTCTTGAAATGCGTCAGAGCCTACTGTTTTGTAGGAGCGCTAAATTCCAAAAACTAACTACATTAAAAAAAAAAAAAAACCTGTTCCTGTCCGACCACCGATGATAAGCAACAACGTTAGTATTCGGATCGGCGACCGCTTGGGAACTCTGGCTGTCTTCATTTCTTGCTTTCTTGTCGCTACCCCTGCCAGCCCTTTTTTCATGCTACCTTTCTCATGTGACAAAGATGCTTCCATACTGATTTTAAACTATCGTAAGATACGATATTAAGGAACTCAGTTTGAAAAGAGTGCGCCAAGGAAGACTTCCAAAGAGTCTCTGGAAATAACAAAACAGTATGAAGTGACAGAAATGTTGTGAAATACGTCAGGGCATATTGTTTTGTAGCAGTGCACAACGGCAAATTTGTAAACAAAAATTTACCTTTCGTCGCTACAAGAGAGGGATACTTTGTCCAACAGCCTGTGTCTTGTGTGCATGTTTTCGCACCTTTCCACGGCACGGCGCAGCACAGAGCTGCTCTGGTAGCTCCGAACGGACGCACACGGCGCCTCGGACACGCCGGTTCGGCCCGCGCCCATCTCGCAGATGTTTCTCGTGCTTGTGCTGTCATTACGGACCGCGACCCGAGCGGCAGCGAGCGGCAGTCGAGCAAAGTCGGGACAAGTCGGGACGGAAGGGGACAGCCGAGAATGCTCCGTGCGAATTACGCAAATATCTGGAAGCGCGACGCGTGTCAGGCAGGTGAGAACGCTTCCCTCGGTCCAGCAGGACACTGCCACACCCCGCGAGTCCCCAAGCCGCCCGGCCGCGCGCAAGCCCTGCGCCGGATAACGATAACAAGGTGCGTCTCCCGCGAGTGTCGGAGGCCGCACGAACCAAACGAATGACAGGCGGTGCAACGAGCAGCTGTGTTGTGCGTCCGACCCACGTGGCGGCGCGTCGCCTTCGAGGTGGAAGGACGTGCTTTGCGTCAAATGTGCCACCGAAAAAAGCGATTGCTTGTGTTAGGAGGAGAGGCGAAGCCTTCTTCTGCCGTGCAGCTACAGTATAACGACGCCAACGGCCATACCATGTTGAATACACCGGTTCTCGTCCGATCACCGAAGTTAAGCAACATCGGGCCCGGTTAGTACTTGGATGGGTGACCGCCTGGGAACACCGGGTGCTGTTGGCTCCTTCTCTCTTTTTAGATTGTACGTCACTACACCTGCCAGCCCTCTTTTCATACAAACTCTCAGGTGCGACAAAGATGCTTCCACAAGCATTTTAAACTACTGTATTAAACGTAAGATGCGAAATTACAGTAATGAACTCAGTTTGAACAAGAAAGCGCGGACGAAGAGTGCTAGGAACTCGTTGAAAATAACGAAACACTGCGAATCGACAGATGTGCTCTTGAAATGCGTCAGAGCCTACTGTTTTGTAGGAGCGCTAAATTCCAAAAACTAACTACATTAAAAAAAAAAAAAAACCTGTTCCTGTCCGACCACCGATGATAAGCAACAACGTTAGTATTCGGATCGGCGACCGCTTGGGAACTCTGGCTGTCTTCATTTCTTGCTTTCTTGTCGCTACCCCTGCCAGCCCTTTTTTCATGCTACCTTTCTCATGTGACAAAGATGCTTCCATACTGATTTTAAACTATCGTAAGATACGATATTAAGGAACTCAGTTTGAAAAGAGTGCGCCAAGGAAGACTTCCAAAGAGTCTCTGGAAATAACAAAACAGTATGAAGTGACAGAAATGTTGTGAAATACGTCAGGGCATATTGTTTTGTAGCAGTGCACAACGGCAAATTTGTAAACAAAAATTTACCTTTCGTCGCTACAAGAGAGGGATACTTTGTCCAACAGCCTGTGTCTTGTGTGCATGTTTTCGCACCTTTCCACGGCACGGCGCAGCACAGAGCTGCTCTGGTAGCTCCGAACGGACGCACACGGCGCCTCGGACACGCCGGTTCGGCCCGCGCCCATCTCGCAGATGTTTCTCGTGCTTGTGCTGTCATTACGGACCGCGACCCGAGCGGCAGCGAGCGGCAGTCGAGCAAAGTCGGGACAAGTCGGGACGGAAGGGGACAGCCGAGAATGCTCCGTGCGAATTACGCAAATATCTGGAAGCGCGACGCGTGTCAGGCAGGTGAGAACGCTTCCCTCGGTCCAGCAGGACACTGCCACACCCCGCGAGTCCCCAAGCCGCCCGGCCGCGCGCAAGCCCTGCGCCGGATAACGATAACAAGGTGCGTCTCCCGCGAGTGTCGGAGGCCGCACGAACCAAACGAATGACAGGCGGTGCAACGAGCAGCTGTGTTGTGCGTCCGACCCACGTGGCGGCGCGTCGCCTTCGAGGTGGAAGGACGTGCTTTGCGTCAAATGTGCCACCGAAAAAAGCGATTGCTTGTGTTAGGAGGAGAGGCGAAGCCTTCTTCTGCCGTGCAGCTACAGTATAACGACGCCAACGGCCATACCATGTTGAATACACCGGTTCTCGTCCGATCACCGAAGTTAAGCAACATCGGGCCCGGTTAGTACTTGGATGGGTGACCGCCTGGGAACACCGGGTGCTGTTGGCTCCTTCTCTCTTTTTAGATTGTACGTCACTACACCTGCCAGCCCTCTTTTCATACAAACTCTCAGGTGCGACAAAGATGCTTCCACAAGCATTTTAAACTACTGTATTAAACGTAAGATGCGAAATTACAGTAATGAACTCAGTTTGAACAAGAAAGCGCGGACGAAGAGTGCTAGGAACTCGTTGAAAATAACGAAACACTGCGAATCGACAGATGTGCTCTTGAAATGCGTCAGAGCCTACTGTTTTGTAGGAGCGCTAAATTCCAAAAACTAACTACATTAAAAAAAAAAAAAAACCTGTTCCTGTCCGACCACCGATGATAAGCAACAACGTTAGTATTCGGATCGGCGACCGCTTGGGAACTCTGGCTGTCTTCATTTCTTGCTTTCTTGTCGCTACCCCTGCCAGCCCTTTTTTCATGCTACCTTTCTCATGTGACAAAGATGCTTCCATACTGATTTTAAACTATCGTAAGATACGATATTAAGGAACTCAGTTTGAAAAGAGTGCGCCAAGGAAGACTTCCAAAGAGTCTCTGGAAATAACAAAACAGTATGAAGTGACAGAAATGTTGTGAAATACGTCAGGGCATATTGTTTTGTAGCAGTGCACAACGGCAAATTTGTAAACAAAAATTTACCTTTCGTCGCTACAAGAGAGGGATACTTTGTCCAACAGCCTGTGTCTTGTGTGCATGTTTTCGCACCTTTCCACGGCACGGCGCAGCACAGAGCTGCTCTGGTAGCTCCGAACGGACGCACACGGCGCCTCGGACACGCCGGTTCGGCCCGCGCCCATCTCGCAGATGTTTCTCGTGCTTGTGCTGTCATTACGGACCGCGACCCGAGCGGCAGCGAGCGGCAGTCGAGCAAAGTCGGGACAAGTCGGGACGGAAGGGGACAGCCGAGAATGCTCCGTGCGAATTACGCAAATATCTGGAAGCGCGACGCGTGTCAGGCAGGTGAGAACGCTTCCCTCGGTCCAGCAGGACACTGCCACACCCCGCGAGTCCCCAAGCCGCCCGGCCGCGCGCAAGCCCTGCGCCGGATAACGATAACAAGGTGCGTCTCCCGCGAGTGTCGGAGGCCGCACGAACCAAACGAATGACAGGCGGTGCAACGAGCAGCTGTGTTGTGCGTCCGACCCACGTGGCGGCGCGTCGCCTTCGAGGTGGAAGGACGTGCTTTGCGTCAAATGTGCCACCGAAAAAAGCGATTGCTTGTGTTAGGAGGAGAGGCGAAGCCTTCTTCTGCCGTGCAGCTACAGTATAACGACGCCAACGGCCATACCATGTTGAATACACCGGTTCTCGTCCGATCACCGAAGTTAAGCAACATCGGGCCCGGTTAGTACTTGGATGGGTGACCGCCTGGGAACACCGGGTGCTGTTGGCTCCTTCTCTCTTTTTAGATTGTACGTCACTACACCTGCCAGCCCTCTTTTCATACAAACTCTCAGGTGCGACAAAGATGCTTCCACAAGCATTTTAAACTACTGTATTAAACGTAAGATGCGAAATTACAGTAATGAACTCAGTTTGAACAAGAAAGCGCGGACGAAGAGTGCTAGGAACTCGTTGAAAATAACGAAACACTGCGAATCGACAGATGTGCTCTTGAAATGCGTCAGAGCCTACTGTTTTGTAGGAGCGCTAAATTCCAAAAACTAACTACATTAAAAAAAAAAAAAACCTGTTCCTGTCCGACCACCGATGATAAGCAACAACGTTAGTATTCGGATCGGCGACCGCTTGGGAACTCTGGCTGTCTTCATTTCTTGCTTTCTTGTCGCTACCCCTGCCAGCCCTTTTTTCATGCTACCTTTCTCATGTGACAAAGATGCTTCCATACTGATTTTAAACTATCGTAAGATACGATATTAAGGAACTCAGTTTGAAAAGAGTGCGCCAAGGAAGACTTCCAAAGAGTCTCTGGAAATAACAAAACAGTATGAAGTGACAGAAATGTTGTGAAATACGTCAGGGCATATTGTTTTGTAGCAGTGCACAACGGCAAATTTGTAAACAAAAATTTACCTTTCGTCGCTACAAGAGAGGGATACTTTGTCCAACAGCCTGTGTCTTGTGTGCATGTTTTCGCACCTTTCCACGGCACGGCGCAGCACAGAGCTGCTCTGGTAGCTCCGAACGGACGCACACGGCGCCTCGGACACGCCGGTTCGGCCCGCGCCCATCTCGCAGATGTTTCTCGTGCTTGTGCTGTCATTACGGACCGCGACCCGAGCGGCAGCGAGCGGCAGTCGAGCAAAGTCGGGACAAGTCGGGACGGAAGGGGACAGCCGAGAATGCTCCGTGCGAATTACGCAAATATCTGGAAGCGCGACGCGTGTCAGGCAGGTGAGAACGCTTCCCTCGGTCCAGCAGGACACTGCCACACCCCGCGAGTCCCCAAGCCGCCCGGCCGCGCGCAAGCCCTGCGCCGGATAACGATAACAAGGTGCGTCTCCCGCGAGTGTCGGAGGCCGCACGAACCAAACGAATGACAGGCGGTGCAACGAGCAGCTGTGTTGTGCGTCCGACCCACGTGGCGGCGCGTCGCCTTCGAGGTGGAAGGACGTGCTTTGCGTCAAATGTGCCACCGAAAAAAGCGATTGCTTGTGTTAGGAGGAGAGGCGAAGCCTTCTTCTGCCGTGCAGCTACAGTATAACGACGCCAACGGCCATACCATGTTGAATACACCGGTTCTCGTCCGATCACCGAAGTTAAGCAACATCGGGCCCGGTTAGTACTTGGATGGGTGACCGCCTGGGAACACCGGGTGCTGTTGGCTCCTTCTCTCTTTTTAGATTGTACGTCACTACACCTGCCAGCCCTCTTTTCATACAAACTCTCAGGTGCGACAAAGATGCTTCCACAAGCATTTTAAACTACTGTATTAAACGTAAGATGCGAAATTACAGTAATGAACTCAGTTTGAACAAGAAAGCGCGGACGAAGAGTGCTAGGAACTCGTTGAAAATAACGAAACACTGCGAATCGACAGATGTGCTCTTGAAATGCGTCAGAGCCTACTGTTTTGTAGGAGCGCTAAATTCCAAAAACTAACTACATTAAAAAAAAAAAAAAAACCTGTTCCTGTCCGACCACCGATGATAAGCAACAACGTTAGTATTCGGATCGGCGACCGCTTGGGAACTCTGGCTGTCTTCATTTCTTGCTTTCTTGTCGCTACCCCTGCCAGCCCTTTTTTCATGCTACCTTTCTCATGTGACAAAGATGCTTCCATACTGATTTTAAACTATCGTAAGATACGATATTAAGGAACTCAGTTTGAAAAGAGTGCGCCAAGGAAGACTTCCAAAGAGTCTCTGGAAATAACAAAACAGTATGAAGTGACAGAAATGTTGTGAAATACGTCAGGGCATATTGTTTTGTAGCAGTGCACAACGGCAAATTTGTAAACAAAAATTTACCTTTCGTCGCTACAAGAGAGGGATACTTTGTCCAACAGCCTGTGTCTTGTGTGCATGTTTTCGCACCTTTCCACGGCACGGCGCAGCACAGAGCTGCTCTGGTAGCTCCGAACGGACGCACACGGCGCCTCGGACACGCCGGTTCGGCCCGCGCCCATCTCGCAGATGTTTCTCGTGCTTGTGCTGTCATTACGGACCGCGACCCGAGCGGCAGCGAGCGGCAGTCGAGCAAAGTCGGGACAAGTCGGGACGGAAGGGGACAGCCGAGAATGCTCCGTGCGAATTACGCAAATATCTGGAAGCGCGACGCGTGTCAGGCAGGTGAGAACGCTTCCCTCGGTCCAGCAGGACACTGCCACACCCCGCGAGTCCCCAAGCCGCCCGGCCGCGCGCAAGCCCTGCGCCGGATAACGATAACAAGGTGCGTCTCCCGCGAGTGTCGGAGGCCGCACGAACCAAACGAATGACAGGCGGTGCAACGAGCAGCTGTGTTGTGCGTCCGACCCACGTGGCGGCGCGTCGCCTTCGAGGTGGAAGGACGTGCTTTGCGTCAAATGTGCCACCGAAAAAAGCGATTGCTTGTGTTAGGAGGAGAGGCGAAGCCTTCTTCTGCCGTGCAGCTACAGTATAACGACGCCAACGGCCATACCATGTTGAATACACCGGTTCCCGTCCGATCACCGAAGTTAAGCAACATCGGGCCCGGTTAGTACTTGGATGGGTGACCGCCTGGGAACACCGGGTGCTGTTGGCTCCTTCTCTCTTTTTAGATTGTACGTCACTACACCTGCCAGCCCTCTTTTCATACAAACTCTCAGGTGCGACAAAGATGCTTCCACAAGCATTTTAAACTACTGTATTAAACGTAAGATGCGAAATTACAGTAATGAACTCAGTTTGAACAAGAAAGCGCGGACGAAGAGTGCTAGGAACTCGTTGAAAATAACGAAACACTGCGAATCGACAGATGTGCTCTTGAAATGCGTCAGAGCCTACTGTTTTGTAGGAGCGCTAAATTCCAAAAACTAACTACATTAAAAAAAAAAAAAAACCTGTTCCTGTCCGACCACCGATGATAAGCAACAACGTTAGTATTCGGATCGGCGACCGCTTGGGAACTCTGGCTGTCTTCATTTCTTGCTTTCTTGTCGCTACCCCTGCCAGCCCTTTTTTCATGCTACCTTTCTCATGTGACAAAGATGCTTCCATACTGATTTTAAACTATCGTAAGATACGATATTAAGGAACTCAGTTTGAAAAGAGTGCGCCAAGGAAGACTTCCAAAGAGTCTCTGGAAATAACAAAACAGTATGAAGTGACAGAAATGTTGTGAAATACGTCAGGGCATATTGTTTTGTAGCAGTGCACAACGGCAAATTTGTAAACAAAAATTTACCTTTCGTCGCTACAAGAGAGGGATACTTTGTCCAACAGCCTGTGTCTTGTGTGCATGTTTTCGCACCTTTCCACGGCACGGCGCAGCACAGAGCTGCTCTGGTAGCTCCGAACGGACGCACACGGCGCCTCGGACACGCCGGTTCGGCCCGCGCCCATCTCGCAGATGTTTCTCGTGCTTGTGCTGTCATTACGGACCGCGACCCGAGCGGCAGCGAGCGGCAGTCGAGCAAAGTCGGGACAAGTCGGGACGGAAGGGGACAGCCGAGAATGCTCCGTGCGAATTACGCAAATATCTGGAAGCGCGACGCGTGTCAGGCAGGTGAGAACGCTTCCCTCGGTCCAGCAGGACACTGCCACACCCCGCGAGTCCCCAAGCCGCCCGGCCGCGCGCAAGCCCTGCGCCGGATAACGATAACAAGGTGCGTCTCCCGCGAGTGTCGGAGGCCGCACGAACCAAACGAATGACAGGCGGTGCAACGAGCAGCTGTGTTGTGCGTCCGACCCACGTGGCGGCGCGTCGCCTTCGAGGTGGAAGGACGTGCTTTGCGTCAAATGTGCCACCGAAAAAAGCGATTGCTTGTGTTAGGAGGAGAGGCGAAGCCTTCTTCTGCCGTGCAGCTACAGTATAACGACGCCAACGGCCATACCATGTTGAATACACCGGTTCTCGTCCGATCACCGAAGTTAAGCAACATCGGGCCCGGTTAGTACTTGGATGGGTGACCGCCTGGGAACACCGGGTGCTGTTGGCTCCTTCTCTCTTTTTAGATTGTACGTCACTACACCTGCCAGCCCTCTTTTCATACAAACTCTCAGGTGCGACAAAGATGCTTCCACAAGCATTTTAAACTACTGTATTAAACGTAAGATGCGAAATTACAGTAATGAACTCAGTTTGAACAAGAAAGCGCGGACGAAGAGTGCTAGGAACTCGTTGAAAATAACGAAACACTGCGAATCGACAGATGTGCTCTTGAAATGCGTCAGAGCCTACTGTTTTGTAGGAGCGCTAAATTCCAAAAACTAACTACATTAAAAAAAAAAAAAAACCTGTTCCTGTCCGACCACCGATGATAAGCAACAACGTTAGTATTCGGATCGGCGACCGCTTGGGAACTCTGGCTGTCTTCATTTCTTGCTTTCTTGTCGCTACCCCTGCCAGCCCTTTTTTCATGCTACCTTTCTCATGTGACAAAGATGCTTCCATACTGATTTTAAACTATCGTAAGATACGATATTAAGGAACTCAGTTTGAAAAGAGTGCGCCAAGGAAGACTTCCAAAGAGTCTCTGGAAATAACAAAACAGTATGAAGTGACAGAAATGTTGTGAAATACGTCAGGGCATATTGTTTTGTAGCAGTGCACAACGGCAAATTTGTAAACAAAAATTTACCTTTCGTCGCTACAAGAGAGGGATACTTTGTCCAACAGCCTGTGTCTTGTGTGCATGTTTTCGCACCTTTCCACGGCACGGCGCAGCACAGAGCTGCTCTGGTAGCTCCGAACGGACGCACACGGCGCCTCGGACACGCCGGTTCGGCCCGCGCCCATCTCGCAGATGTTTCTCGTGCTTGTGCTGTCATTACGGACCGCGACCCGAGCGGCAGCGAGCGGCAGTCGAGCAAAGTCGGGACAAGTCGGGACGGAAGGGGACAGCCGAGAATGCTCCGTGCGAATTACGCAAATATCTGGAAGCGCGACGCGTGTCAGGCAGGTGAGAACGCTTCCCTCGGTCCAGCAGGACACTGCCACACCCCGCGAGTCCCCAAGCCGCCCGGCCGCGCGCAAGCCCTGCGCCGGATAACGATAACAAGGTGCGTCTCCCGCGAGTGTCGGAGGCCGCACGAACCAAACGAATGACAGGCGGTGCAACGAGCAGCTGTGTTGTGCGTCCGACCCACGTGGCGGCGCGTCGCCTTCGAGGTGGAAGGACGTGCTTTGCGTCAAATGTGCCACCGAAAAAAGCGATTGCTTGTGTTAGGAGGAGAGGCGAAGCCTTCTTCTGCCGTGCAGCTACAGTATAACGACGCCAACGGCCATACCATGTTGAATACACCGGTTCTCGTCCGATCACCGAAGTTAAGCAACATCGGGCCCGGTTAGTACTTGGATGGGTGACCGCCTGGGAACACCGGGTGCTGTTGGCTCCTTCTCTCTTTTTAGATTGTACGTCACTACACCTGCCAGCCCTCTTTTCATACAAACTCTCAGGTGCGACAAAGATGCTTCCACAAGCATTTTAAACTACTGTATTAAACGTAAGATGCGAAATTACAGTAATGAACTCAGTTTGAACAAGAAAGCGCGGACGAAGAGTGCTAGGAACTCGTTGAAAATAACGAAACACTGCGAATCGACAGATGTGCTCTTGAAATGCGTCAGAGCCTACTGTTTTGTAGGAGCGCTAAATTCCAAAAACTAACTACATTAAAAAAAAAAAAAACCTGTTCCTGTCCGACCACCGATGATAAGCAACAACGTTAGTATTCGGATCGGCGACCGCTTGGGAACTCTGGCTGTCTTCATTTCTTGCTTTCTTGTCGCTACCCCTGCCAGCCCTTTTTTCATGCTACCTTTCTCATGTGACAAAGATGCTTCCATACTGATTTTAAACTATCGTAAGATACGATATTAAGGAACTCAGTTTGAAAAGAGTGCGCCAAGGAAGACTTCCAAAGAGTCTCTGGAAATAACAAAACAGTATGAAGTGACAGAAATGTTGTGAAATACGTCAGGGCATATTGTTTTGTAGCAGTGCACAACGGCAAATTTGTAAACAAAAATTTACCTTTCGTCGCTACAAGAGAGGGATACTTTGTCCAACAGCCTGTGTCTTGTGTGCATGTTTTCGCACCTTTCCACGGCACGGCGCAGCACAGAGCTGCTCTGGTAGCTCCGAACGGACGCACACGGCGCCTCGGACACGCCGGTTCGGCCCGCGCCCATCTCGCAGATGTTTCTCGTGCTTGTGCTGTCATTACGGACCGCGACCCGAGCGGCAGCGAGCGGCAGTCGAGCAAAGTCGGGACAAGTCGGGACGGAAGGGGACAGCCGAGAATGCACCGTGCGAATTACGCAAATATCTGGAAGCGCGACGCGTGTCAGGCAGGTGAGAACGCTTCCCTCGGTCCAGCAGGACACTGCCACACCCCGCGAGTCCCCAAGCCGCCCGGCCGCGCGCAAGCCCTGCGCCGGATAACGATAACAAGGTGCGTCTCCCGCGAGTGTCGGAGGCCGCACGAACCAAACGAATGACAGGCGGTGCAACGAGCAGCTGTGTTGTGCGTCCGACCCACGTGGCGGCGCGTCGCCTTCGAGGTGGAAGGACGTGCTTTGCGTCAAATGTGCCACCGAAAAAAGCGATTGCTTGTGTTAGGAGTAGAGGCGAAGCCTTTTTCTGCCGTGCAGCTACAGTATAACGACGCCAACGGCCATACCATGTTGAATACACCGGTTCTCGTCCGATCACCGAAGTTAAGCAACATCGGGCCCGGTTAGTACTTGGATGGGTGACCGCCTGGGAACACCGGGTGCTGTTGGCTCCTTCTCTCTTTTTAGATTGTACGTCACTACACCTGCCAGCCCTCTTTTCATACAAACTCTCAGGTGCGACAAAGATGCTTCCACAAGCATTTTAAACTACTGTATTAAACGTAAGATGCGAAATTACAGTAATGAACTCAGTTTGAACAAGAAAGCGCGGACGAAGAGTGCTAGGAACTCGTTGAAAATAACGAAACACTGCGAATCGACAGATGTGCTCTTGAAATGCGTCAGAGCCTACTGTTTTGTAGGAGCGCTAAATTCCAAAAACTAACTACATTAAAAAAAAAAAAAAACCTGTTCCTGTCCGACCACCGATGATAAGCAACAACGTTAGTATTCGGATCGGCGACCGCTTGGGAACTCTGGCTGTCTTCATTTCTTGCTTTCTTGTCGCTACCCCTGCCAGCCCTTTTTTCATGCTACCTTTCTCATGTGACAAAGATGCTTCCATACTGATTTTAAACTATCGTAAGATACGATATTAAGGAACTCAGTTTGAAAAGAGTGCGCCAAGGAAGACTTCCAAAGAGTCTCTGGAAATAACAAAACAGTATGAAGTGACAGAAATGTTGTGAAATACGTCAGGGCATATTGTTTTGTAGCAGTGCACAACGGCAAATTTGTAAACAAAAATTTACCTTTCGTCGCTACAAGAGAGGGATACTTTGTCCAACAGCCTGTGTCTTGTGTGCATGTTTTCGCACCTTTCCACGGCACGGCGCAGCACAGAGCTGCTCTGGTAGCTCCGAACGGACGCACACGGCGCCTCGGACACGCCGGTTCGGCCCGCGCCCATCTCGCAGATGTTTCTCGTGCTTGTGCTGTCATTACGGACCGCGACCCGAGCGGCAGCGAGCGGCAGTCGAGCAAAGTCGGGACAAGTCGGGACGGAAGGGGACAGCCGAGAATGCTCCGTGCGAATTACGCAAATATCTGGAAGCGCGACGCGTGTCAGGCAGGTGAGAACGCTTCCCTCGGTCCAGCAGGACACTGCCACACCCCGCGAGTCCCCAAGCCGCCCGGCCGCGCGCAAGCCCTGCGCCGGATAACGATAACAAGGTGCGTCTCCCGCGAGTGTCGGAGGCCGCACGAACCAAACGAATGACAGGCGGTGCAACGAGCAGCTGTGTTGTGCGTCCGACCCACGTGGCGGCGCGTCGCCTTCGAGGTGGAAGGACGTGCTTTGCGTCAAATGTGCCACCGAAAAAAGCGATTGCTTGTGTTAGGAGGAGAGGCGAAGCCTTCTTCTGCCGTGCAGCTACAGTATAACGACGCCAACGGCCATACCATGTTGAATACACCGGTTCTCGTCCGATCACCGAAGTTAAGCAACATCGGGCCCGGTTAGTACTTGGATGGGTGACCGCCTGGGAACACCGGGTGCTGTTGGCTCCTTCTCTCTTTTTAGATTGTACGTCACTACACCTGCCAGCCCTCTTTTCATACAAACTCTCAGGTGCGACAAAGATGCTTCCACAAGCATTTTAAACTACTGTATTAAACGTAAGATGCGAAATTACAGTAATGAACTCAGTTTGAACAAGAAAGCGCGGACGAAGAGTGCTAGGAACTCGTTGAAAATAACGAAACACTGCGAATCGACAGATGTGCTCTTGAAATGCGTCAGAGCCTACTGTTTTGTAGGAGCGCTAAATTCCAAAAACTAACTACATTAAAAAAAAAAAAAACCTGTTCCTGTCCGACCACCGATGATAAGCAACAACGTTAGTATTCGGATCGGCGACCGCTTGGGAACTCTGGCTGTCTTCATTTCTTGCTTTCTTGTCGCTACCCCTGCCAGCCCTTTTTTCATGCTACCTTTCTCATGTGACAAAGATGCTTCCATACTGATTTTAAACTATCGTAAGATACGATATTAAGGAACTCAGTTTGAAAAGAGTGCGCCAAGGAAGACTTCCAAAGAGTCTCTGGAAATAACAAAACAGTATGAAGTGACAGAAATGTTGTGAAATACGTCAGGGCATATTGTTTTGTAGCAGTGCACAACGGCAAATTTGTAAACAAAAATTTACCTTTCGTCGCTACAAGAGAGGGATACTTTGTCCAACAGCCTGTGTCTTGTGTGCATGTTTTCGCACCTTTCCACGGCACGGCGCAGCACAGAGCTGCTCTGGTAGCTCCGAACGGACGCACACGGCGCCTCGGACACGCCGGTTCGGCCCGCGCCCATCTCGCAGATGTTTCTCGTGCTTGTGCTGTCATTACGGACCGCGACCCGAGCGGCAGCGAGCGGCAGTCGAGCAAAGTCGGGACAAGTCGGGACGGAAGGGGACAGCCGAGAATGCACCGTGCGAATTACGCAAATATCTGGAAGCGCGACGCGTGTCAGGCAGGTGAGAACGCTTCCCTCGGTCCAGCAGGACACTGCCACACCCCGCGAGTCCCCAAGCCGCCCGGCCGCGCGCAAGCCCTGCGCCGGATAACGATAACAAGGTGCGTCTCCCGCGAGTGTCGGAGGCCGCACGAACCAAACGAATGACAGGCGGTGCAACGAGCAGCTGTGTTGTGCGTCCGACCCACGTGGCGGCGCGTCGCCTTCGAGGTGGAAGGACGTGCTTTGCGTCAAATGTGCCACCGAAAAAAGCGATTGCTTGTGTTAGGAGGAGAGGCGAAGCCTTCTTCTGCCGTGCAGCTACAGTATAACGACGCCAACGGCCATACCATGTTGAATACACCGGTTCTCGTCCGATCACCGAAGTTAAGCAACATCGGGCCCGGTTAGTACTTGGATGGGTGACCGCCTGGGAACACCGGGTGCTGTTGGCTCCTTCTCTCTTTTTAGATTGTACGTCACTACACCTGCCAGCCCTCTTTTCATACAAACTCTCAGGTGCGACAAAGATGCTTCCACAAGCATTTTAAACTACTGTATTAAACGTAAGATGCGAAATTACAGTAATGAACTCAGTTTGAACAAGAAAGCGCGGACGAAGAGTGCTAGGAACTCGTTGAAAATAACGAAACACTGCGAATCGACAGATGTGCTCTTGAAATGCGTCAGAGCCTACTGTTTTGTAGGAGCGCTAAATTCCAAAAACTAACTACATTAAAAAAAAAAAAAAAACCTGTTCCTGTCCGACCACCGATGATAAGCAACAACGTTAGTATTCGGATCGGCGACCGCTTGGGAACTCTGGCTGTCTTCATTTCTTGCTTTCTTGTCGCTACCCCTGCCAGCCCTTTTTTCATGCTACCTTTCTCATGTGACAAAGATGCTTCCATACTGATTTTAAACTATCGTAAGATACGATATTAAGGAACTCAGTTTGAAAAGAGTGCGCCAAGGAAGACTTCCAAAGAGTCTCTGGAAATAACAAAACAGTATGAAGTGACAGAAATGTTGTGAAATACGTCAGGGCATATTGTTTTGTAGCAGTGCACAACGGCAAATTTGTAAACAAAAATTTACCTTTCGTCGCTACAAGAGAGGGATACTTTGTCCAACAGCCTGTGTCTTGTGTGCATGTTTTCGCACCTTTCCACGGCACGGCGCAGCACAGAGCTGCTCTGGTAGCTCCGAACGGACGCACACGGCGCCTCGGACACGCCGGTTCGGCCCGCGCCCATCTCGCAGATGTTTCTCGTGCTTGTGCTGTCATTACGGACCGCGACCCGAGCGGCAGCGAGCGGCAGTCGAGCAAAGTCGGGACAAGTCGGGACGGAAGGGGACAGCCGAGAATGCACCGTGCGAATTACGCAAATATCTGGAAGCGCGACGCGTGTCAGGCAGGTGAGAACGCTTCCCTCGGTCCAGCAGGACACTGCCACACCCCGCGAGTCCCCAAGCCGCCCGGCCGCGCGCAAGCCCTGCGCCGGATAACGATAACAAGGTGCGTCTCCCGCGAGTGTCGGAGGCCGCACGAACCAAACGAATGACAGGCGGTGCAACGAGCAGCTGTGTTGTGCGTCCGACCCACGTGGCGGCGCGTCGCCTTCGAGGTGGAAGGACGTGCTTTGCGTCAAATGTGCCACCGAAAAAAGCGATTGCTTGTGTTAGGAGGAGAGGCGAAGCCTTCTTCTGCCGTGCAGCTACAGTATAACGACGCCAACGGCCATACCATGTTGAATACACCGGTTCTCGTCCGATCACCGAAGTTAAGCAACATCGGGCCCGGTTAGTACTTGGATGGGTGACCGCCTGGGAACACCGGGTGCTGTTGGCTCCTTCTCTCTTTTTAGATTGTACGTCACTACACCTGCCAGCCCTCTTTTCATACAAACTCTCAGGTGCGACAAAGATGCTTCCACAAGCATTTTAAACTACTGTATTAAACGTAAGATGCGAAATTACAGTAATGAACTCAGTTTGAACAAGAAAGCGCGGACGAAGAGTGCTAGGAACTCGTTGAAAATAACGAAACACTGCGAATCGACAGATGTGCTCTTGAAATGCGTCAGAGCCTACTGTTTTGTAGGAGCGCTAAATTCCAAAAACTAACTACATTAAAAAAAAAAAAAAAAACCTGTTCCTGTCCGACCACCGATGATAAGCAACAACGTTAGTATTCGGATCGGCGACCGCTTGGGAACTCTGGCTGTCTTCATTTCTTGCTTTCTTGTCGCTACCCCTGCCAGCCCTTTTTTCATGCTACCTTTCTCATGTGACAAAGATGCTTCCATACTGATTTTAAACTATCGTAAGATACGATATTAAGGAACTCAGTTTGAAAAGAGTGCGCCAAGGAAGACTTCCAAAGAGTCTCTGGAAATAACAAAACAGTATGAAGTGACAGAAATGTTGTGAAATACGTCAGGGCATATTGTTTTGTAGCAGTGCACAACGGCAAATTTGTAAACAAAAATTTACCTTTCGTCGCTACAAGAGAGGGATACTTTGTCCAACAGCCTGTGTCTTGTGTGCATGTTTTCGCACCTTTCCACGGCACGGCGCAGCACAGAGCTGCTCTGGTAGCTCCGAACGGACGCACACGGCGCCTCGGACACGCCGGTTCGGCCCGCGCCCATCTCGCAGATGTTTCTCGTGCTTGTGCTGTCATTACGGACCGCGACCCGAGCGGCAGCGAGCGGCAGTCGAGCAAAGTCGGGACAAGTCGGGACGGAAGGGGACAGCCGAGAATGCTCCGTGCGAATTACGCAAATATCTGGAAGCGCGACGCGTGTCAGGCAGGTGAGAACGCTTCCCTCGGTCCAGCAGGACACTGCCACACCCCGCGAGTCCCCAAGCCGCCCGGCCGCGCGCAAGCCCTGCGCCGGATAACGATAACAAGGTGCGTCTCCCGCGAGTGTCGGAGGCCGCACGAACCAAACGAATGACAGGCGGTGCAACGAGCAGCTGTGTTGTGCGTCCGACCCACGTGGCGGCGCGTCGCCTTCGAGGTGGAAGGACGTGCTTTGCGTCAAATGTGCCACCGAAAAAAGCGATTGCTTGTGTTAGGAGGAGAGGCGAAGCCTTCTTCTGCCGTGCAGCTACAGTATAACGACGCCAACGGCCATACCATGTTGAATACACCGGTTCTCGTCCGATCACCGAAGTTAAGCAACATCGGGCCCGGTTAGTACTTGGATGGGTGACCGCCTGGGAACACCGGGTGCTGTTGGCTCCTTCTCTCTTTTTAGATTGTACGTCACTACACCTGCCAGCCCTCTTTTCATACAAACTCTCAGGTGCGACAAAGATGCTTCCACAAGCATTTTAAACTACTGTATTAAACGTAAGATGCGAAATTACAGTAATGAACTCAGTTTGAACAAGAAAGCGCGGACGAAGAGTGCTAGGAACTCGTTGAAAATAACGAAACACTGCGAATCGACAGATGTGCTCTTGAAATGCGTCAGAGCCTACTGTTTTGTAGGAGCGCTAAATTCCAAAAACTAACTACATTAAAAAAAAAAAAAAAAAACCTGTTCCTGTCCGACCACCGATGATAAGCAACAACGTTAGTATTCGGATCGGCGACCGCTTGGGAACTCTGGCTGTCTTCATTTCTTGCTTTCTTGTCGCTACCCCTGCCAGCCCTTTTTTCATGCTACCTTTCTCATGTGACAAAGATGCTTCCATACTGATTTTAAACTATCGTAAGATACGATATTAAGGAACTCAGTTTGAAAAGAGTGCGCCAAGGAAGACTTCCAAAGAGTCTCTGGAAATAACAAAACAGTATGAAGTGACAGAAATGTTGTGAAATACGTCAGGGCATATTGTTTTGTAGCAGTGCACAACGGCAAATTTGTAAACAAAAATTTACCTTTCGTCGCTACAAGAGAGGGATACTTTGTCCAACAGCCTGTGTCTTGTGTGCATGTTTTCGCACCTTTCCACGGCACGGCGCAGCACAGAGCTGCTCTGGTAGCTCCGAACGGACGCACACGGCGCCTCGGACACGCCGGTTCGGCCCGCGCCCATCTCGCAGATGTTTCTCGTGCTTGTGCTGTCATTACGGACCGCGACCCGAGCGGCAGCGAGCGGCAGTCGAGCAAAGTCGGGACAAGTCGGGACGGAAGGGGACAGCCGAGAATGCACCGTGCGAATTACGCAAATATCTGGAAGCGCGACGCGTGTCAGGCAGGTGAGAACGCTTCCCTCGGTCCAGCAGGACACTGCCACACCCCGCGAGTCCCCAAGCCGCCCGGCCGCGCGCAAGCCCTGCGCCGGATAACGATAACAAGGTGCGTCTCCCGCGAGTGTCGGAGGCCGCACGAACCAAACGAATGACAGGCGGTGCAACGAGCAGCTGTGTTGTGCGTCCGACCCACGTGGCGGCGCGTCGCCTTCGAGGTGGAAGGACGTGCTTTGCGTCAAATGTGCCACCGAAAAAAGCGATTGCTTGTGTTAGGAGGAGAGGCGAAGCCTTCTTCTGCCGTGCAGCTACAGTATAACGACGCCAACGGCCATACCATGTTGAATACACCGGTTCTCGTCCGATCACCGAAGTTAAGCAACATCGGGCCCGGTTAGTACTTGGATGGGTGACCGCCTGGGAACACCGGGTGCTGTTGGCTCCTTCTCTCTTTTTAGATTGTACGTCACTACACCTGCCAGCCCTCTTTTCATACAAACTCTCAGGTGCGACAAAGATGCTTCCACAAGCATTTTAAACTACTGTATTAAACGTAAGATGCGAAATTACAGTAATGAACTCAGTTTGAACAAGAAAGCGCGGACGAAGAGTGCTAGGAACTCGTTGAAAATAACGAAACACTGCGAATCGACAGATGTGCTCTTGAAATGCGTCAGAGCCTACTGTTTTGTAGGAGCGCTAAATTCCAAAAACTAACTACATTAAAAAAAAAAAAAAAAACCTGTTCCTGTCCGACCACCGATGATAAGCAACAACGTTAGTATTCGGATCGGCGACCGCTTGGGAACTCTGGCTGTCTTCATTTCTTGCTTTCTTGTCGCTACCCCTGCCAGCCCTTTTTTCATGCTACCTTTCTCATGTGACAAAGATGCTTCCATACTGATTTTAAACTATCGTAAGATACGATATTAAGGAACTCAGTTTGAAAAGAGTGCGCCAAGGAAGACTTCCAAAGAGTCTCTGGAAATAACAAAACAGTATGAAGTGACAGAAATGTTGTGAAATACGTCAGGGCATATTGTTTTGTAGCAGTGCACAACGGCAAATTTGTAAACAAAAATTTACCTTTCGTCGCTACAAGAGAGGGATACTTTGTCCAACAGCCTGTGTCTTGTGTGCATGTTTTCGCACCTTTCCACGGCACGGCGCAGCACAGAGCTGCTCTGGTAGCTCCGAACGGACGCACACGGCGCCTCGGACACGCCGGTTCGGCCCGCGCCCATCTCGCAGATGTTTCTCGTGCTTGTGCTGTCATTACGGACCGCGACCCGAGCGGCAGCGAGCGGCAGTCGAGCAAAGTCGGGACAAGTCGGGACGGAAGGGGACAGCCGAGAATGCTCCGTGCGAATTACGCAAATATCTGGAAGCGCGACGCGTGTCAGGCAGGTGAGAACGCTTCCCTCGGTCCAGCAGGACACTGCCACACCCCGCGAGTCCCCAAGCCGCCCGGCCGCGCGCAAGCCCTGCGCCGGATAACGATAACAAGGTGCGTCTCCCGCGAGTGTCGGAGGCCGCACGAACCAAACGAATGACAGGCGGTGCAACGAGCAGCTGTGTTGTGCGTCCGACCCACGTGGCGGCGCGTCGCCTTCGAGGTGGAAGGACGTGCTTTGCGTCAAATGTGCCACCGAAAAAAGCGATTGCTTGTGTTAGGAGGAGAGGCGAAGCCTTCTTCTGCCGTGCAGCTACAGTATAACGACGCCAACGGCCATACCATGTTGAATACACCGGTTCTCGTCCGATCACCGAAGTTAAGCAACATCGGGCCCGGTTAGTACTTGGATGGGTGACCGCCTGGGAACACCGGGTGCTGTTGGCTCCTTCTCTCTTTTTAGATTGTACGTCACTACACCTGCCAGCCCTCTTTTCATACAAACTCTCAGGTGCGACAAAGATGCTTCCACAAGCATTTTAAACTACTGTATTAAACGTAAGATGCGAAATTACAGTAATGAACTCAGTTTGAACAAGAAAGCGCGGACGAAGAGTGCTAGGAACTCGTTGAAAATAACGAAACACTGCGAATCGACAGATGTGCTCTTGAAATGCGTCAGAGCCTACTGTTTTGTAGGAGCGCTAAATTCCAAAAACTAACTACATTAAAAAAAAAAAAAAAACCTGTTCCTGTCCGACCACCGATGATAAGCAACAACGTTAGTATTCGGATCGGCGACCGCTTGGGAACTCTGGCTGTCTTCATTTCTTGCTTTCTTGTCGCTACCCCTGCCAGCCCTTTTTTCATGCTACCTTTCTCATGTGACAAAGATGCTTCCATACTGATTTTAAACTATCGTAAGATACGATATTAAGGAACTCAGTTTGAAAAGAGTGCGCCAAGGAAGACTTCCAAAGAGTCTCTGGAAATAACAAAACAGTATGAAGTGACAGAAATGTTGTGAAATACGTCAGGGCATATTGTTTTGTAGCAGTGCACAACGGCAAATTTGTAAACAAAAATTTACCTTTCGTCGCTACAAGAGAGGGATACTTTGTCCAACAGCCTGTGTCTTGTGTGCATGTTTTCGCACCTTTCCACGGCACGGCGCAGCACAGAGCTGCTCTGGTAGCTCCGAACGGACGCACACGGCGCCTCGGACACGCCGGTTCGGCCCGCGCCCATCTCGCAGATGTTTCTCGTGCTTGTGCTGTCATTACGGACCGCGACCCGAGCGGCAGCGAGCGGCAGTCGAGCAAAGTCGGGACAAGTCGGGACGGAAGGGGACAGCCGAGAATGCTCCGTGCGAATTACGCAAATATCTGGAAGCGCGACGCGTGTCAGGCAGGTGAGAACGCTTCCCTCGGTCCAGCAGGACACTGCCACACCCCGCGAGTCCCCAAGCCGCCCGGCCGCGCGCAAGCCCTGCGCCGGATAACGATAACAAGGTGCGTCTCCCGCGAGTGTCGGAGGCCGCACGAACCAAACGAATGACAGGCGGTGCAACGAGCAGCTGTGTTGTGCGTCCGACCCACGTGGCGGCGCGTCGCCTTCGAGGTGGAAGGACGTGCTTTGCGTCAAATGTGCCACCGAAAAAAGCGATTGCTTGTGTTAGGAGGAGAGGCGAAGCCTTCTTCTGCCGTGCAGCTACAGTATAACGACGCCAACGGCCATACCATGTTGAATACACCGGTTCTCGTCCGATCACCGAAGTTAAGCAACATCGGGCCCGGTTAGTACTTGGATGGGTGACCGCCTGGGAACACCGGGTGCTGTTGGCTCCTTCTCTCTTTTTAGATTGTACGTCACTACACCTGCCAGCCCTCTTTTCATACAAACTCTCAGGTGCGACAAAGATGCTTCCACAAGCATTTTAAACTACTGTATTAAACGTAAGATGCGAAATTACAGTAATGAACTCAGTTTGAACAAGAAAGCGCGGACGAAGAGTGCTAGGAACTCGTTGAAAATAACGAAACACTGCGAATCGACAGATGTGCTCTTGAAATGCGTCAGAGCCTACTGTTTTGTAGGAGCGCTAAATTCCAAAAACTAACTACATTAAAAAAAAAAAAAAAACCTGTTCCTGTCCGACCACCGATGATAAGCAACAACGTTAGTATTCGGATCGGCGACCGCTTGGGAACTCTGGCTGTCTTCATTTCTTGCTTTCTTGTCGCTACCCCTGCCAGCCCTTTTTTCATGCTACCTTTCTCATGTGACAAAGATGCTTCCATACTGATTTTAAACTATCGTAAGATACGATATTAAGGAACTCAGTTTGAAAAGAGTGCGCCAAGGAAGACTTCCAAAGAGTCTCTGGAAATAACAAAACAGTATGAAGTGACAGAAATGTTGTGAAATACGTCAGGGCATATTGTTTTGTAGCAGTGCACAACGGCAAATTTGTAAACAAAAATTTACCTTTCGTCGCTACAAGAGAGGGATACTTTGTCCAACAGCCTGTGTCTTGTGTGCATGTTTTCGCACCTTTCCACGGCACGGCGCAGCACAGAGCTGCTCTGGTAGCTCCGAACGGACGCACACGGCGCCTCGGACACGCCGGTTCGGCCCGCGCCCATCTCGCAGATGTTTCTCGTGCTTGTGCTGTCATTACGGACCGCGACCCGAGCGGCAGCGAGCGGCAGTCGAGCAAAGTCGGGACAAGTCGGGACGGAAGGGGACAGCCGAGAATGCTCCGTGCGAATTACGCAAATATCTGGAAGCGCGACGCGTGTCAGGCAGGTGAGAACGCTTCCCTCGGTCCAGCAGGACACTGCCACACCCCGCGAGTCCCCAAGCCGCCCGGCCGCGCGCAAGCCCTGCGCCGGATAACGATAACAAGGTGCGTCTCCCGCGAGTGTCGGAGGCCGCACGAACCAAACGAATGACAGGCGGTGCAACGAGCAGCTGTGTTGTGCGTCCGACCCACGTGGCGGCGCGTCGCCTTCGAGGTGGAAGGACGTGCTTTGCGTCAAATGTGCCACCGAAAAAAGCGATTGTTTGTGTTAGGAGGAGAGGCGAAGCCTTCTTCTGCCGTGCAGCTACAGTATAACGACGCCAACGGCCATACCATGTTGAATACACCGGTTCTCGTCCGATCACCGAAGTTAAGCAACATCGGGCCCGGTTAGTACTTGGATGGGTGACCGCCTGGGAACACCGGGTGCTGTTGGCTCCTTCTCTCTTTTTAGATTGTACGTCACTACACCTGCCAGCCCTCTTTTCATACAAACTCTCAGGTGCGACAAAGATGCTTCCACAAGCATTTTAAACTACTGTATTAAACGTAAGATGCGAAATTACAGTAATGAACTCAGTTTGAACAAGAAAGCGCGGACGAAGAGTGCTAGGAACTCGTTGAAAATAACGAAACACTGCGAATCGACAGATGTGCTCTTGAAATGCGTCAGAGCCTACTGTTTTGTAGGAGCGCTAAATTCCAAAAACTAACTACATTAAAAAAAAAAAAAAACCTGTTCCTGTCCGACCACCGATGATAAGCAACAACGTTAGTATTCGGATCGGCGACCGCTTGGGAACTCTGGCTGTCTTCATTTCTTGCTTTCTTGTCGCTACCCCTGCCAGCCCTTTTTTCATGCTACCTTTCTCATGTGACAAAGATGCTTCCATACTGATTTTAAACTATCGTAAGATACGATATTAAGGAACTCAGTTTGAAAAGAGTGCGCCAAGGAAGACTTCCAAAGAGTCTCTGGAAATAACAAAACAGTATGAAGTGACAGAAATGTTGTGAAATACGTCAGGGCATATTGTTTTGTAGCAGTGCACAACGGCAAATTTGTAAACAAAAATTTACCTTTCGTCGCTACAAGAGAGGGATACTTTGTCCAACAGCCTGTGTCTTGTGTGCATGTTTTCGCACCTTTCCACGGCACGGCGCAGCACAGAGCTGCTCTGGTAGCTCCGAACGGACGCACACGGCGCCTCGGACACGCCGGTTCGGCCCGCGCCCATCTCGCAGATGTTTCTCGTGCTTGTGCTGTCATTACGGACCGCGACCCGAGCGGCAGCGAGCGGCAGTCGAGCAAAGTCGGGACAAGTCGGGACGGAAGGGGACAGCCGAGAATGCTCCGTGCGAATTACGCAAATATCTGGAAGCGCGACGCGTGTCAGGCAGGTGAGAACGCTTCCCTCGGTCCAGCAGGACACTGCCACACCCCGCGAGTCCCCAAGCCGCCCGGCCGCGCGCAAGCCCTGCGCCGGATAACGATAACAAGGTGCGTCTCCCGCGAGTGTCGGAGGCCGCACGAACCAAACGAATGACAGGCGGTGCAACGAGCAGCTGTGTTGTGCGTCCGACCCACGTGGCGGCGCGTCGCCTTCGAGGTGGAAGGACGTGCTTTGCGTCAAATGTGCCACCGAAAAAAGCGATTGTTTGTGTTAGGAGGAGAGGCGAAGCCTTCTTCTGCCGTGCAGCTACAGTATAACGACGCCAACGGCCATACCATGTTGAATACACCGGTTCTCGTCCGATCACCGAAGTTAAGCAACATCGGGCCCGGTTAGTACTTGGATGGGTGACCGCCTGGGAACACCGGGTGCTGTTGGCTCCTTCTCTCTTTTTAGATTGTACGTCACTACACCTGCCAGCCCTCTTTTCATACAAACTCTCAGGTGCGACAAAGATGCTTCCACAAGCATTTTAAACTACTGTATTAAACGTAAGATGCGAAATTACAGTAATGAACTCAGTTTGAACAAGAAAGCGCGGACGAAGAGTGCTAGGAACTCGTTGAAAATAACGAAACACTGCGAATCGACAGATGTGCTCTTGAAATGCGTCAGAGCCTACTGTTTTGTAGGAGCGCTAAATTCCAAAAACTAACTACATTAAAAAAAAAAAAAAACCTGTTCCTGTCCGACCACCGATGATAAGCAACAACGTTAGTATTCGGATCGGCGACCGCTTGGGAACTCTGGCTGTCTTCATTTCTTGCTTTCTTGTCGCTACCCCTGCCAGCCCTTTTTTCATGCTACCTTTCTCATGTGACAAAGATGCTTCCATACTGATTTTAAACTATCGTAAGATACGATATTAAGGAACTCAGTTTGAAAAGAGTGCGCCAAGGAAGACTTCCAAAGAGTCTCTGGAAATAACAAAACAGTATGAAGTGACAGAAATGTTGTGAAATACGTCAGGGCATATTGTTTTGTAGCAGTGCACAACGGCAAATTTGTAAACAAAAATTTACCTTTCGTCGCTACAAGAGAGGGATACTTTGTCCAACAGCCTGTGTCTTGTGTGCATGTTTTCGCACCTTTCCACGGCACGGCGCAGCACAGAGCTGCTCTGGTAGCTCCGAACGGACGCACACGGCGCCTCGGACACGCCGGTTCGGCCCGCGCCCATCTCGCAGATGTTTCTCGTGCTTGTGCTGTCATTACGGACCGCGACCCGAGCGGCAGCGAGCGGCAGTCGAGCAAAGTCGGGACAAGTCGGGACGGAAGGGGACAGCCGAGAATGCACCGTGCGAATTACGCAAATATCTGGAAGCGCGACGCGTGTCAGGCAGGTGAGAACGCTTCCCTCGGTCCAGCAGGACACTGCCACACCCCGCGAGTCCCCAAGCCGCCCGGCCGCGCGCAAGCCCTGCGCCGGATAACGATAACAAGGTGCGTCTCCCGCGAGTGTCGGAGGCCGCACGAACCAAACGAATGACAGGCGGTGCAACGAGCAGCTGTGTTGTGCGTCCGACCCACGTGGCGGCGCGTCGCCTTCGAGGTGGAAGGACGTGCTTTGCGTCAAATGTGCCACCGAAAAAAGCGATTGCTTGTGTTAGGAGGAGAGGCGAAGCCTTCTTCTGCCGTGCAGCTACAGTATAACGACGCCAACGGCCATACCATGTTGAATACACCGGTTCTCGTCCGATCACCGAAGTTAAGCAACATCGGGCCCGGTTAGTACTTGGATGGGTGACCGCCTGGGAACACCGGGTGCTGTTGGCTCCTTCTCTCTTTTTAGATTGTACGTCACTACACCTGCCAGCCCTCTTTTCATACAAACTCTCAGGTGCGACAAAGATGCTTCCACAAGCATTTTAAACTACTGTATTAAACGTAAGATGCGAAATTACAGTAATGAACTCAGTTTGAACAAGAAAGCGCGGACGAAGAGTGCTAGGAACTCGTTGAAAATAACGAAACACTGCGAATCGACAGATGTGCTCTTGAAATGCGTCAGAGCCTACTGTTTTGTAGGAGCGCTAAATTCCAAAAACTAACTACATTAAAAAAAAAAAAAAAACCTGTTCCTGTCCGACCACCGATGATAAGCAACAACGTTAGTATTCGGATCGGCGACCGCTTGGGAACTCTGGCTGTCTTCATTTCTTGCTTTCTTGTCGCTACCCCTGCCAGCCCTTTTTTCATGCTACCTTTCTCATGTGACAAAGATGCTTCCATACTGATTTTAAACTATCGTAAGATACGATATTAAGGAACTCAGTTTGAAAAGAGTGCGCCAAGGAAGACTTCCAAAGAGTCTCTGGAAATAACAAAACAGTATGAAGTGACAGAAATGTTGTGAAATACGTCAGGGCATATTGTTTTGTAGCAGTGCACAACGGCAAATTTGTAAACAAAAATTTACCTTTCGTCGCTACAAGAGAGGGATACTTTGTCCAACAGCCTGTGTCTTGTGTGCATGTTTTCGCACCTTTCCACGGCACGGCGCAGCACAGAGCTGCTCTGGTAGCTCCGAACGGACGCACACGGCGCCTCGGACACGCCGGTTCGGCCCGCGCCCATCTCGCAGATGTTTCTCGTGCTTGTGCTGTCATTACGGACCGCGACCCGAGCGGCAGCGAGCGGCAGTCGAGCAAAGTCGGGACAAGTCGGGACGGAAGGGGACAGCCGAGAATGCACCGTGCGAATTACGCAAATATCTGGAAGCGCGACGCGTGTCAGGCAGGTGAGAACGCTTCCCTCGGTCCAGCAGGACACTGCCACACCCCGCGAGTCCCCAAGCCGCCCGGCCGCGCGCAAGCCCTGCGCCGGATAACGATAACAAGGTGCGTCTCCCGCGAGTGTCGGAGGCCGCACGAACCAAACGAATGACAGGCGGTGCAACGAGCAGCTGTGTTGTGCGTCCGACCCACGTGGCGGCGCGTCGCCTTCGAGGTGGAAGGACGTGCTTTGCGTCAAATGTGCCACCGAAAAAAGCGATTGCTTGTGTTAGGAGGAGAGGCGAAGCCTTCTTCTGCCGTGCAGCTACAGTATAACGACGCCAACGGCCATACCATGTTGAATACACCGGTTCTCGTCCGATCACCGAAGTTAAGCAACATCGGGCCCGGTTAGTACTTGGATGGGTGACCGCCTGGGAACACCGGGTGCTGTTGGCTCCTTCTCTCTTTTTAGATTGTACGTCACTACACCTGCCAGCCCTCTTTTCATACAAACTCTCAGGTGCGACAAAGATGCTTCCACAAGCATTTTAAACTACTGTATTAAACGTAAGATGCGAAATTACAGTAATGAACTCAGTTTGAACAAGAAAGCGCGGACGAAGAGTGCTAGGAACTCGTTGAAAATAACGAAACACTGCGAATCGACAGATGTGCTCTTGAAATGCGTCAGAGCCTACTGTTTTGTAGGAGCGCTAAATTCCAAAAACTAACTACATTAAAAAAAAAAAAAAACCTGTTCCTGTCCGACCACCGATGATAAGCAACAACGTTAGTATTCGGATCGGCGACCGCTTGGGAACTCTGGCTGTCTTCATTTCTTGCTTTCTTGTCGCTACCCCTGCCAGCCCTTTTTTCATGCTACCTTTCTCATGTGACAAAGATGCTTCCATACTGATTTTAAACTATCGTAAGATACGATATTAAGGAACTCAGTTTGAAAAGAGTGCGCCAAGGAAGACTTCCAAAGAGTCTCTGGAAATAACAAAACAGTATGAAGTGACAGAAATGTTGTGAAATACGTCAGGGCATATTGTTTTGTAGCAGTGCACAACGGCAAATTTGTAAACAAAAATTTACCTTTCGTCGCTACAAGAGAGGGATACTTTGTCCAACAGCCTGTGTCTTGTGTGCATGTTTTCGCACCTTTCCACGGCACGGCGCAGCACAGAGCTGCTCTGGTAGCTCCGAACGGACGCACACGGCGCCTCGGACACGCCGGTTCGGCCCGCGCCCATCTCGCAGATGTTTCTCGTGCTTGTGCTGTCATTACGGACCGCGACCCGAGCGGCAGCGAGCGGCAGTCGAGCAAAGTCGGGACAAGTCGGGACGGAAGGGGACAGCCGAGAATGCACCGTGCGAATTACGCAAATATCTGGAAGCGCGACGCGTGTCAGGCAGGTGAGAACGCTTCCCTCGGTCCAGCAGGACACTGCCACACCCCGCGAGTCCCCAAGCCGCCCGGCCGCGCGCAAGCCCTGCGCCGGATAACGATAACAAGGTGCGTCTCCCGCGAGTGTCGGAGGCCGCACGAACCAAACGAATGACAGGCGGTGCAACGAGCAGCTGTGTTGTGCGTCCGACCCACGTGGCGGCGCGTCGCCTTCGAGGTGGAAGGACGTGCTTTGCGTCAAATGTGCCACCGAAAAAAGCGATTGCTTGTGTTAGGAGGAGAGGCGAAGCCTTCTTCTGCCGTGCAGCTACAGTATAACGACGCCAACGGCCATACCATGTTGAATACACCGGTTCTCGTCCGATCACCGAAGTTAAGCAACATCGGGCCCGGTTAGTACTTGGATGGGTGACCGCCTGGGAACACCGGGTGCTGTTGGCTCCTTCTCTCTTTTTAGATTGTACGTCACTACACCTGCCAGCCCTCTTTTCATACAAACTCTCAGGTGCGACAAAGATGCTTCCACAAGCATTTTAAACTACTGTATTAAACGTAAGATGCGAAATTACAGTAATGAACTCAGTTTGAACAAGAAAGCGCGGACGAAGAGTGCTAGGAACTCGTTGAAAATAACGAAACACTGCGAATCGACAGATGTGCTCTTGAAATGCGTCAGAGCCTACTGTTTTGTAGGAGCGCTAAATTCCAAAAACTAACTACATTAAAAAAAAAAAAAAAACCTGTTCCTGTCCGACCACCGATGATAAGCAACAACGTTAGTATTCGGATCGGCGACCGCTTGGGAACTCTGGCTGTCTTCATTTCTTGCTTTCTTGTCGCTACCCCTGCCAGCCCTTTTTTCATGCTACCTTTCTCATGTGACAAAGATGCTTCCATACTGATTTTAAACTATCGTAAGATACGATATTAAGGAACTCAGTTTGAAAAGAGTGCGCCAAGGAAGACTTCCAAAGAGTCTCTGGAAATAACAAAACAGTATGAAGTGACAGAAATGTTGTGAAATACGTCAGGGCATATTGTTTTGTAGCAGTGCACAACGGCAAATTTGTAAACAAAAATTTACCTTTCGTCGCTACAAGAGAGGGATACTTTGTCCAACAGCCTGTGTCTTGTGTGCATGTTTTCGCACCTTTCCACGGCACGGCGCAGCACAGAGCTGCTCTGGTAGCTCCGAACGGACGCACACGGCGCCTCGGACACGCCGGTTCGGCCCGCGCCCATCTCGCAGATGTTTCTCGTGCTTGTGCTGTCATTACGGACCGCGACCCGAGCGGCAGCGAGCGGCAGTCGAGCAAAGTCGGGACAAGTCGGGACGGAAGGGGACAGCCGAGAATGCACCGTGCGAATTACGCAAATATCTGGAAGCGCGACGCGTGTCAGGCAGGTGAGAACGCTTCCCTCGGTCCAGCAGGACACTGCCACACCCCGCGAGTCCCCAAGCCGCCCGGCCGCGCGCAAGCCCTGCGCCGGATAACGATAACAAGGTGCGTCTCCCGCGAGTGTCGGAGGCCGCACGAACCAAACGAATGACAGGCGGTGCAACGAGCAGCTGTGTTGTGCGTCCGACCCACGTGGCGGCGCGTCGCCTTCGAGGTGGAAGGACGTGCTTTGCGTCAAATGTGCCACCGAAAAAAGCGATTGCTTGTGTTAGGAGGAGAGGCGAAGCCTTCTTCTGCCGTGCAGCTACAGTATAACGACGCCAACGGCCATACCATGTTGAATACACCGGTTCTCGTCCGATCACCGAAGTTAAGCAACATCGGGCCCGGTTAGTACTTGGATGGGTGACCGCCTGGGAACACCGGGTGCTGTTGGCTCCTTCTCTCTTTTTAGATTGTACGTCACTACACCTGCCAGCCCTCTTTTCATACAAACTCTCAGGTGCGACAAAGATGCTTCCACAAGCATTTTAAACTACTGTATTAAACGTAAGATGCGAAATTACAGTAATGAACTCAGTTTGAACAAGAAAGCGCGGACGAAGAGTGCTAGGAACTCGTTGAAAATAACGAAACACTGCGAATCGACAGATGTGCTCTTGAAATGCGTCAGAGCCTACTGTTTTGTAGGAGCGCTAAATTCCAAAAACTAACTACATTAAAAAAAAAAAAAAACCTGTTCCTGTCCGACCACCGATGATAAGCAACAACGTTAGTATTCGGATCGGCGACCGCTTGGGAACTCTGGCTGTCTTCATTTCTTGCTTTCTTGTCGCTACCCCTGCCAGCCCTTTTTTCATGCTACCTTTCTCATGTGACAAAGATGCTTCCATACTGATTTTAAACTATCGTAAGATACGATATTAAGGAACTCAGTTTGAAAAGAGTGCGCCAAGGAAGACTTCCAAAGAGTCTCTGGAAATAACAAAACAGTATGAAGTGACAGAAATGTTGTGAAATACGTCAGGGCATATTGTTTTGTAGCAGTGCACAACGGCAAATTTGTAAACAAAAATTTACCTTTCGTCGCTACAAGAGAGGGATACTTTGTCCAACAGCCTGTGTCTTGTGTGCATGTTTTCGCACCTTTCCACGGCACGGCGCAGCACAGAGCTGCTCTGGTAGCTCCGAACGGACGCACACGGCGCCTCGGACACGCCGGTTCGGCCCGCGCCCATCTCGCAGATGTTTCTCGTGCTTGTGCTGTCATTACGGACCGCGACCCGAGCGGCAGCGAGCGGCAGTCGAGCAAAGTCGGGACAAGTCGGGACGGAAGGGGACAGCCGAGAATGCTCCGTGCGAATTACGCAAATATCTGGAAGCGCGACGCGTGTCAGGCAGGTGAGAACGCTTCCCTCGGTCCAGCAGGACACTGCCACACCCCGCGAGTCCCCAAGCCGCCCGGCCGCGCGCAAGCCCTGCGCCGGATAACGATAACAAGGTGCGTCTCCCGCGAGTGTCGGAGGCCGCACGAACCAAACGAATGACAGGCGGTGCAACGAGCAGCTGTGTTGTGCGTCCGACCCACGTGGCGGCGCGTCGCCTTCGAGGTGGAAGGACGTGCTTTGCGTCAAATGTGCCACCGAAAAAAGCGATTGTTTGTGTTAGGAGGAGAGGCGAAGCCTTCTTCTGCCGTGCAGCTACAGTATAACGACGCCAACGGCCATACCATGTTGAATACACCGGTTCTCGTCCGATCACCGAAGTTAAGCAACATCGGGCCCGGTTAGTACTTGGATGGGTGACCGCCTGGGAACACCGGGTGCTGTTGGCTCCTTCTCTCTTTTTAGATTGTACGTCACTACACCTGCCAGCCCTCTTTTCATACAAACTCTCAGGTGCGACAAAGATGCTTCCACAAGCATTTTAAACTACTGTATTAAACGTAAGATGCGAAATTACAGTAATGAACTCAGTTTGAACAAGAAAGCGCGGACGAAGAGTGCTAGGAACTCGTTGAAAATAACGAAACACTGCGAATCGACAGATGTGCTCTTGAAATGCGTCAGAGCCTACTGTTTTGTAGGAGCGCTAAATTCCAAAAACTAACTACATTAAAAAAAAAAAAAAAAAACCTGTTCCTGTCCGACCACCGATGATAAGCAACAACGTTAGTATTCGGATCGGCGACCGCTTGGGAACTCTGGCTGTCTTCATTTCTTGCTTTCTTGTCGCTACCCCTGCCAGCCCTTTTTTCATGCTACCTTTCTCATGTGACAAAGATGCTTCCATACTGATTTTAAACTATCGTAAGATACGATATTAAGGAACTCAGTTTGAAAAGAGTGCGCCAAGGAAGACTTCCAAAGAGTCTCTGGAAATAACAAAACAGTATGAAGTGACAGAAATGTTGTGAAATACGTCAGGGCATATTGTTTTGTAGCAGTGCACAACGGCAAATTTGTAAACAAAAATTTACCTTTCGTCGCTACAAGAGAGGGATACTTTGTCCAACAGCCTGTGTCTTGTGTGCATGTTTTCGCACCTTTCCACGGCACGGCGCAGCACAGAGCTGCTCTGGTAGCTCCGAACGGACGCACACGGCGCCTCGGACACGCCGGTTCGGCCCGCGCCCATCTCGCAGATGTTTCTCGTGCTTGTGCTGTCATTACGGACCGCGACCCGAGCGGCAGCGAGCGGCAGTCGAGCAAAGTCGGGACAAGTCGGGACGGAAGGGGACAGCCGAGAATGCTCCGTGCGAATTACGCAAATATCTGGAAGCGCGACGCGTGTCAGGCAGGTGAGAACGCTTCCCTCGGTCCAGCAGGACACTGCCACACCCCGCGAGTCCCCAAGCCGCCCGGCCGCGCGCAAGCCCTGCGCCGGATAACGATAACAAGGTGCGTCTCCCGCGAGTGTCGGAGGCCGCACGAACCAAACGAATGACAGGCGGTGCAACGAGCAGCTGTGTTGTGCGTCCGACCCACGTGGCGGCGCGTCGCCTTCGAGGTGGAAGGACGTGCTTTGCGTCAAATGTGCCACCGAAAAAAGCGATTGTTTGTGTTAGGAGGAGAGGCGAAGCCTTCTTCTGCCGTGCAGCTACAGTATAACGACGCCAACGGCCATACCATGTTGAATACACCGGTTCTCGTCCGATCACCGAAGTTAAGCAACATCGGGCCCGGTTAGTACTTGGATGGGTGACCGCCTGGGAACACCGGGTGCTGTTGGCTCCTTCTCTCTTTTTAGATTGTACGTCACTACACCTGCCAGCCCTCTTTTCATACAAACTCTCAGGTGCGACAAAGATGCTTCCACAAGCATTTTAAACTACTGTATTAAACGTAAGATGCGAAATTACAGTAATGAACTCAGTTTGAACAAGAAAGCGCGGACGAAGAGTGCTAGGAACTCGTTGAAAATAACGAAACACTGCGAATCGACAGATGTGCTCTTGAAATGCGTCAGAGCCTACTGTTTTGTAGGAGCGCTAAATTCCAAAAACTAACTACATTAAAAAAAAAAAAAAACCTGTTCCTGTCCGACCACCGATGATAAGCAACAACGTTAGTATTCGGATCGGCGACCGCTTGGGAACTCTGGCTGTCTTCATTTCTTGCTTTCTTGTCGCTACCCCTGCCAGCCCTTTTTTCATGCTACCTTTCTCATGTGACAAAGATGCTTCCATACTGATTTTAAACTATCGTAAGATACGATATTAAGGAACTCAGTTTGAAAAGAGTGCGCCAAGGAAGACTTCCAAAGAGTCTCTGGAAATAACAAAACAGTATGAAGTGACAGAAATGTTGTGAAATACGTCAGGGCATATTGTTTTGTAGCAGTGCACAACGGCAAATTTGTAAACAAAAATTTACCTTTCGTCGCTACAAGAGAGGGATACTTTGTCCAACAGCCTGTGTCTTGTGTGCATGTTTTCGCACCTTTCCACGGCACGGCGCAGCACAGAGCTGCTCTGGTAGCTCCGAACGGACGCACACGGCGCCTCGGACACGCCGGTTCGGCCCGCGCCCATCTCGCAGATGTTTCTCGTGCTTGTGCTGTCATTACGGACCGCGACCCGAGCGGCAGCGAGCGGCAGTCGAGCAAAGTCGGGACAAGTCGGGACGGAAGGGGACAGCCGAGAATGCACCGTGCGAATTACGCAAATATCTGGAAGCGCGACGCGTGTCAGGCAGGTGAGAACGCTTCCCTCGGTCCAGCAGGACACTGCCACACCCCGCGAGTCCCCAAGCCGCCCGGCCGCGCGCAAGCCCTGCGCCGGATAACGATAACAAGGTGCGTCTCCCGCGAGTGTCGGAGGCCGCACGAACCAAACGAATGACAGGCGGTGCAACGAGCAGCTGTGTTGTGCGTCCGACCCACGTGGCGGCGCGTCGCCTTCGAGGTGGAAGGACGTGCTTTGCGTCAAATGTGCCACCGAAAAAAGCGATTGCTTGTGTTAGGAGGAGAGGCGAAGCCTTCTTCCGCCGTGCAGCTACAGTATAACGACGCCAACGGCCATACCATGTTGAATACACCGGTTCTCGTCCGATCACCGAAGTTAAGCAACATCGGGCCCGGTTAGTACTTGGATGGGTGACCGCCTGGGAACACCGGGTGCTGTTGGCTCCTTCTCTCTTTTTAGATTGTACGTCACTACACCTGCCAGCCCTCTTTTCATACAAACTCTCAGGTGCGACAAAGATGCTTCCACAAGCATTTTAAACTACTGTATTAAACGTAAGATGCGAAATTACAGTAATGAACTCAGTTTGAACAAGAAAGCGCGGACGAAGAGTGCTAGGAACTCGTTGAAAATAACGAAACACTGCGAATCGACAGATGTGCTCTTGAAATGCGTCAGAGCCTACTGTTTTGTAGGAGCGCTAAATTCCAAAAACTAACTACATTAAAAAAAAAAAAAAAAACCTGTTCCTGTCCGACCACCGATGATAAGCAACAACGTTAGTATTCGGATCGGCGACCGCTTGGGAACTCTGGCTGTCTTCATTTCTTGCTTTCTTGTCGCTACCCCTGCCAGCCCTTTTTTCATGCTACCTTTCTCATGTGACAAAGATGCTTCCATACTGATTTTAAACTATCGTAAGATACGATATTAAGGAACTCAGTTTGAAAAGAGTGCGCCAAGGAAGACTTCCAAAGAGTCTCTGGAAATAACAAAACAGTATGAAGTGACAGAAATGTTGTGAAATACGTCAGGGCATATTGTTTTGTAGCAGTGCACAACGGCAAATTTGTAAACAAAAATTTACCTTTCGTCGCTACAAGAGAGGGATACTTTGTCCAACAGCCTGTGTCTTGTGTGCATGTTTTCGCACCTTTCCACGGCACGGCGCAGCACAGAGCTGCTCTGGTAGCTCCGAACGGACGCACACGGCGCCTCGGACACGCCGGTTCGGCCCGCGCCCATCTCGCAGATGTTTCTCGTGCTTGTGCTGTCATTACGGACCGCGACCCGAGCGGCAGCGAGCGGCAGTCGAGCAAAGTCGGGACAAGTCGGGACGGAAGGGGACAGCCGAGAATGCACCGTGCGAATTACGCAAATATCTGGAAGCGCGACGCGTGTCAGGCAGGTGAGAACGCTTCCCTCGGTCCAGCAGGACACTGCCACACCCCGCGAGTCCCCAAGCCGCCCGGCCGCGCGCAAGCCCTGCGCCGGATAACGATAACAAGGTGCGTCTCCCGCGAGTGTCGGAGGCCGCACGAACCAAACGAATGACAGGCGGTGCAACGAGCAGCTGTGTTGTGCGTCCGACCCACGTGGCGGCGCGTCGCCTTCGAGGTGGAAGGACGTGCTTTGCGTCAAATGTGCCACCGAAAAAAGCGATTGCTTGTGTTAGGAGGAGAGGCGAAGCCTTCTTCTGCCGTGCAGCTACAGTATAACGACGCCAACGGCCATACCATGTTGAATACACCGGTTCTCGTCCGATCACCGAAGTTAAGCAACATCGGGCCCGGTTAGTACTTGGATGGGTGACCGCCTGGGAACACCGGGTGCTGTTGGCTCCTTCTCTCTTTTTAGATTGTACGTCACTACACCTGCCAGCCCTCTTTTCATACAAACTCTCAGGTGCGACAAAGATGCTTCCACAAGCATTTTAAACTACTGTATTAAACGTAAGATGCGAAATTACAGTAATGAACTCAGTTTGAACAAGAAAGCGCGGACGAAGAGTGCTAGGAACTCGTTGAAAATAACGAAACACTGCGAATCGACAGATGTGCTCTTGAAATGCGTCAGAGCCTACTGTTTTGTAGGAGCGCTAAATTCCAAAAACTAACTACATTAAAAAAAAAAAAAAAACCTGTTCCTGTCCGACCACCGATGATAAGCAACAACGTTAGTATTCGGATCGGCGACCGCTTGGGAACTCTGGCTGTCTTCATTTCTTGCTTTCTTGTCGCTACCCCTGCCAGCCCTTTTTTCATGCTACCTTTCTCATGTGACAAAGATGCTTCCATACTGATTTTAAACTATCGTAAGATACGATATTAAGGAACTCAGTTTGAAAAGAGTGCGCCAAGGAAGACTTCCAAAGAGTCTCTGGAAATAACAAAACAGTATGAAGTGACAGAAATGTTGTGAAATACGTCAGGGCATATTGTTTTGTAGCAGTGCACAACGGCAAATTTGTAAACAAAAATTTACCTTTCGTCGCTACAAGAGAGGGATACTTTGTCCAACAGCCTGTGTCTTGTGTGCATGTTTTCGCACCTTTCCACGGCACGGCGCAGCACAGAGCTGCTCTGGTAGCTCCGAACGGACGCACACGGCGCCTCGGACACGCCGGTTCGGCCCGCGCCCATCTCGCAGATGTTTCTCGTGCTTGTGCTGTCATTACGGACCGCGACCCGAGCGGCAGCGAGCGGCAGTCGAGCAAAGTCGGGACAAGTCGGGACGGAAGGGGACAGCCGAGAATGCACCGTGCGAATTACGCAAATATCTGGAAGCGCGACGCGTGTCAGGCAGGTGAGAACGCTTCCCTCGGTCCAGCAGGACACTGCCACACCCCGCGAGTCCCCAAGCCGCCCGGCCGCGCGCAAGCCCTGCGCCGGATAACGATAACAAGGTGCGTCTCCCGCGAGTGTCGGAGGCCGCACGAACCAAACGAATGACAGGCGGTGCAACGAGCAGCTGTGTTGTGCGTCCGACCCACGTGGCGGCGCGTCGCCTTCGAGGTGGAAGGACGTGCTTTGCGTCAAATGTGCCACCGAAAAAAGCGATTGCTTGTGTTAGGAGGAGAGGCGAAGCCTTCTTCTGCCGTGCAGCTACAGTATAACGACGCCAACGGCCATACCATGTTGAATACACCGGTTCTCGTCCGATCACCGAAGTTAAGCAACATCGGGCCCGGTTAGTACTTGGATGGGTGACCGCCTGGGAACACCGGGTGCTGTTGGCTCCTTCTCTCTTTTTAGATTGTACGTCACTACACCTGCCAGCCCTCTTTTCATACAAACTCTCAGGTGCGACAAAGATGCTTCCACAAGCATTTTAAACTACTGTATTAAACGTAAGATGCGAAATTACAGTAATGAACTCAGTTTGAACAAGAAAGCGCGGACGAAGAGTGCTAGGAACTCGTTGAAAATAACGAAACACTGCGAATCGACAGATGTGCTCTTGAAATGCGTCAGAGCCTACTGTTTTGTAGGAGCGCTAAATTCCAAAAACTAACTACATTAAAAAAAAAAAAAAAAACCTGTTCCTGTCCGACCACCGATGATAAGCAACAACGTTAGTATTCGGATCGGCGACCGCTTGGGAACTCTGGCTGTCTTCATTTCTTGCTTTCTTGTCGCTACCCCTGCCAGCCCTTTTTTCATGCTACCTTTCTCATGTGACAAAGATGCTTCCATACTGATTTTAAACTATCGTAAGATACGATATTAAGGAACTCAGTTTGAAAAGAGTGCGCCAAGGAAGACTTCCAAAGAGTCTCTGGAAATAACAAAACAGTATGAAGTGACAGAAATGTTGTGAAATACGTCACGGCATATTGTTTTGTAGCAGTGCACAACGGCAAATTTGTAAACAAAAATTTACCTTTCGTCGCTACAAGAGAGGGATACTTTGTCCAACAGCCTGTGTCTTGTGTGCATGTTTTCGCACCTTTCCACAGCACAGAGCTGCTCTGGTAGCTCCGAACGGCCGCACACGGCGCCTCGGAGACGCCGGTTCGGCCCGCGTCCATCTCGCAGATGATTCTCGTGCTTGTGCTGTCATACGGACCGCGACCCGAGCGGCAGCGAGCGACAGTCGAGCAAAGTCGGGACAAGTCGGGACGGAAGGGGACAGCCGAGAATGCACCGTGCGAATTACGCAAATATCTGGAAGCGCGACGCGTGTCAGGCAGGTGAGAACGCTTCCCTCGGTCCAGCAGGACACTGCCACACCCCGCGAGTCCCCAAGCCGCCCGGCCGCGCGCAAGCCCTGCGCCGGATAACGATAACAAGGTGCGTCTCCCGCGAGTGTCGGAGGCCGCACGAACCAAACGAATGACAGGCGGTGCAACGAGCAGCTGTGTTGTGCGTCCGACCCACGTGGCGGCGCGTCGCCTTCGAGGTGGAAGGACGTGCTTTGCGTCAAATGTGCCACCGAAAAAAGCGATTGCTTGTGTTAGGAGGAGAGGCGAAGCCTTCTTCTGCCGTGCAGCTACAGTATAACGACGCCAACGGCCATACCATGTTGAATACACCGGTTCTCGTCCGATCACCGAAGTTAAGCAACATCGGGCCCGGTTAGTACTTGGATGGGTGACCGCCTGGGAACACCGGGTGCTGTTGGCTCCTTCTCTCTTTTTAGATTGTACGTCACTACACCTGCCAGCCCTCTTTTCATACAAACTCTCAGGTGCGACAAAGATGCTTCCACAAGCATTTTAAACTACTGTATTAAACGTAAGATGCGAAATTACAGTAATGAACTCAGTTTGAACAAGAAAGCGCGGACGAAGAGTGCTAGGAACTCGTTGAAAATAACGAAACACTGCGAATCGACAGATGTGCTCTTGAAATGCGTCAGAGCCTACTGTTTTGTAGGAGCGCTAAATTCCAAAAACTAACTACATTAAAAAAAAAAAAAAAACCTGTTCCTGTCCGACCACCGATGATAAGCAACAACGTTAGTATTCGGATCGGCGACCGCTTGGGAACTCTGGCTGTCTTCATTTCTTGCTTTCTTGTCGCTACCCCTGCCAGCCCTTTTTTCATGCTACCTTTCTCATGTGACAAAGATGCTTCCATACTGATTTTAAACTATCGTAAGATACGATATTAAGGAACTCAGTTTGAAAAGAGTGCGCCAAGGAAGACTTCCAAAGAGTCTCTGGAAATAACAAAACAGTATGAAGTGACAGAAATGTTGTGAAATACGTCAGGGCATATTGTTTTGTAGCAGTGCACAACGGCAAATTTGTAAACAAAAATTTACCTTTCGTCGCTACAAGAGAGGGATACTTTGTCCAACAGCCTGTGTCTTGTGTGCATGTTTTCGCACCTTTCCACGGCACGGCGCAGCACAGAGCTGCTCTGGTAGCTCCGAACGGACGCACACGGCGCCTCGGACACGCCGGTTCGGCCCGCGCCCATCTCGCAGATGTTTCTCGTGCTTGTGCTGTCATTACGGACCGCGACCCGAGCGGCAGCGAGCGGCAGTCGAGCAAAGTCGGGACAAGTCGGGACGGAAGGGGACAGCCGAGAATGCACCGTGCGAATTACGCAAATATCTGGAAGCGCGACGCGTGTCAGGCAGGTGAGAACGCTTCCCTCGGTCCAGCAGGACACTGCCACACCCCGCGAGTCCCCAAGCCGCCCGGCCGCGCGCAAGCCCTGCGCCGGATAACGATAACAAGGTGCGTCTCCCGCGAGTGTCGGAGGCCGCACGAACCAAACGAATGACAGGCGGTGCAACGAGCAGCTGTGTTGTGCGTCCGACCCACGTGGCGGCGCGTCGCCTTCGAGGTGGAAGGACGTGCTTTGCGTCAAATGTGCCACCGAAAAAAGCGATTGCTTGTGTTAGGAGGAGAGGCGAAGCCTTCTTCTGCCGTGCAGCTACAGTATAACGACGCCAACGGCCATACCATGTTGAATACACCGGTTCTCGTCCGATCACCGAAGTTAAGCAACATCGGGCCCGGTTAGTACTTGGATGGGTGACCGCCTGGGAACACCGGGTGCTGTTGGCTCCTTCTCTCTTTTTAGATTGTACGTCACTACACCTGCCAGCCCTCTTTTCATACAAACTCTCAGGTGCGACAAAGATGCTTCCACAAGCATTTTAAACTACTGTATTAAACGTAAGATGCGAAATTACAGTAATGAACTCAGTTTGAACAAGAAAGCGCGGACGAAGAGTGCTAGGAACTCGTTGAAAATAACGAAACACTGCGAATCGACAGATGTGCTCTTGAAATGCGTCAGAGCCTACTGTTTTGTAGGAGCGCTAAATTCCAAAAACTAACTACATTAAAAAAAAAAAAAAAAACCTGTTCCTGTCCGACCACCGATGATAAGCAACAACGTTAGTATTCGGATCGGCGACCGCTTGGGAACTCTGGCTGTCTTCATTTCTTGCTTTCTTGTCGCTACCCCTGCCAGCCCTTTTTTCATGCTACCTTTCTCATGTGACAAAGATGCTTCCATACTGATTTTAAACTATCGTAAGATACGATATTAAGGAACTCAGTTTGAAAAGAGTGCGCCAAGGAAGACTTCCAAAGAGTCTCTGGAAATAACAAAACAGTATGAAGTGACAGAAATGTTGTGAAATACGTCACGGCATATTGTTTTGTAGCAGTGCACAACGGCAAATTTGTAAACAAAAATTTACCTTTCGTCGCTACAAGAGAGGGATACTTTGTCCAACAGCCTGTGTCTTGTGTGCATGTTTTCGCACCTTTCCACAGCACAGAGCTGCTCTGGTAGCTCCGAACGGCCGCACACGGCGCCTCGGAGACGCCGGTTCGGCCCGCGTCCATCTCGCAGATGATTCTCGTGCTTGTGCTGTCATACGGACCGCGACCCGAGCGGCAGCGAGCGACAGTCGAGCAAAGTCGGGACAAGTCGGGACGGAAGGGGACAGCCGAGAATGCACCGTGCGAATTACGCAAATATCTGGAAGCGCGACGCGTGTCAGGCAGGTGAGAACGCTTCCCTCGGTCCAGCAGGACACTGCCACACCCCGCGAGTCCCCAAGCCGCCCGGCCGCGCGCAAGCCCTGCGCCGGATAACGATAACAAGGTGCGTCTCCCGCGAGTGTCGGAGGCCGCACGAACCAAACGAATGACAGGCGGTGCAACGAGCAGCTGTGTTGTGCGTCCGACCCACGTGGCGGCGCGTCGCCTTCGAGGTGGAAGGACGTGCTTTGCGTCAAATGTGCCACCGAAAAAAGCGATTGCTTGTGTTAGGAGGAGAGGCGAAGCCTTCTTCTGCCGTGCAGCTACAGTATAACGACGCCAACGGCCATACCATGTTGAATACACCGGTTCTCGTCCGATCACCGAAGTTAAGCAACATCGGGCCCGGTTAGTACTTGGATGGGTGACCGCCTGGGAACACCGGGTGCTGTTGGCTCCTTCTCTCTTTTTAGATTGTACGTCACTACACCTGCCAGCCCTCTTTTCATACAAACTCTCAGGTGCGACAAAGATGCTTCCACAAGCATTTTAAACTACTGTATTAAACGTAAGATGCGAAATTACAGTAATGAACTCAGTTTGAACAAGAAAGCGCGGACGAAGAGTGCTAGGAACTCGTTGAAAATAACGAAACACTGCGAATCGACAGATGTGCTCTTGAAATGCGTCAGAGCCTACTGTTTTGTAGGAGCGCTAAATTCCAAAAACTAACTACATTAAAAAAAAAAAAAAAAACCTGTTCCTGTCCGACCACCGATGATAAGCAACAACGTTAGTATTCGGATCGGCGACCGCTTGGGAACTCTGGCTGTCTTCATTTCTTGCTTTCTTGTCGCTACCCCTGCCAGCCCTTTTTTCATGCTACCTTTCTCATGTGACAAAGATGCTTCCATACTGATTTTAAACTATCGTAAGATACGATATTAAGGAACTCAGTTTGAAAAGAGTGCGCCAAGGAAGACTTCCAAAGAGTCTCTGGAAATAACAAAACAGTATGAAGTGACAGAAATGTTGTGAAATACGTCAGGGCATATTGTTTTGTAGCAGTGCACAACGGCAAATTTGTAAACAAAAATTTACCTTTCGTCGCTACAAGAGAGGGATACTTTGTCCAACAGCCTGTGTCTTGTGTGCATGTTTTCGCACCTTTCCACGGCACGGCGCAGCACAGAGCTGCTCTGGTAGCTCCGAACGGACGCACACGGCGCCTCGGACACGCCGGTTCGGCCCGCGCCCATCTCGCAGATGTTTCTCGTGCTTGTGCTGTCATTACGGACCGCGACCCGAGCGGCAGCGAGCGGCAGTCGAGCAAAGTCGGGACAAGTCGGGACGGAAGGGGACAGCCGAGAATGCACCGTGCGAATTACGCAAATATCTGGAAGCGCGACGCGTGTCAGGCAGGTGAGAACGCTTCCCTCGGTCCAGCAGGACACTGCCACACCCCGCGAGTCCCCAAGCCGCCCGGCCGCGCGCAAGCCCTGCGCCGGATAACGATAACAAGGTGCGTCTCCCGCGAGTGTCGGAGGCCGCACGAACCAAACGAATGACAGGCGGTGCAACGAGCAGCTGTGTTGTGCGTCCGACCCACGTGGCGGCGCGTCGCCTTCGAGGTGGAAGGACGTGCTTTGCGTCAAATGTGCCACCGAAAAAAGCGATTGCTTGTGTTAGGAGGAGAGGCGAAGCCTTCTTCTGCCGTGCAGCTACAGTATAACGACGCCAACGGCCATACCATGTTGAATACACCGGTTCTCGTCCGATCACCGAAGTTAAGCAACATCGGGCCTGGTTAGTACTTGGCTGTCTGCCCGCCTGGCAACACCTCGGTGCCGAGCGAGCAGTACTTCCTTGTGCGACTTGGCCGGCGGCGCCTCGCGTGTCGTCTGCTTCCTTTGCCACGTGGTTAAACTTCTACTGACTGTAAGTAATGGATTTGGTTTATGATGACAGTGAAGAGAGACAGAACAATGTTCAGTGCGAGTTTGATCGTTCTGTAGAAAAACCCTCGGCTTTTGAAATTCATCGTTGGTTAATTGAGGATTTGTTGTTGTCTACTACTGACGTACTCGGTATTCAGTTCGATACGTTCTTAAATTCTGTGTTTTTGAAACTCAAATCTTCCGATCTGTGTGATGCTGTTGTTTCTGGTAATGACGGCATTCGCAAATTTCGCCATCTTAACGGAAATATTAGTTATGTAACTGTGTCTCACGCTGGTTTTGGTGTTCGGCAAATACGGATCTTTAACCTTCCGTTTGAAATTCGCAACGACACTATTTCTCGTCACTTGCGGCCATATGGCACTGTGTTATCTGTTGTGAAGGAGAAATGGTCGTCTGCATACATTTTTCAAGTCGAGAACGGTGTGCGGAGCGTGAAAATGGTTGTCAGGCAACACATTCCGTCCTTTATTTTGGTTAACGGCCACCGTGCGTTTGTGACTTATAGTGGACAGCCTCAAACTTGTTCATTTTGCAATGGTGTCGGTCATTACCGGCAAGACTGCCCGAAACGCAAACGGCCCGCTCAGTTACCGATTGACGACAGTTTGCGCGGGGCCAGCTTTGCCTCTGTCTCCGCCACGGTCTTAGGTACAGCCCCCCCCGCACCTTCGCGCCGCGTGGCCGATGCTAACCTCGCTGCCTCCGCGGTTGCCATGGATGTGTCCCCTCCCAGCAGTGACCTTGTTTCTGAGTCTGATGATTCTGCACAGGCTACGGCTACTGTCCAGGCTGCCGAAATTCTGTCTCTGCCCGATGTTTCACTTGCAACTGTGTCCGAACACGCGCCTACGTCGGCGACTAATTTAGTGTCGACAGCTGTTTCGCAGACTGTGTCGGTACCGGAATTCTCTGGTACGGTGACTGACTTCGTTGACGTGGCCGCCAGTGCTCCCGTTCCCACTGCTGCCGTGGACTCGCAGGATTTTTTTGCGACTCCGAAACCGTGGCGTGATGAATTTCCGTCTCGAAGTTCTAGCAGGCAACGTGCACGCAGTGTCGGTCGGTCGCCTTCCTCAGGCAGGGGGTTTACACGACCGGACCGCAGTCCGTCTCCGGCTGACCGTACCCCCGCCGCTTCCCGGCAGTCGCGGGTTGGTCGGCAGGACTCACAACAGCGTGTCGCGCGTCGGGACCTAGACCCCGAGCGGCGGCAGTCTCAGGCTTCCGGCTCCGGGCGTCACACACAGCAATCACAACATCAACAACAACAACGGCGTGCCGCTTCTCGCCAGCGTTTGCCTGACGATCCTAACGTTGCCGATCAGAAGCGTGATGTCGCTGTTCGACATTTACGAACCGTTTTAAGTCAGCAGCCCGTTGGTTCCGATTCAGTTGTGACGGCCGACACGGCTTTGGCTGTGGCGACGCCGCAATTGCCGACGAAACGGAAGGCCGAAGACACCCACCAGCGTCGTGTCTGTCCTTCTGCCCCCGAGCGAGTGCCGACTTCTTCAGACGTGGAGATGCCCGCCGTTGATCCTTTATCGGTAGCTTCCGGTGGCGCAGATTCTGGGACCGCGTCCACCCCCACTCCCGTCCACCCCACTGCGTGGGCGGAGGACGTGGAAGGTGGTGAGACGACTTACTGATTCCTTTGTTGTCCCCTAATCCGGTTGACGGGAATTAAAACCCGTCTTTTTAGCATACCTTTTATCCTTCTGGTGGCTGGAATTCCGTCCATGTCTGCTGTCTGTTTTTAAATGAGGAGTTTTTTGTGCTTGTGTCTTTTAATTGTGTATGGAGCCTGAGCGTTGCTCGTGGAATATTTTAACTATCAATGTTAACAAGCTGAGTAATCCACACAAGTTGTCGGCCTTACTCGCTTTTTTACATGATTCCCATTGTCATGTGGCATTCTTACAGGAAGTTACGCGTCAGGCTCTGTTGTTTTTACTTGACACTTCTGATTTTACTGTCGTTGATAATGTAATGTCGGACGAACAGACTGGTACTGCCATCTTAATTCGTCCGGAATTTGATGTTGGCAATCTTGAAATATTGCCAAATGGCCGCGCTATTGCATGTACCATTAACGGTGTTGCTTTTGTTAATGTGTACGCTCATGCCGGTGACAAACCAGCGCGCAATAAGTTTTATGGTCAGGATCTTTGTCAACTTCTCCATCACAATCGTACTGACTTAGTGATTGGTGGTGACTTTAATGCAGTAATTGATGGTCGAGATCAGGCGCCGCGTCCTAACTGGTGCCAGGAATTGCGTACGTTGGTTGACAGCTTTCGGCTCCGGGACACGTGGCGTGTCCTTAATCCGGACAAGACGCATTTCACGCACTTTTACGCCACCGGTCACAGTAGACTCGACAGGATCTATGTGTCTTCGCCGCTCGCCGCCCACGTCCGGAAGGCGGACGTGTTGCCGGTCATTTTTTCAGACCATTGCGGCTACTTGTGTCAGCTCCTCCTACCGCGTGCGCGCCCTACTCGGCGCAACAATACTTGGAAATTTAACTGTAGTCTTTTGGACGATGCCAGTCTCACGTCTCAGTTTACTGCGTTGTGGCGCAAGCTCTTGCGTGATAAAGGCGATGACGGCAATACTCTCGTTTGGTGGGTGGGGGTAGCCAAGCCGGCTATTAGGCGTTTTTTAATCGATTTTAGTCTCGATGCGGCGCATTGGCGTCGGTCGACGACACGTTTTTACCAGGACTGTTTAAAGGATCTCGCTCAGCGGGTCACGGCGTCTCCTGACTTGCTTCCTGTTTTTAATCAATTTAAGGCCAAGCTCCTCGATGATCTGCGTCGGAAGGGTGTTGGGGCTATCGCGCGGAGCCAACCGGTGGGTGACGTAGAAGGGGAACCGCTCTCTCTTTACCACCTACACAGGGAGCGCCGGCGGCGCGAGCGGTTGGCTATCCGTAAATGGATCCAGCAGGACGGCACGTCCACCTCAGATGGTGCGGCCATTGAGCGGGAAGTTCACGCGCATTTTGCGACGCTCTTTAGACACGTGGACGTAGACGCCGCGGCGCTGCGAGATTTTTTGCAGAGAGTGCCACGTGTGTTAACGAGACAGGATAGGGCTGTTTTAAATGAACCTTTTACGTTTGATGACTTAGATGCAGCTGTGAAACGGAGTCCTAGGGGCAGGTCCCCTGGACTGGACGGAATTCCCGCAGAATTTTATTTAAAATTTTTCCGTTTTTTAAGTCGTGTTTTAATTGACATCATGAATGAGATCCATAACGGCGTTGATATTCCGGCGGAATTTTCCGAAGGGCGCATTGCACTCATTCCGAAATCGACCACAACACCACATCTCGACAGTGTTCGTCCGATAACCTTACTGAACGCCGACTATAAAATTATAGCACGGTGCATCACTCACAGACTGACGAACGTTATGCCGAAGGTGGTGAGTGAACATCAGACGTGTGCTGTCAGGGACCGTAACATTTTCGATGCTGTCCTGGCGTACCGGGACTGCATCGGCTATGTTAAAAGTCACAGGCTCCGGACGGCTGGGATAATGCTGGTCGATTTCAAAAACGCCTTCGATCGGATTAGTCACACCTATCTGCGGCAGGTGTTGGTCGGTTTTGGATTTGGCACTAAAATGACGAAGATGGTGCACAATATTTTGCGGAATGCCACGTCGCGGGTCGTAATCAACGGAATTGCCAGTCGTGTGATTCAGATTAGCCGTTCAGTTCGTCAGGGTTGCCCCTTGTCAATGTCGCTCTTCGCTTTGGCGTTGGATCCGCTCCTCCGCTGTATCGCCCGGGATTGCCGAGGCATTCGCATTGGTGACGATCAGCTGATCTGCAGGGCGTATGCCGACGACCTCGGCGTGTTCCTTGATCAGCCAGAGGACATTGACAGGCTGCATGGTGTTTTGCAGCGATTCGAGAGGGCAACGGGGGCTGTCGTCAATCCTCGGAAAACTGTTTTGCTCCCTCTTACACCTCGACTGCGTACTGTCCGCGGCGACTGGTTTTGTGTCAAGCAACGGCAGACGGTCCTCGGTGTCATTCTGACTGACAATACGCAGCGCATGGAAGCTCTTAATTGGCGGTCCACGCTGTACAAGGTTCGGGCTGTTGCAAAATTGTATGCCTCTCGGAATTTGGCGCTCCGTCAACGGGTGGCTCTTATCAACACGCAGATTTTGGCAAAAGCGTGGTATCTGGCACAAGTCCTACCTGTGCCGAAACAGCTGGAAAGGGCCATTCAACAGGCGGTCTATTGGTTGCTGTGGAAGGGTGACATTTTTAAGGTCTCCCTAGCAACCTGTACCTTGAGTCTGGCGGAGGGGGGGCTGGGTTTAGTTGATTTTCGCCACAAGTGCGCGGCGCTCTTCGTGAAGCGGACAACGGTGGTGGTTGACAAGGGGCCGTGCAGTCCGACGGCTGCCTTGTTCAATGCATATCGCCCACCATCTGTGATTGCTCCGGTCTCGGTCGGTCATATTCCGTACACCTTGAACTTCGTACGCCGGTATTATATTAATAACAGCTATCTAGTGCTTGGTGATGTCCGTGCGTGCAGTGTCGGCGACATTCTTCGCGCTCTTCGGGGCTCGCCAAGCAGGAATAAATGGGAGTATCGGCTACCTCAGCATGACTGGAAGGTGGTGTGGAGAAACCTCGCCGCCGCCGTCATTCCGGCCCACGTTCACGCGACGTGGTATAAAGTGGTCAACCGCACATTTCCAACTAACGCTAAGCTGCACTCTATCGATCTGATTTCTTCGGGTGTCTGTGATTCGTGTCCTGAGGAGGACACCATCGAACACCGATTCGAGTGTCGAAAATTCCGTGTTGTTTGGGATATTGCGTGTGACATGGTGCGCTTAATCAACAGGGTGGACAGGCGGCAGGTGACGGCCTTGGACGCCATCGTGCCTCAGTGCGCGGCTTATCCGGCCGCCAAACGAAATGCCACACTTTGGATTTTGGGACACACGATTTTTTGTATTTTCACCCTGAAGTTGACTGATGCTGTCGATTTTCTGTCTTACCTGTGGGCGGAACATCGTCAGACACTTGGTCGATCGGCTTATTCCCTGACTTACGCCAATTTTTTGCATGTCGCTTTGGCCCATGCGTTCACCAAATTGTCTCTTACCTTATGAGAATGCATACCCGATCTTGACATTTCTACTTTTCCTATCTGGCAGTACTGCTAATACTAATGTTGACCTGATATGACGAACCCTTGCATGTCATCGGACTTGGCTTCTTGGATAATGATTTATGGCACGGTAAAGTTGTGTTTATATGGACCGTACATTATCGCAAACGTAAGAATGACATACAGTTATGTGAATGGAGTTTTGTCCGTCACAGTTCTTTTCTGTTTTCTTCCCTTTGTTTTTTTTCCCGTGTTGTTTTTATTTTCTCGCGACGCCTGAGGAGACAGTATCAGGGAGATAAATTTATCACAGTTGGTGTGTGCCTGAATGTTGGATTCCTCCTGTTACTGTGCGTCGACGTATTGTTTTTATTTTTTATGTCCCATCCGTCGACCATTAGCGGAGACATTTTTCTTGGGACTTTATTTTTGTCCGATGGAATTTCTTTTTTGGCGGATGCAACGTGACTGTTGCTTTGGAGGGTTGTCGTTGCTCTGGAACGCTGTCACGGCGGCCTGCAGCGGCGTCCAGTGGCCAATTTTGTTTCTTTTATTTGGGATAACGTTTGGAAGAAGGACTCCCATCCGTTTCTTTCGTGTTTTGGGGGACATAATTTATTAAAACACACAAAAACAAAAAAGGGAAAAAATGAAAAAAAGGGTGCTGTTGGCTCCCACTCAAAAAAAGAAAAAAAAGAAAAAACGGTGCTGTTGGCTTTACAAAAAGGTGCTGTTGGCTCCCTCACTTTTTTAAATTTTACGTCACTACACCTGCCAGCAAATAAAAAAAAATAAAAAATAAAAAAAGGTGCTGTTGGCTCCCTCTCTTTTTTTAAATTTTACGTCACTACACCTGCCAGCCCTCTTTTCATACAAACTCTCAGGTGCGACAAAGATGCTTCCACAAGCATTTTAAACTACTGTATTAAACGTAAGATGCGAAATTACAGTAATGAACTCAGTTTGAACAAGAAAGCGCGGAGGAAGAGTGCTAGGAACTCGTTGAAAATAACGAAACACTGCGAATCGACAGATGTGCTCTTGAAATGCGTCAGATCCTACTGTTTTGTAGGAGCGCTAAATTCCAAAAACTAACTACATTAAAAAAAACCTGTTCCTGTCCGACCACCGAAGATAAGCAACAACGTTAGTATTCGGATCGGCGACCGCCTGGGAACTCTGGCTGTCTTCATTTCTTGCTTTCTTGCCGCTACCCCTGCCAGCCCTTTTTTCACGCTACCTTTCTCATGTGACATAGATGCTTCCATACTGATTTTAAACTGTCGTAAGATACGATATTAAGGAACTCAGTTTGAAAAGAGTGCGCCAAGGAAGACTTCCAAAGAGTCTCTGGAAATAACAAAACAGTATGAAGTGACAGAAATGTTGTGAAATACGTCACGGCATATTGTTTTGTAGCAGTGCACAACGGCAAATTTGTAAACAAAAATTTACCTTTCGTCGCTACAAGAGAGGGATACTTTGTCCAACAGCCTGTGTCTTGTGTGCATGTTTTCGCACCTTTCCACAGCACAGAGCTGCTCTGGTAGCTCCGAACGGCCGCACACGGCGCCTCGGAGACGCCGGTTCGGCCCGCGTCCATCTCGCAGATGATTCTCGTGCTTGTGCTGTCATACGGACCGCGACCCGAGCGGCAGCGAGCGACAGTCGAGCAAAGTCGGGACAAGTCGGGACGGAAGGGGACAGCCGAGAATGCACCGTGCGAATTACGCAAATATCTGGAATCGCGGCATGTGTCGGGCAGATGAGGAAGCTTCCGTCGGTCTAGCAGGACACTGCCACACCCCGCGCAGTCCCCAAGCCGCCCGGCCGCGCGCATGCCCTGCGCCGGATAACAAGAACAAGGTGCGTCTCCCGCGAGTGTCGGAGGCCGCACGCACCAAACGAATGACAGGCGGTGCAACGAGCAGCTGTGTTGTGCGTCCGACCCACGTGGCGTCGCGCCGCACTGCGCGTCGCCCTCGAGGTGGAAGGACGTGCTTTGCGTCAAATGTGCCACCGAAAAACGGCGATTGCGTGTGTTGGGAGGAGAGGCGAAGCCTTCTTCTGCTGTGCGGCTACAGTGTAAGGACGCCAACGGCCATACCATGTTGAATACACGAGTGCACGGCTAGCGGCCGCTCTGTTGGCATCGCCGCGTTGCGTTCCGCTGTCGAATTTCTCTTTTTTGCGCGTTTTTTGCGTAGTTCTTAAGCAACAGTTTTAAAATGGAAAACGTAAACCGATCGAACACATTGAACGTTATTTTCGACAAAGAAGCTGTACGCCCTACGGCATACGATGCACATGACTGGATTATCGACGAACTCGGTCTTACCGATACCGAAGCATATGGAGTCCAGTGGGACTTTATTACCGGAACCCTGTTCATGAAATTCAATGATGCGGAAATGTGCGAAAAAATCGTAAATGAAAACGGTGGAAAACGCAAGTTTAAATATCGTGACGGAAGTGTTTGCGACGTGACCGTGTGCCACGCGGGTTACGGTATTCGCCAAGGGCGTGTTTTCAATCTTCCTTTTGAAATACCAACGCAAATGATTACTCGTGGTCTCACGCCGTACGGGAATGTGCTTTCAGTGACGAACCAAAAATGGGGTAGTGGTTTCCGCCTACAAGTATACAACGGAGTAAGAAGTGTTCTTATCGAACTGAAACAGCACATCCCGTCCTTTCTTGTCATAGGCGGCTACAGGGCTCTTATATTGTACAATGGACAGCCACAGACGTGCTCGTACTGCAATGCAACTGACCATTTTCGACAAAATTGTCCGAACAGACGTCGCCCTGTGCAGCTCCCGCTCGGCCGTGAGAGCGCACAAATGCAGAAAAATTCGTACGCGTCTGTAGCGTTGGGTTTTGTTCCGATTCGGCTCTCGTCGCTCCCTGTGACAGAGGCTGCGTGCGAATCGTCTGCGACCCCAGCGAACGCGGACAATGTCATGGACGTAACAGAAATTGACGAAAAAGACGCCATTCCAGAAAATTCTCTCGGCAATAATGCGACAAACGTCACGGTTGTGGCTGATGTTCACACCGAGTCGCCAAACATTGACGATACTGCATCCGATATTTTTCCGAACAACACGCAAAATTCAGAGAGTGGGCGCAGCCCTGCTGCTGCCTCCTCAGAAAAGCGTGTTTCACGTAAAGACCCCAGTCCACCCCCGAGCAGGAGATCGATGAGCCATTCACCGAATAAATCTTCAAAAAGGAAAGATAGACGCGGCCGTGGAAACGGAAATTCGGATGCAACTTGTAAATCCGATCAACAATGCCCCGTGGCAGGCGTGCCTGTTGCGTCGCGTGAAACAGAAGCAGAACGCCGGCGCGAGGCAACTGTTCGACATCTAAGAGAATTTCTAAATAAGCAAGAGAAAGAAAAAGAAATCAGCGTTCAACCGCCCGTAACCGAGGCTGTATTATCAGCGCCAATTAAAAGGAAGGCAGAGGAGATGCATGAATGTCGTGCTCGGCACACAGCCCACGTCCCGACGGACGACATTCGTGCTGTCCCTGCCGTGCAAGTCGATTCGCCACATGTGCACGTACCGATGGAAACCAACAATGATCCTCCCCGCTCAGATCAACAACGCAGTACTGTTTGGTCCAAAGACGTTTGAGTACAAACTCGGTTGAAAATTAGTTGCAATACTCGTCACCTAACAAAACAAACCATTCACAGAATGAAATTATTTCCATTTACACCCCGTCTCCCTAAGTTTATGATTCGTTGTTACTTTCTCCCCTTCTAATGCCTGTCTGTTATACGCAAATAAAAGATTTATCTATTATTACCTTAAATATGAACGGTATTTCTGCAGTTTACAAAATTTTATCCCTAGTGGAATTTGTACATTACAGTCGTTTTGACGTAATATTCCTTCAGGAAGGTTACCGCGAACATCCTCAATAACATAAACGGATATGATGTTATTTATAACATCAACAGTAATATAAAATGCGGCACCGCGATTTTATACAAAAATTCCCTACAGCCAGACAATGTTCAAACGTTGCCAAGTGGACGCGCAGTTGCGTGCAATATACAAGACATGAGATTTATCAATATTTACGCCCCCTCAGCGACAGATAATAGACGAATGCTCGCAGCATTTTTCAATCACGAAATAGTTCCCTTGTTTGATACTACACGTCCCATAGTTCTCGGTGGCGACTTTAACTGTGTAACAGACCCTTCTGATCAGCATCCTACGGCCACTACGTGTCCTGAATTAATGAAATTATTGACCGCCAAAGATCAGCTAGACACGTGGCGCCTCCTTAACCCACACACAACGCAGTATACGCACATATACAATAGTGGAGCAAGCAGAATAGACCGCATATACGTGTCTCAACATATTACAAACAATCTAAATAGTGTAGACATCATCCCTGTCGCGTTTAGCGACCATTGCGCTTATGTTGCTGCCATCCACCTACAGCGTACAAATGAAACACCTACTCCCAGATTGTGGAAGCTTAATACGAAACATCTTGCCGCGGCAGACTTCCGTTCGAAAATACAATCTGTATGGCAGCACTGCCTGCAGAAAGAGAAAAACTACAGCTCAGCACTAGAGTGGTGGACTTTCTACGCAAAGCCGAAAATTAGGATGATTGCTCAATGTTACAGCCAGGAGGTATCCTTCTGGACGCAGCGCACAACAGAATTTTACCAACAATGCCTCAAAGATGCGTTAAACGCCCCTGTCGGACCAAATGACAATCTCCGCCTCCGCTTAAACCGTATTAAAGCAACATAATGAAAAGGCAAAAGGAATCTTGGTCCGAAGTCGCGCCTTGTGCGCTGTGCACGACGAAGAACCGTCGTCCTATCATCTCGCGCGTGAGAAAACACGGGCAAGACGTAAACACGTAGAATCGATAACGACTGCGTCAGGCGAGCGCTTTACGCGGAAAACAGACATTCTCCAACATATTACAGCCCACTACACGGCCTTATTTCGAGACGTTGCGACAGACGACGTAGCGCTAAATTATTTGTTATGTGACCTGCAGACTGACATTTCGAACGCCGACCGAGAACACTTGATAGCAGAGATGACAGTACAGAACACAAAACCTATTGTATAATCGTGCTCTAAAGGAAAGTCGCCCTGGCCTGGTGGCCTGCCAACCGAATTCTATCAGGTCTACTGGGACATCTTTGGGCAAAAACTCACCGACATAGTAAATGAAATAATTCGTGGCACGGAAATTCCCGCAAAATTACTGGAAGGTCGAGTTGTGCTCGTCCCCAAAACGCAACATACGTGTCGTGTCCAGGATTTCCGGCCCATCACGTTACTCAATACTGATTACAAAATCGTTGCAAGGTGCCTTGCAGCGAAGATGAAGCCAGTCATGAACAAAGCTATCAGCTCCTACCAAACGTGCGGAGTCACACACCACAATATTTTCCACGCAGCGTCCTTATACCGAGACATAGTAGCTCACACGGCAGTCCATAAATTATCGACAGCTATTCTATCCATTGACTTTGCGAACGCTTTCGATCGCATAAGCCACAAATATTTGCTACAGGTCATGACAAAAATGGGGTTAGGCCGAGAATTTATCAAAATTATTGAAAATATTCTCACGGGAGCAAGATCAATAGTCACATTAAATGGATGGCAAACTAAACCGATCCCTATTTGCCGCTCTGTCAGGCAAGGATGGCCGCTGTCAATGTTCTTATTCGTGATCGCCATAGACCCGCTTCTCAGAACAATAGCCAGGACGTCAAAAGGTGTACAAATACACAATGCTTCCATTAAATGTGTGGCATACGCAGATGACTTAGGCGCTTTCATTGACCACGCTGCAGACATAGACTCGATCCGCGCCTCCCTTCACCAGTATGAACGTGCGTCTGGTGCAGCGATCAATACATCTAAAACAGTTCTACTCCCACCGGGTCTGCTGGCCACCGATATTGTCCGCCCATGGTACAGAGTCGTGAGAGACCATCAAGTATTGGGTCTAGGCATAACTGCGTGCCCGCAGCATATGCAAGCACGAAATTGGAGAAGAATTCTCAACTCCATCAAGGGCCTCTGCAAAAGCCACGCAACACGGCATCTTAACTTGCATCAGAAAGTCAATCTAATCAATTCCTTTATTCTCTGTAAGGCGTGGTATATGGCGCAGTTGCTTAGCGTGCCAAAACGAATAGGACGCGCTATATCTCAAGCAGTGTACTGGTTACTCTGGCGTCACGAAATTTTTAAAGTGCGAGCAACAGTTTGTGTCTTGGACCAGTCACATGGCGGACTCGGGCTAGTAGACTTCAGTCGCAAATGTGCAGCGCTGCTTCTCAACCGCACCGCTGAAATGCAGGCCGGCTTCCCCGATGGATCGACGGCATCCCTGCTGGAAATCTATCGGCCAGAATCTGAAAGCGCCCCAGTATCGGTAGCCAACATCCCTTACCGTATGTCCTTTGTACGAGAGTATATCCTAAGTAGAAGCTACGTCCTCCGCACGGCCACGGACCCACACAGGACTGCACGGCAACTCTATGTTGAATTGAAGGGACAACCTCCTCTTAATAAATTGGAAGTTCGTTTACCAACTGTAAACTGGAAGCAAGTGTGGTCAAATATCAGTAACAGTATTCTGCCGTCCGATGTGTCTGCATTGTGGTATAAGCTTGTTAACAACACACTACCCACTAATCAGCGCTTAGCCGATATTCAGCTTCTCTCCTCCCCCAACTGTGGCAGGTGTGGCGTGCCTGACACCAGAGAACACCGCCTGCAATGTCAGGCTGTTTCCGATGTGTGGAGGACTTACCAGTCAATGGTGGCTCTCATCACGCTAACTACGCCGGCCCGCCTCTCTGTTGATAGTGTCATTGTACCGGATTTTAAATATTTCCCGCGTGCAAAACACAATACTGCTGTGTGCCCTCATCGATCGGCAAATTCACGATGGACTCTACTTTTTGATTTACATTTGGGAATAACATTCTAAAATCAAAAACAGTGAATAACACCATGAATATTTTGCCAGTATCTTATCAGCTGCATTGCATTATGCATATGCGAAACAACTCTACACTTAATATCCCTTGTGAAGCCGGGTGATATATAGGTTACCGCTGGGAACACTGGCTATCTTCATGTTTCGCTTTTTAGTGGCTACCCCTGCCAGCCCTCTTTACATGCAATCTTTCTGTTGTTACAAAGATACTTCTTTATGCATTTTAAACTACTATAATGGCCCTTAGGTACTAAATTGCAGTAATTAACTCAGTTTGAGGGAGAATGTGCTAACGAAGTTTGCCAGGAAGTCTTTGAGAACGACAAAGCATACGAATCGGCAGGTATGTTCTGAAATACGCCAGCGGCTATTGTTCTGTAGCGGTGCACAGTTCGAAATTGGATTTGTAATTATGCATTTATTCTTTAGTCTTCTCGTCTCAGCCTGCAGCCGTTTCTTGTGCTGGCGCTGTTATATGGGCCGCTTCAGTTGCTGATACTTACTCAGAGCCTTTTCTTCCTGGAGTTAGTGCCAATGTGTCCGGTTCACAGATTCCACGTGACACTGATTACGTTGGGGGGTCGTCCTTTTTCATGTTCGCTTAACCTTCGTTCACAAATCACGATGCTTATGTCTACCAACTACAACAACCTCCTCTCTCACTCTCAGTGGTGTTATTTATTTACTCGATCGGCATTTACAAGGCGAAATATTAAATTTGAACATTACAGCATTAAAAATGAGACATTCAGCTTTACCTAATTACATAATAAAAAATACAAAATGTTATACTATATGACTTATTTTTTTTTTTAGCCATTCAATGGCATTGTCCGTGAGATTATGTATATCCTCCAGTTCACCATTAAAACCATGCACAGTACACTCGATCAAGTGGGCCATTGATTGATTGAGTCCACATTCGCACTGAGGGTCGTTCGCGAGGCCCCATGTTGTCATCATCTCCCTGCATCTTCCGACACCCGTCCTCACACGGTTCAGCGTAGTCCACACTCTTCTGGGAAGCTTAAAGCCCTCTATTTGTATGCTTGGGTCAGTAACTAGTTTTTTGTTCTTTACTGCGCTTCTACTCGATAAATTTTTCCATTCATTTTATGGGTCGAAGGGAAACACCTCTTCACCTATTTGCCATAGAGGTGACCTCGATCTCAGGCGGTTTTTTGGTGTCAGGTCCTGATGTATGGGTAGGTTTGGATTTGCCAGTATTTTGCTATATTCTCTTGACAGCAGCTGATTTCTTCTGATTTCAGGTGGTGCTATGTTGGACAGTACGGGTAGCCAATCTATAGGGGTAGGTTTAAGTGCTCCCGATATTATTCTCATTGTTTCTCTAAGCTGGATATCGATTTTTGATACATGCACACTTCTGGCCCATACAGGTGCACAATACTCGGCCACGCTGTATACCAGTGCCAAGGCAGAAGTTCTCAAGGTATTTGCATCACATCCCCAAGTGGTTCCGGTGAGTTTAGCTAGAATGGCATTTCTAGTTTTCAGTTTTTGTTTTGTGTCCTCTAGATGGGCTCTGTACGTTAGGGATCGGTCGAGCTTCACTCCAAGGTACCGAGGATTGTCTTCATGTCTAATGGTCTGGTTATTCATGCAGATGTTCAGCTTTCTCTTGGCTGCTCTGTTATTGAGATGCATGTTTACACTTACTGTCTTGTCTGGATTTGGTTGGAGATGCCATTTGGTGTAGTATAGGTGCAGCAGGTTTAGGTCTTCGTTCAATTTCCGCTCTATTGTTTCAAAATATTTGCTTTGATAAGCTATTGCCATATCGTCCGCGTATATAAACTTACGGGACGCTGTTTCTGGGATATCCGCAGTGTACAAGTTAAACAATAAGGGGGCCAGTACCGAGCTCTGTGGGAGTCCGTTGTTGAGCGCTACGCATCTGCTGGTTCTGCCATTAAGAGTAACTCTAATTTTTCTTCCAGTTAGAATGTTCTTCATAAGATTATAGGTCTGGCTGCTCTGAGTTTTTTCCATCAGTTTATAAAGTAGGCCATCCCTCCACACTGTATCGTATGCTGAGGTTAGATCCAAAAGGACAACGACAGTTTTCTTCTTATCCTGATAACCCTTTTCGATAAAGGTTGTGAGGGCAAGGACTTGATCACAACAATTTCTTTTAGACCTAAAACCTGCTTGCTCCTTTGGCAGGGAGGGTTCTATATATGGGGAGAGTCTGGTCATCAGAATTCTCTCAAATAATTTATATACAGTGCATAAAAGAGAAATTGGTCTAAAATGTTTGGGGTTTTCTCCAGTCTTCCCTGGTTTCAGGACAGCGACTACCTTGGCTTCTTTCCATATAGAAGGTAGTTTGTTCTGCTTGATGCACTGAGAGAAGAGTTTTGCTAGCCAGTTTCTTCCTGCTGGTCCTAGATTTTTAAGGAATTCTGGTAGGATTCCATCTACTCCTGCTGCTTTGCCAGCTTTCACTCCTTTCAGTGCGTTATTGATCTCTTGAAACTCTACATCTTTTATCAGATCTGTGTTCTCTTGTTTGTTCTTCATTACCTCTTTTATCATATGATCGAAGTCCTTCTTTTCAGATGTTCTTAGATGGATTTTCGAGGTTTGTTTTATGTGCAGCGCTATCTGGGTGGGTGTCATTCTCGTCTGTGGTCTGTGTAGGGTTGTAGCTCCTCCCAATCTTCTTAGCAGACTCCAGCTCTTGCGGCTAGAATGGGTGAAATCCATGCTCTCCATCGTTTCCATCCATCTACACCTGCGTTCTTCGTTCATTGTTTGAACTAGTTGTTCCGCGACCTCATAGTTTTCTGTCTCCTGGTATTCTTCCAATAATGATTCACACTCTCGCGTCCAGCACGGAGTGTATTCTTTCCTCGCACCGCGTGGGATGCTTTTCAGTGCAGATTTATATATCAGAGTAGTGAACCGCTCATAGTTCTCTGGTATAGGTGGAATACGGTTCACTGTTCTCTCTGTAAGCGTCCGAAATGTCTCCCAGTCAGCGTGTTTTAGATTCCATCTTGGGATTGGAGGGCTTTGTATGACAGGAATTGACAGTCCCACTTCGACGATCACAGGTCGGTGTTGGCTTCTAGGGAACTTTGGTAATACCCTTCTTTGCGCTTGGAGCACGTCTCCTGTTGCTCCCGTTGTAACGAATGTCAGGTCAGGTGTTGTTTGTGATCCCCATGCTGCTGATGAAAAGGTCGCTCGGTCTTTTGGATCGTACAGGAGGTGGAGATCTCTTCCTTCAGCCCAGTTACTCAGTCTTTCGCCTTCTGTGTTGCATTCTGAATAACCCCATTTAGTGTGATGCGAATTGAAATCGCCAGCATACACAGCCTGGTGTTCGGCTTTTGGCAGTATATCCAGTGGCCAGAGTTCAGATGGAGGTTTGTACACATTGAAGAGAGTTAGGTCTTTCACTTTGATTCCTATGGCATGTTCCGGTTGTTCTAGGTCTGTATTCACATTTCCTGTAAGATTTTGTTGGACCAGGGTTGCTAGGCCATGTTTGTCGTGTCCCTTATATTCAACCAAAGAAAAACCAGTGATTTTAAGTGTCGAAATCGTTTCCTTCGTCAGATGTGTTTCTTGTAAAAACACTACATTTACTCCTTCCCTTACTAAGATTTTTTCCAGGATTTCTCCTTTCGTCTTCGTGTATCCTTCTTTATTGAGATGGCCTATACATAATCTCTTAATGTCCCGCTTGTTCCCGCCGGGGCGGGCTCTCCTACTTCTCGTTCGCCTTTGCTTGGACCGGGAGGCACTCGTGCGTTCGGTCGCCGTTTTTGTGTAGATTCTTCGCCGCTGAGTCATGACGCAGCGTTGCCCAGGGTGCACCATCGGGGAGGTGATCTACACTTCGCACTCAGTGGTGTGTCTGATGATTTTCGGGATGCAGTGAAATTTGATGTTAGTGACATCTGTCTCATAAAAGTATGTGCAACATTGTTGATAACGATTTTCTCGCCTCTACATATGATGCAACATACGTTCCTCTTCGCTTCAGGAGGTAAAGAATGATATATCTATAATCAGTTTCTTTCAAATAGCGCGACTAATCTCGAGATGTTATTTGGAGTATGACTTAATCGAGAACGCAAATGACTCCCCGAAGGTCAAATGCTTCTTATCACAAGGACAAGAAAGAACACAAATGACTCACCGGAGGTGAATTTCCTCTTACCAAGAGGGTCAGGGCATCTGTTATCGTCTCATGTCTAAGATATCGCTTGCGCAGTTTTCCACATATAACATCTTGCGAAGGAGCGAGTTAAAATTGAAACGTCCCCTTAGAAAAATTGTACAAGACTTTGCTTAAACTGTCACACAATATTTTTAGCGCAACGCAATCTGACTTCCAAAAATCCCTACGAAAGAATGGCCCTGACTAACATTAACCTATATGTTTCACAAATCACTTACCTCACAAAAATCTTCGTTACTCGAACTACTGCAATACAGCGAGCACCACTACTGCCAGCTAAATAAAAGATTCAAACTACTGAAGGCACTAACTACTGACAGGCATAGTTAGCAAATGAAAGATTTTAATAGAGAACAAACAGTGTATTTACCTTAATAGTCAAAATATATATGGTAGTTCACGACATCCAGTCTTACAAATTACAAAACTCCGCCATTTCTCTCCTCATATCCACCACTGCTGGCGGCTCGCCTCCAACTGCGCAACGCTACGCGCTGTTAGCATCCAGCTGCCGCTGCCCAACACTACAATGGCGAGTATTACAACAATGCCAACCAGCCACAGACTGCACACGGCACAGCCAGTGATTTTAATACAGAGCGCTACGTGGCGGCGGCGTTACCAATAAAAAAAAAACTAAACAGCCTACTTACAAAATGAATCAGTAAATCTGAATATGCAGTACATGAGTGTGCGTAGTCAATTTCTAACGAAATGGACGATAGTTCTGTTGTTACACAGCCAGTGACTAGTTACACTTTAATTACGTTTTGTTTGATAATAAGCTAATCCTAAGGGATTTTTGTGCACAGAGTCCATATCGGACCATTTTTCTTTCTGCCACGTATAGTTGTGTCACAATGTAACATTTTTATTAAATAGAAAATTATCAAAATATGTGGAATTAGACAAGAGTCTGGATGACTGACTAATCTGGCCTTATAATACCGCTGGTACAGTGACGGCTGAAAGCAAGGGAAAACTACAGTCATAATTTTTCCCGAGGGCGTGTAGCACTGCTGTGTGGTTAAATGATGATGGCGTCCTCTTCGGTGAAACATTTCGGAGGTACAATCGTTCCCTATTCGTACCTCCAGGCGATGACTACTCAGGAGGATATCGCCATCGGGATATACAAAACTGGCGTTCTACGTTTCGGAGCGTAGAATGTTAGATCCCATTATCGGACAGATAGGTTAAAACATTTAAAAAGGGAAATGGATAGATGAAGTTAGATGTAGTGGGACTTAGTGCAATTCTGCAGGAGGTAGGGTCTTCTGGTAAGGAGAATCCAGGGTTACAAATACAAAGTCACATAAATACAAAGTCCCAGTGCAGTGAACGTAATATCATAGGATAAGCACGAAGCCCACAACTACCGCAGTTATACAAGTTCAGATGCCGACCAACTGTGCAGATGATGAAGAACTTGAAGAATAGTGTGACGACATAAAAGAAATTATTCTGGTAGTTAAGGGAGACGAAAATTTAACATTGATGTGGCCTGGAATTCTATAGTAGGAAAATGAAGAGAAGTAAAAATATTCAGTGAAATTGAACTGGGGAAAGGGTTGAAAGAGCAAGCCACGTGGCAGAATTTCGCACAGAACATAATAGAATCGTCGCTAACAGTTGGTTAAAAATTAGTGAAAGAAGGTTTTATACGTGGACGAGACCTGAGACACCTGAAGGCTTCAGATTGATTATGTAATGGTAAGACAGAGATTTCTGAACAGAAAAAGATCTAAGACATTTCTACGACAGATGTGGACTCAGACCAATATTTATTAGTTACGAAGGACTTAGATAAACGTAGGAAATTAAGGAGAGGAGACCTGGATAAGTTGAAAGAAACAGGTTGAGGGTTTCAGACGGAGCATTAGGCAACGTTTGACTACAACAAGGGAAAAGAATACAGAAGAAGACGTATGGATAGCTTTAAGTGATAAAACAGTGAAAGCTGCAGAGGACTGAATACTCGAAAAGACAAGAACTAGCAGAAATCCTTGTAAAACACAGGAGATACTGAATTTAATCTATGAATTGAGAAAATATAAAAGTTCATCAAATGAAGCAGGCAATTGGGTGTACAAAAGTCTAAAAAATGAAACTGACAGTAAGTGTAAAAGGGCTAAACAGGAATGACTGGAGGAAAAATAGGACGATTTCTAAGTATGTTTCACTAGCGGAAAAGTAGGTACCGCCGACAGGAAAATAAATGTGAATTTTGGAGAAAAGAGAAGCAGCTGTGTGAAAGATCAAGTGCTCAGATGGAAAATCAGCTGTAAACAAAGAAGGGAAAGTTGAAAGGTGGGAATATATAGAGATATACACAAGGCATATGAAATTGAAGGTAATATTATAGAAATGGAAGAGGGTGGAGATGAAAATGACATGGGAGGTATGATACTGCGAGAAAAGTTTGGCTGAGCATTCAAAAATTTAAGTCGAACAAGGCCGCGGAAGTAGACAACATTCTGTCAAAACTACTGGTAGCCTTGGTAGAGCCAGAAATGACAAACCGCTTTCATCTGGCGTCAAAGATGTAGGAGACAGGCGAAATACCGTCAGATTTCAAGAAGATTGTAGTAATTCCAATTACAAAAAGCCAGTTGCTGACAAATTTGAAAATTACCGAAATATCAATTTAATAAGTCATGGCTGCAAATACTGACACTAATAATCTACATAAAAATGGAAAAAATGGTAGAAGCTGACCACAGGGAAGAACAGTTTGCATTATGGAGAAATGTAAGAACAAGAGAGGCAATATTGACTCTACGATTTCTCATAGAAGACAGGTTAAGGTAAGGCAACCTACATTTATAGCGTTTCTATACGTAGAGAAAGCTTTTGACGAAGGTGACTCTTTGAAATTCTGAAGGTAGCAGGGTGAAAATACAGGGATTGAAAGAGTATCTACAGCCTGTACAGAAACCAGACGGCAGTTGCAATAGTCGACGGGCATGAAAAGGAAGCAGTGGTTCAGAAGGTAGTGAGGCAAGGTTGGAGCTTATTCATGATGTTGTTCAATATGTACAATGAGCAAGCAATAAAGAAAACCAAAGAAAAATTTGGAATAGGAATTTAAATTCAGAGAGAAGAAATGAAACCTTGGGGTTTGCTGATGACACTGTAATTCTTTCGGGGACAGCAATAGACTTAGAAGAGCACTTTAATGGAGAGGACAGTGTCGTGAAAGGAGGATATAAAATGGGCATCAACAAAAGCAGGACAATGATAATGGAATATAACCGAACTAAAGTAGGTGATGCTGAGGGAATTGGATTAGGAAGGGAGACACGTAAAGTTGTTGAAAGGTTTTACTGTTTGGGCAGCAAAATTACGTATGATGGCTCTAGTGGAGATGTTATAAAATGTAGACAGGCAATGCCAAGAAAAGCTTCCTCAAGAAGAGAAATTTGTTAACATCGAATATGGGCTTAAGTGTTAAGAAGCCTTTTCTGAAGGAATTTTTCTAGAGTGTAGCCTTATGTGGAAAGAAACGTGGACGATGAACAGTCTAGACAAGAAGAGTATGGAAGTTTTTGAAATGTGATGCTGCAGAAGAATGCTGAAGATGGGTAGATCTTGTAACTGACGAGAAGTTACTGTATAGAACTGAGGAGGCAAGAAATTTGTGGCACAATATGACTAAAAATAAGTATCGGTTGATAGGACACATTCTGAGACACTAAGGTATCATCTGTTTAATACTGGAGGGAGGTAGTGGAAGTAAAACTTGTAGAGAAAAATACAGTAAGTAGATTCAGAAGGCTGTAGGTTGCAGTAATTATTCGGAGATGATGAGGCTTCCAAACGGTAGCGTAGCATAGAGGACTGTATCAAACAATCTTTGACCTAGGGGCACAACAGTAAACAAGAACGGAATTGGAATGAAAAGTAATTCAATTTTTTAGTATGAAACAAGGTTTTACTGAAGTATGAACTCGAAAAGTCTCCCTATTAATTGCGAATAATGTGTCCATTGCCTACGCTTTCTGCTTGCCCATTAAGCGTTTCATATACCTTTTTCTACGATAAGTTGCCTTTTGATGAACTCTTGTTTCTCCCTTATACTGGTATTCCAGCTACCTTAAACCAGTCTTCCAATCTCTTGAATGTGCTGATGAAAACATACACCTTGTTCCCAGATTTTCACGGAAAAAAATCAAAATGTGCTCAGAAAGTCGGTACAAATGCTCATCATGCAGCCTAGCTTCTTGAAATGTTCCAGTATGGGGACGAAAACAGAAATTTAATGCGGATCTTTTTGATATCTAAGAACATCGCAACAATCTCCTGCAATATACCCAAACCTAACCCTTACTCACGACTAGTTTCTGTTCAAGGTAGGAATCGAATACCATTTGTCGAATGCCTGCTACAACAAAAAAACTTCTAATATAATTTCTACAGACGAAGAAACGTCTCACAGAGAACATTCTCCATATTTGGGTAAGGCTTTCACAGACTCTTTCGCCGGACTGAAATTTATGTACCGAGATGCTAACTGAATTTTTGTGGTATCCACTATGTTCTTGCTCAGGGCATTCTTCACTCCAGGATTCAAGGTCCTTGTTATAGGTCACTTCAGTCTGGACCAGTACTGATCCTTCCCTGCTATTCCATTCACAGAATCAGGAGTATTTAGGAAAGCAACTCTTCTGGCCAAGGAGCGAAAACGACACTTTGAAACCGGCACATAGGTTAGGTTAGGTTAGTGTGGTTTAACGTCCCGTCGACAACGATGCCATTAGAGACGGAGCGCAAGCTCGGGTTAGGGAAGGATGGGGAAGGAAATCGGCCATGCCCTTTCAAAGGAACCTTCCCGGCATTTGCCTGAAACGATTTAGGGAAATCACGGAAAATCTAAATCAGGATGGCTGGAGACGGGATTGAACCGTCGTCCTCCCAAACGCGAGTCCAGTGTGCTAACTAACCACTGCGCCACCTCGCTCGGTTAAACCGGCACATATATTGCAACGATGAGTAAAATAGTTTATTTAAAACTATATCAAATTTTGTACATATCTACAGAATGGACGATACTTCCCGACACGCAAGTGTTACTATTATGTAATAAAAAAAACCTTTAAATTTCTTCTAAAGTAATTTTTATCTACATGTTTCCTTCTTTGCCCAGTCTCAAATTCGGTTATCAAACGGGCTATATCTGTGTAACATCTGTTTGAAAACATTGTGAAATCATCCGCTCTGTTCTCCTATATATGTATAACTTTATTTCTGCTACCCAACATGTTCTTTCATTGATACAGAACCAGGCATAGCTGTTTTTTCTTCATTGGGACCAAATGAGTTCAAATTTCTGACAGGATAAGTTATGTCACCACATTAGTTGTATTGGTCAAGTGCCGAATTTGAATCTCACAGGACATCCTGGCGCCTCTTACCTGTTGGAGGTGGTACTGGGGCCCGTTCCCCACAGCTCAGCATTTGCTTCCCTTGAACAGAGCGTCGACCACGTGTGGGCTTTTTCATGAGCCCATGACGTCAGTGGCCACTGGCTGTTGGAAGTCTCAATTGCTATGTAACCATTTGCACGTGTGGGGCGCAAACCACGACACAAAACAGACACAAAACGTGTCTTTTAAAGAGGGTTCAGTTATACTTCTAATGATATTAAGATATCACCTGAGTGTTTCATATAAAAGAATTTCCTGAGGCAAATAATTTAACTTATAACATAAGCAGTTTTTGACTTACTAGCTTAATGCCCACTGAATCTATGAAAACTGCTATCTGACTTCAAATAAATAAAAAAATACCTGTTTCAGTGTTTTTGGAAGTTGTGTCTGTAAGGAGATTAATGACGAGGCCATGACAGACAATGCACAAACACGGATTATAGGAGGATGGGGAAGGAAATCCACTGTGCCCTTAGAAAGGAACCATCCTACCATTTCGCTGAAGCAATTTAGGGAAATCACAGAAAACCTGAGTGAGGATGGCTGGATGTGGGTTTGAAACATCATCATTCCGAATGCGAGTCCCGTGTGCTGACATTTGAAGGATGAAATAGGGAACGAAGAATGCTGTGAAACAGTATTTCTAAACATAAATCTATGGAAATTCGTATTTGTTAGTAGTGTAACAAAGTTTGTGTCAGCGCATTTTGTTGGTGCAGGTTGCCTACATCACGGGCAGGTATGCACTCAGGGGCAAACCTTTCATGGACATGCCATTAACCTATTGCTCTCCTTTGATTGACAGGTTCTTATCCTATTGTTCTCCTAAAAGGATCCTTCCTTTTGATTGATAGGTCGTTAAGCTATTTTTCCTCTGCCCCCTCCTCCCACCCCTCAGGAAACCTCCCCTCTTGCTCCTACAGGTCTGAGTTACTGGAATAGCCCCACTCACGCTTATCAATTTCATTGACTACTTATTTATATTCATCAATTAATTAACCTCCCCTACCTTGTAAACCCACTCCCCTCCCACCCTCCCTCCTGGAAATTGGCGAGAAAAAGACTCAGTTGATCAGTCATTTGGAGGGAATTCGATTGTACTGTCTGGATATTGTTTAAGCAATGTTTAGACAATGTATAGCATACTGTTTAGGTATTTATGGAGTGTATGGAATATAGATTATTTATTTATTAAAGAATTTTTTAGGAAATCCGTTCCTGTGTATGGAATAATGTTTGAACAATTTAGACAATATGTGGAATGTTGTTTATTTAAACAGTTTAGAGTATTCAAGGCAGTGTATAGAATATAATTTATTTATTTATTTAAAGAATCTTTCAGGAAATCTATCACCCCCTCACCCCATCTCCACCCCCCTTACCCTCTCTACTACCTGGAAATTGGCGTCTCTGTGAAGGAGAAGAAGGAGCTCATGAAGTGAAATTCAAGGGTGTATTGTTTTTTTTATATAAAAATCAGTTTTCAGGGCTTGAATTTCATTTGCTCACCATTTCCTGCTGTTTGGAAAGATGCAGGTCTTGTGAGAAGTTATTACATCGATCGCATTTCTGTTTTTATTCCGATTGACAAAGGAATACCATAATGAAACATGCATCAGACGTAATTACACACAGTTAAAACTCTTTGGATCGTGTAGCACGCACTGCCAGCCATCCGCCGTCCACTGGACTGCACAGGATGCTACCACACATGCTCCCAGGAGTCGGGATACTCTGACAGTTTGTAAGGTGTCAGGCAAATCCAACACCTTCCATGAAAACCCTGACATAATAAGCAAATCTACTAGTATGTCACATAGCTCCGAATAAATCGTGACATTAAATTAACCAAAGTAATACGAGTAACGAGTGAGCAAATGGAATACCACAGACTAACACAAGAATGCCTAAATGTATGTCGTACCTTCCCACCGTGAGGCAGACGCAGTTCCGAGGGGAGAAACGAGGACAGAAGCCGAGAGCAGAACCATGTTAAGTTAGAAGGTCCTACGATAAGGGACGGACACTCACATCTCCAGCTAACCAGTAGGGCCACCCAACCCGCACGTTTTCGCGTCTCGGGTACGTCAATTTGGACCACCCCCCAGCCCATGCTAAAAGCTAGAGCCGTCCAGAAAAACAGTATAGATCTTACGATTTCACAAAAAGGGCCACTACAACCCTCAAGTTTTAGCGTGAGACTTTTTCGCGTCTCAGGTACGTCAAGGACCACACCCCCAGCCCATGTTAAAAGATAGAGCCCTCCAGAAGAGCAGTATAGAGCTTACGATAACGCTAAAAGGACCACACCACCCGCACGTTTTAGCGTGAGACTTTTTAGCGTCTCTGTTACGTTGCAAACTTAAAAAAACATTACCCCTCCACCAAAAGTATAACGTTTCTTATTGGATAGACAGAATTTTTGTAGGCGGAGCTTAAGGTTAACATTGAGACCCTGATTGGTCAGATGAAAACACAGCCAGATAGTTTTTTTAAACCAACTTCGGTAAATTGTAGTAAGGAGAAGTTAGGAGAGAGTTAGTTCCGAGACGGCGAGCTAGATGGCTGGTGCGCCGGCCGCTGTCGCCGTGACGCTCCCTAAACACCGACAAGGTAATGAACGCACGCGATGCCGCATTTTTGAGCTCATAAGGCTTCACTCAGAACTGCAGAAGTCTCATCTGTTACACCCCCTTTTTGCGTAATACTAGTGTCAATCGTTAGTTAAAACTCATGGCGTTCACATTTGCCACTTGAAGAACAGATATGAAACGCGATGATTTTTCTTTTATATAGTTATTGAGAAGCCACATCAGCCACTGTAATTTACGACAAGTTAGATAAGTAATTAAAGATAACTGTGGGTCACTGTAGACCATTTTGATAGTTTTCTCTTTTGTGAAACTTAAATTTAACCTAGATTATAGATGTGATATGGCATAGGTCATCCTTCGATCCATTGTAGAACTTGGAAACCCACTCAGGGAATATTTGTTCACATTTTTGTTGAATCTTTTACAGGGAGTGCAGTGGAGCTGACGCTGAGATCATTTAGTATTTGGTTATATCATCGCTAGTCTCACTGAACTCTTCTGAATTCTACATGTCATGTGTGGTCTGGCGTCTCCTTACCAGCAACAGGTCCCAGGTTCAAACTAGTTAATTCCCTAAAAAACACGCTCAGAGCGTCGTTGCGCGAAAGTGGTAGGGAGACACGATATAGTACAAACAGACACCACCATGAATGTTTAGAAGTTACCGCAAAGTGACGACGCAGCCGTCAGCTGCTGGACCACGTGCAGGAGTCAGTTCATGTCCCACACGGATTACGTGGTGGCATGCCTTTCATACTTGACACCCGAGAAATTCGTGTCAAAATACGTGTTCACCTAGGCACTGTTGCTGACGTGACGATGCAGAGCTGCGGGTCCAGTACTATAGAAATCTGTTCCAATGCTTCCCAGAATAGTGCAGGGTGCATTGTTCCTAACGGTCCTAGTGGGACAGGTGAGACGCCAAAAGCCAAAACTGGACACAAGCCAGTGCCAGAGCACGAGGTACTGGTCTCAGGTCGCTACCGACAGCAGGTGAAAGTCGCATCTACAGTTAGGGCTCATCGAGTGGTATACTGACGGCACATGTCAATGTAAATAAGAGGCAAGTCACCCTCTGGGCTGTGCGTGTCTTTACCATTGCTGGAGCAATACCTCCTTACCTGCCGTCACAGCTCGCACTATAGAAATCTCTTCCAATGCTTCCATGAGTAACATGAACTGCTTCCTCCCTCGCGGTCCTAATAGGACGGCCCATCCATTACTTATCAGTCCTTTCTCGGAATTGGTAAATTGTCACAGAAATAGTTAACTGTAGCTTCTGTTGTACTTTTCGTGACATCTCAGCTTGTCTGAATGGAAATTCTTGTCTTAACAGGACTTGTTAACGAAAATAGCCCAAAATAACAGCGACTGCTTTCTCCCTTGCGAGCCCAACGGCGCACCCCATCCATTAGTTATCAGTCCCTTGTAGGAATTGGTAAAGTACTGCTGCTGCCAAGTGTCGGAGCACTATCCACCTTTTTTATCTGCAGATGAGACTTTCAGTGGCCAAAAACCTATTTTGTACAGATCTCCATATTACACTGACATTTACACCCTGCAAAAAGTGGTCTACTGATCGTCAAATACATCCCATGTACTCACTGTGCCACAGTGCAGCGCCGACGTAGGAGACTGCCGCCATAAACAAGGCCCATGACGAGAGCCATAGAAGCATGTGTTAACCAGAGAGAGGCCAGCCGGTTGTGGACAATCCCTCGACCCAGAACGACTTGAGTAGTAAGAGTACGAAGTCTATCAATACTCCTAGCCCAAAGACTCGTCGTACTGAATCTTCTCAAATTTCCACAGAGTATACACATGACACACGCGGTCCCGAAGGCAACTGGGTATTGGTTTACTAATCTTCCACCCAGGGTGTGCCACGAGCCAAATTGTTATAAGCTGGAAGCTTTCTCAGACTCTCTGACTGAGTGTACAAATAATGGGCAAGTTCCATCTGAGAACAAAGACGTTACTCTTTCTTGTCCCGACCTGCTTGCTTGCTGCGGCCATCTCCAGACTCACAAGAATATTGGGAACAAGACACATATTTATCAGTGTACAATTAAATATTAGGATTGCTGCCATAGTCTTGTGGCGTCGCAACTAGTGCGCGATCGCCCATTTGTCTATTAAAAGCTTTGTTTCAGAATGTATGTGGGCTGCAATGTAGGACGGTAGAGTGTTATACGGTCAGTGACGGACGAGTTGTGTCCTGCAGACTGACGTCTGTGAAAGCAGTGGAGGAGCGCTGGCAGGCCACTTACATTATACGAAACTAAAAATATTAATAACTAATAAAGGAATAACCTGAGGAACGTCGTATTTGATGTACAACCTTCTGTTGTGAAAACAAACAATATGTCAAAGTCTGAGATCAAAAATAGTTATATTTTGGAAGTTAGTAAAATTCCATTAAAAAAACGTAATTTTCCGACATTCAAGAATTTAAATAAATACAGTGATGTAATAGTTCACCTTCAGTGACTATGTACGATGATCTGATAACACATCCAGTGTTCATATATAAATTTGGAAAGTTTTTAGTTTCAGGAAACCTCTGTGGCTTTTCTATAATAATAATTTCAAGAATTCTAAGTAAATATGTGTATTGTGTGTTAGAGTGCGTGTGAATGAGAATGCGTGCGTGAGAGTATGTGGGACGTTCGGCATTATTAAAAAATCGCTCATGTAATTCTCTACAGGAACTGGCAAGTGTTCCAACTCCGTAACGTGGGAACGAATCCACTAGTGGTTCCCCTACTGGTGAATGTCGGATGTCCAAGTATGTATGCTTATGTATAAGACAGCCAGAACATTCACGACTACATAATAAATTTCCAGATGTAGAGTAAAGCTTATAGTTCATTTTGTTTTGTTTATTTAATTAGAGGGTTTTGTATTACTTAATTTGATGACGTCAATGAGCCTAGAGAAGTGGTTGGTGCTTGCTAGATTTTGGCGCGAGTCGCGCCCTAGAAGTGAGTTCTCATTGGTCGTAAGTGCTGACAGCCAATGAGAAGCGAGACGGTTGGCCGCCTAGCGAGGAGATATAGTTTTGTGTAGTGGGAGAGTGAGAGAAGAGTCGCGAGCTAGCTTTGATTGGAGGCGGTTATGCTGGATGTGGCTTTTCGCATTATGTGTAAGATGAAGTCTTGGGATGACTTCCGCGTTATGGTCCAGTGTTAATGGTATCTGGTAGTGACCAGAAGCTGTTTAAGAAAACTTTAGAGTGTTGTGATAATTCGTTCCGACGAAAATCGCGAGTGAACTTTGAATTATATAGTGTGGCGGTACTGAGTATATTCTTACTGAGCATTTTATGGCGAGCATAAACTTTAACTAAAGACAACCATTGAATATCGTTTGCACAAGTAATTGGGCGATCACTGACTGATTTACAAGTAATAGGTTTCGGAATTTGGGAAGGTAAAATTTCTGACTGTTTTAGGTATGGTGATAACTGTGAGCAGAAACTTTAGTAATTTTCGTAAGTATGGGTTGATGATCTTGCTTAACGGCAATAAAGATCTATTGAAGGTTTAAATTTGAACTTCATGTGTAAAGTACGAGTAACATCCCCTTTCCGAATCATTTCTTTAAAGTATATAGAAAATTTTCAGCAAATTTTACCTATAGCGGCCTCCGGCGTGTAGCTATGAGGTTACAGTTCCCTCAACACTGCTTTTCTGTGATCTCGTAAGTAGCTGCAGTCAAGAGTTTACGTGCGAAGATCTACCGCTGTAAAGAGGTAGGTGAACAAAAATTATAAAAGAAATTGCATTGCAGCAGCAAAGTATAATCCGTCGCAATTGGTGCATCGCACGCACGCACGCACGTAAAAAATCCATCGCAGTCTGACACCGAGCACTGTCCTGGATATGTCTCCTCTTAATGACCACGGTTCTGGAATGAATCTCAGCATCAATAGTGCACGTAATTTTCCCTGTAAAAAAATCTTTCATTCCCCTTACGGCTATCGATGTGCTGAATATATACCTCCCCCACGATAAGACACGCAGTAGCAACACCAGACACTTGTACATGTACCGTGAAGACTGTTGTACAAAGGCTTGGTCGGTTCCCCTTGGCGCAAAAGCGTCACTGTTTCTGGCCCCAACCTATTTGCTTGCTTGCTTTCTTTCTACACACATCTCCAGACTCTGGGATTACAAGAACACAAGTATCTTCATATGGTTTGCCAGCATATCATACCATTTTTTCGTGATACATCTCGATATCAAGCACATTGCAGTATCCTACAGATCACTCACGCAACATAATTCTGAAGATATAGACTGGGAATTATTTCTCTACAAACCCGAAACTTAATGCACCCTGCTGGCAGCTGTGGCTCCGGAAATAGAAATAGCTGTACCTCTCTTATGACTTGATATACTCCTCCCTTTCCTATCACAGTATTCCACGTCAAATCCATACCTACCTTACGACTGGAAATAGTCATTTCCTTTCCACATGTCGGAACATAAGGCTGATGCTCAAGGTGAACCTATCACACATCCCCTACTACTAAGTATAATGCTTCGTCAATAACTGATTGCTGACATAACGAAATAATACTGACCGAAAAGCTACGATGAGTGGACATGTCTCATAAGTTTTTCTTGCGAGTGGTACCACTGTGCCTTAGAAAGAGAGGCGTAATCGTCTTACAAACCGCCACATGTTAAAAAACCCAATCGCAACAACTACTGTATGTTACTGTCACAAGCGATCTTGGTTCTACAGATGCATACAAGTATCCATATTAAAAGCTGTACTGGCTTCATAAATCGAGGTATGGCATTATCTCCGAATGAAATGGCTTTTTCCAGACGAAAACCGTTACACTAAATATAGACTGTGATCACCAGAGTGTACCAGACCAACAGTGTGGTTACACATAGCCGACGGTGCAACCTCGTAATAAAAGTACCGACTTAGAAATTATTTCTAAGGTACGTGGTGTGAAACCGGTATTTTCAACTCCCTCACTCCGCCGCCGCTAGATATTTCTCCAGTATTTGCAAGGAATTCTGTCTCGATGCCATGTTGAAGGTTTGATGATATATCACTGGGTTATAGGCGATGGTTGATTGAGAAGGATCACAAACATGTAGATGGTGTGCTGACTGAGGCCTTTAAGATTTCTAGTGTTACGCAATATACTGTCTGGGATTCGGAATCAAGTCTCTCCATCCAACCACATACCTGCGTTGGATCCTATGGAGAAGTCCTTTAATGATTGTAGCCACTAGTGAATCATACTTCTGACACTCTCGCATCTCGAAACGAGTCGCGTTTCTTGAACCTGTCTGCTACAGTAAAATTCTAACGTCGTTGCAGGTAGTCAGAGGAGAAGTCAGAGATAGCTGTATCTACCACCCTCTGCAACTTGTGTAGAAGCAGGTTAAGCCGAGTTAGTGTGATAGAACTGTGTTTTGGCCATTCGATGGAAACGGGAATATATTGTTGCAGGTCCTCCATATTTTCACGATGTGCAAGGTCAGTACCAAACGAAGCCCACTGCTGCAACACGAAGTAGTATAAAAGACAGTATGGGAACTGATAGAAGGACGAGGATTTTTGCTACTGCATTGTGGTGCATCCGCAAACTACACTCATGCTCATAAATTAAGAAAAATTGCAGGATGTGGTGCCACACAACATGGCACTACACAAAACTGGCGCTAATATCATAGGAACACAAGGAACACATATGACACAGATCTGTAAGTCCATGGTATTGGTGATAAGTTGAGAAAACCGTACCAAAACACATGCGCTACAAAACGCCATTGTTTCCTGCGCATGTACCCCAACATCAATATGGGATATGATCGCCATGCACACGTACACAGGCCGCACAACGGGTTGGCATACTCTGGATTAGGTGGTCGAGCAGCTGCTAGGGTACAGCCAGTCATTCTTGCTTGCACCAGTACCTGTCGGAGATCCTGAAGCGTTGTAGGGGTTTGAAGACATTCAGGAATTAGTTGACCGAGATCATCACAGACGTGCTCGATGGGGTTTAGGTCTTGAGAACAGGCTGGCCACTCCATTCACCTGACATCTTCTGTTTCAAGGTACTCCTCCACGATGGCAGCTTGGTGGGGCCATGCATTATCATCCATCAGAAGGAAGGTGGGACCCACTGCACTCCTTAAAAGGTGGACACACTGGTGCAAAATAGCTTCCCAATACACCTGACCTGCTACAGTTCCTCTCTCAAAGATATACAGGGGTTTACGTGCACCAATCATAATCCCACCCCACAGAATCAAACCACGACCTCCATACGGGTCCCTTTCAAGGATATTAAGGGGTTGGTATCTGGTTCCTGGTTCTCATCAGATGAAACCCCAGCGAGAATCACTGTTCACACTATACCTGGACTCATCTGTGAACCTAACCTGGGACCACTGTTCCAATGACCATGTATTGTGTTCTTGACATAAGGCTTTATGGGCTCTTCTGTGAACAGGGGTCAGTGGAATGCACCTTGCATTTCTCCAGGTGAATAAACCATGTCTGTTTAGTCGTCTGTAGACTGTGTGTGTCTGAAGAGAACTGTTCCAGTGGCTGCGGTAACATCTCGAGCAGGGCTATGTGCATTACTCTGTGACCGTCTGCGGACACTGATGGTGATATATCGGTCTTGTTGTGGTGTTGTACACTGTGGACGTCCCACGCTGTAGCACCTGGTCACGTTTCCTTTCTGCTGGAATCGTTGCCATAATCTTGAGATCACACTTTGTGGCACACGGAGGTCCCGTGCTACGACCTGCTGTGTTCGACCAGCCTCCAGTCGCCCTAGCATTCTATCCCTCATAACGTCATCAATATGTGTTCTTTGAGCCATTTTCAACACACAGTCACCATTAGTATGTCTGAAAATGTCTGCACACTTACTCACTGCACCATATTCTGACATGCACCAGCACACCTCTGCGTATGTGGACTTCTGCCAGCGCCACTGTGCGACGACTGCAGGTTAAATGCACTGGATGGTCATAGCCCAAGGTGATTTAAACCCGCAAACTATCCACCAGAACGTTGTTTCGCCATGCATCAGCAATATCCATAATTTATGAGCATGAGTGTACATACAAATACTGCTGTCCGAGACAGGTCTGTGTGCCTCAGGGCCCATTCACTGCTATCGCCCCTACATGCTATTTTCGTTATTCTGTACCATCCAACTGAGAAAAATTACAAACTATAAAATCTCTACTAATTTCACCCAATAGAGAGAACTTGATCAGATTTTTTACTGCATCTCTCTCCTCCCATATATCGAAAATAAACACCATCTGCATGGCAGCATCAAGCACGTGTGATGATCCTATTAAATATACAACTACTGATCCATTGCATGGACCAGTGTAAAGGTACATCGCCTGTATTGTAGGAGGATGACAGTGTCTCACAAACAATACTATAAGTCGAAGAGAACTTCCCTGTCATCCTGTGTGTTGTTTTAAACTTTTTTTTCCTGCTGTAACATGCTTTGTACGCTGCCATACATTTTATTTTATCCACCACGACTTTGAGGTCTGTGTCAGGTTCTAAATTGACATTAACGCATTCTGGTCCACCGCTTCTCACAGTAAACTAGATATCGCACGGTATAAGTTATGTTGTTACTGCTGCTATCATAACATACCACACACACAGGATGATTTTAACTAAAAGACAGTTACAATGTAAGGAAACTGGATGGAGATTGGCCACGTAGTGGAGAGTTTCCAAATTGCTGTCAGAGGGTAATTGACGATCTCTACATTTAAACTCATCTGTCACAGTGATGGAATAACTGATGGCTCTGCGATCCATTTTGACTGATTCATCATACTGCAGTCATATACACGATCACTGTTTTGGTGCTAGCCATCCCCAGAAGGAATTAGAATTATACACTCCTGGAAATGGAAAAAAAGAACACATTGACACCGGTGTGTCAGACCCACCATACTTGCTCCGGACACTGCGAGAGGGCTGTACAAGCAATGATCGCACGCACGGCACAGTGGACACACCAGGAACCGCGGCGTTGGCCGTCGAATGGCGCTAGCTGCGCAGCATTTGTGCACCGCCGCCGTCAGTGTCAGCCAGTTTGCCGTGGCATACGGAGCTCCATCGCAGTCTTTAACACTGGTAGCATGCCGCGAAAGCGTGGACGTGAACCGTATGTGCAGTTGACGGACTTTGAGCGAGGGCGTATAGTGGGCATGCGGGAGGCCGCGTGGACGTACCGCCGAATTGCTCAACACGTGGGGCGTGAGGTCTCCACAGTACATCGATGTTGTCGCCAGTGGGCGGCGGAATGTGCACATGCCCGTCGACCTGGGACCGGACCGCAGCGACGCACGGATGCACGCCAAGACCGTAGGATCCTACGCAGTGCCGTAGGGGACCGCACCGCCACTTCCCAGCAAAATAGGGACACTGTTGCTCCTGGGGTATCGGCGAGGACCATTCGCAACCGTCTCCAGGAAGCTGGGCTACGGTCCCGCACACCGTTAGGCCGTCTTCCGCTCACGCCCCAACATCGTGCAACCCGTCTCCAGTGGTGTCGCGACAGGCGTGAATGGAGGGACGAATGGAGAGCGATGAGAGTCGCTTCTGCCTTGGTGCCAATGATGGTCGTATGCGTGTTTGGCGCCGTGCAGGTGAGCGCCACAATCAGGACTGCATACGACTGAGGCACACAGGGCCAACACCCGGCATCAGGGTGTGGGGAGCGATCTCCTACACTGGCTGTACACCTCTGGTGATCGTCGAGGGGACACTGAATAGTGCACGGTACATCCAAACCGTCATCGAACCCATCGTTCTACCATTCCTAGACCGGCAAGGGAACTTGCTGTTCCAACAGGACAATGCAAGTCCGCATGTATCCTGTGCCACCCAATGTGCTCTAGAAGGTGTAAGTCAACTACCCTGGCCAGCAAGATCTCCGGATCTGTCCCCCATTGAGCATGTTTGGGACTGGATGAAGCGTCGTCTCACGCGGTCTGCACGTCCAGCACGAACGCTGGTCCAACTGAGGCGCCAGGTGGAAATGGCATGGCGAGCCGTTCCACAGGACTACATCCAGCATCTCTACGATCGTCTCCATGGGAGAATAGCAGCCTGAATTGCTGCGAAAGGTGGATATACACTGTACTAGTGCCGACATTGTGCATGCTCTGTTGCCTGTGTCTATGTGCCTGTGGTTCTGTCAGTGTGATCATGTGATGTATCTGACCCCAGGAATGTGTCAATAAAGTTTCCCCTTCCTGGGACAATGAATTCACGGTGTTCTTATTTCAATTTCCAGGAGTGTATATTAATACCTTCAGCTACTGACAGGCGTTGGTATATATCAACGGGGACAGGTGAAAATGTGTGCCCTGACTGACATGAACCCGGGATCTCCGGCTTACATGGCAGCTGCTCTATCCATCTGAGTCACCAAGGGCACAGAAAATAGTGCGACTGCAGGGGCTATCTCTTGCATGCCTCCCATGAGACTCACGTTCTCACCTTATATGTTGACACACTACATTCGTAGTGTCCCTACCCAACACACTCATTACTCGTGGAAGACATTCTTACCATGTCCCGTAAGAATTCGGGTAATATGTGTGCATCCGCACAGAAGAGGAAGATCATAGCCGTTATCGCCAGAACTATATGCTTATATGGATATGATGTCTATTCTTTCGGACATGCAGCGTAATTTCAATTGTCGACATACATTCCAGTGCTTCGTCTTACTTCAATGTATTCCGGTCTCGTATCCCGTTTGTCGTTTTCAATAAACATGTACCAAAAGGAAGACAATGTACTTTATATAACAATGCGTCCAGACACTGAGTCGCCAGTTTAATTAATTTCTTTTGCTCATTTGTAACTAGATCGAGACCACATAATGAATTACAGTAATGTGAATTAAATGTTATTATTGTACAAAATCTCGATGCTTGAGCATGGTATTTTCGTTAAAGGTCCATTCATGCATTTTGAACCGTGTTTCTTCTCTCTGTGTTTTCACTAAAATCAGATTTCATTATCAATCAGCACCCGACGACGATGGTGGATCGAGCTGGACGACTTTTGCTTAGAAGTACAGAACCTTTTGCCATGCCAATTCACCCTACAATCTTACAATGACTAAAGACACAAAATAAAACATACATCGGTTAATAGTAACAACATATTTTAAACTAAAAACACAGTTTAATCTACGACACTAACATTATACAATTACGAGTACCGTTTGGTTGCAACTCGTGAATAAAATAATGAAATAATGTAATATTAATGGCGGTGTGCCACATACGTCCGATCTGGACTAGACCTAGAAAACAAAAAGTGACTCTTCCTCTTTAGCCAATAATATGACGATCAAAAAATCTGCAAATGTTTCCAGATTCTGCAAACAATATTTACACAGCCGTGGATTATGGATATAATATCGCTAATTTTTTTCTTTATTTCATTACTTATAATTACGTTTTCTGATAACAGAAGCTCAGCCTACAAATGTGCCTTTAAATAATCAATCAAATCGATGAGAGTAGAGGGGCTATTCCAGTAACTGAGAGCTAAAAGTACACCTGTAGCAGCGAGAGGGAGGGGGTGGGTTGGAGGTTTCCCGAGGGGCCTGAGGGGCCTGGGGGGGGGGGGGGGGGGGGGGTTGGGGGAGGGGGCGGGGAACAATAGGTTAAGGATCTGCCAATCAAAAGGAAGGATCCTTATATCAGAACAATACGTTAAGGACCAGTCAGTCAACAGGAAGGACACTTTTAGCAGAAAAATAGGTTAAGGACCTGTCAATGAAAGGATTACAATAGATTAAGTCCTGTTCAAATGCTTCAAATGGCTCTGAGCACTATGGGTCTTAACATCTTAGATCATCAGTCCCCTAGAACTTAAACCTAACTAATCTAAGGACATCACACACATCCATGCTCAAGGCAGAATGCGAACCTGCGACCGCAGCAGCACCGCGATTCTGGACTGAAGCGACTAGAACCGCTCGCCCACAACGGCCGGCTTATTGTGAGAGGAGGCAGGAGTTTCTTTGGGGGGGGGGGGGGTGAGAGGGTGAGGGGGTGTTGGTGGAGATTACGCTGTGTCGAGCAAACGGCACATTTGCTTCACCTGTGGCCAGAGTTATGCTTGGCTGCTTGGGGCCTTGAATTGACTACCGCGAGAGCCACTGTGTGCAAGGCGGAAGGGGCAATGGACGATTGCAGTCAGTTGGTGAAGAACCTAGAATAGGAAGTCTTCTTCCAACTGGTAATCCAGGGATCTGTCAGTGCTCTCACCAGCGGTCAGTGTGGCCTGTATCCGATGTGTGTAAGCAAACGACACGTTGGGGCAGTTGGTGTCTTGCCCTTGGTGAGAGGAAGGCGTATCTTTTGGAGAAGCAGACAGGAGATTCCTGATTACAAGTGGAGGAATAACTGGATGCTTTTAGTGAGCAACAGCAGAAATTTGGTCAGACGAGTTATACAACATAGTATACCGAAAAGACTACAGACTGTGCACTGAATGTGCCAGGTGATCAGTATTAGTAAATGAGAAAGGTTCCTGGCGATGTCATGGTTATTATGTGGTGGCATGTTGGGTAGTTGGATATTTTCTTTAAAAATGAGAGCCATATTTATTCTGTTATTTATATGCTGTGAGCTTGATTGATTTTGTATGTATCACTGTATAAGAGTTGATCTTTTAATTATGCTCTGAGCGTGACTATTTTTGTCGATGCCTTCGTATCGGAGATTATGTTGTTATTATCCCCAAAAGTGAGCTGGCCGCGGTGGTCTCGCGGTTCTAGGCGCGCAGTCCGGAACCGTGCGACTGCTATGGTCGCAGGTTCGAATCCTGCCTCGGGCATGGATGTGTGTGATGTCCTTAGGTTAGTTAGGTTTAAGTAGTTCTAAGTTCTAGGGGACCGATGATCACAGCAGTTGAGTCCCATAGTGCTCAGATCCATTTGAACCATTTGAACCCAAAAGTGATCTGTTTTATATGCCATATTACACAGAAAGTTGTATTGAGAAATTTGCATAGGTAGTCCTGTAGATGTTTGACACTAGCTTTGATCTAGTGACTGGTTGGTGATGGGAGTGGTGGTATATCAGTATTTAGTTGAGTGCTAATGTAAGTAACATTACAGAAACAGGGAGTTGTCCCCTAGTTTCTTGTCCTTCAGATACCTGCAAAAGTTAATTGCAATGTCACTTTTTGCCTCTGGACAGGGGCCAGACTCTGTAAACTATAATTGTAAACTATTATCGGCCCGATTCTACCTGCTTAGGAGGAGTCGATTTGAATTTTGTTTTCATTTTGTATTGCTATTTTCTTATCGAACGCCTCTTTCAAGAATGATGTTGAGCTTTAAATTAAGTTCTGTCTTGTCATGTTATTCATGGTTGTAATTTTCAGCAGATGTAGTATATATTTCAGAATAAAACTTCAGTCGTCAAATGAAAATATATTCTTATTTCGTTTTACCACCTAGTTACCGTCCATGACAGGGCCATTGCCCTCTGTGTTAGCTCACATTTATGTCTGCTGAGGCGTTGTCCTACAAGCGTCACGAATTTGCTTCTGACGGCGCTACGATCTGCTTCATTAAGAGCGCCGGTGCCGCTACAGGACGTCCCAGCGTCCCTCTTTTATATAGGATGTTTCTATCTAAAACTAAGTTATTGCAGTGTAGCGCTCACGAAGCCACGAATGGCCACAGCGCGACGCCTATATCACGACATGCTGCAACGCCACCTCATAATTGTGGTCCAATTAAAATTTCCTGATATAGGGTGGTGCGCGGTGTGGATGACTGTACACGATGCCATGCTTGATACCGATGTTGTTTCCCAATGGTTCGTAGTCGTTAACGGGAAGCTGGTGACGCAAGAACGTCTCTACAATTCCCACATGGCAGAATCTCCTTCCCCCAGGGGCTCAGCATTCACTTTCTGAGTACGGGCTTGGCGGCCCCGGGGTTCTGAGCTGGGGACTGGTCTGCGCCGCCATTCTCCTGTCACCGTAACCCCCGGACATGCTTCAGCGACCACCGTACGGCGCGGCGGTGAAATGTTGTGTGCTGCGGGGAATGGTAATCTTGGCTTGACCACCTGGATTGCGAGGAAGGCCAACCTCTATAAAAACCCCTCAATCTTTCGGTGTGCTCCGCGCCTAGAAGATGCATGGCTGTTGGGGTGGAACAGTCACAAGCGGGCAATCTCTGGGGCACCTGCCGCGCCCCAGTTGTATAAGGCTTACTCAGGCACGCGGTGCTCTGTCTGAGCGGACCTTCAGTTCCCTAGCTGCTCGTGGGACCGCAATGGACCCTTCGACCTCTACATTTCCCCCTACCAGTGGCTTGGGTGGGCCACTGGTAGGAAAACACACCCCATCGAAAAAGCGGCTACGCGCTGCGAGTCCTCCAGCGCCTGGTGTTGCTAGAGATTTAACAGACTGTAGTAACGGAGCACATGCTGATAATCAGAATGTGTTTTTGATTATTAAAAGGAAGGAGGGTAGCTTTGAGAGGGTTTCTCCCTTTTACATCCACAAGGGTCTTGAGGGAATTGCAGGAACACTGAAATCTGTAAAGCGACTGCGCAATGGGACTCTGTTAGTTAAGACTTCTAGTTCCCGTCAAGTCGCTGCCCTTCGGACAGCAACCTGTCTAGGAGAGTACGCTATCGAGACCGAGCTCCACTCCACTTTGAATTATAGTAAGGGTGTTGTGACGTGTAGGGACTTGGTGGATATCCCCATAGACGAGTTAAAATCTGGGTGGGCTGACGAAGGTATTGTTGACGTGCAGCATATTATGAAACGAGTCGATGGGGACCTCGTCAAATATGACTCGTTAATTCTCACGTTCAGTTGCCCGAGACTCCCAGAGCATGTTAAAACGGGGTTCTTACGTTTGCCAATATGGCCATATTTCCCCAACCCAATGCGCTGTTTTAAATGTCAGCGCTTTGGGCATACTACGTTGGGGTGCAATGGGATAGCCACTTGTGATAAATGTGGTCAGCCTGCCCATGAAGGAGCCGATTGTTGATCACCTGTGAAGTGCGTGAATTGCTCTAGGAGTCACCCTGTCTGGAGCCGGATCTGCCCCATCTATCTCGAAGAACTCAAGGTACAGGAGATTAAAACATCTAAGGGCATCCCCTATGGTGAGGCCAAGAAGCTCCTTAAGGCTATGCAACCTCCTGTGTTTTCAACATCTTTCGCTTCCACTCTCAAAAAACCGGTACAACTGGCCACTGTTGCTACGCAAACGGAGGTTGCTAGTGTTAGCACTAATACCTGCGCTTGCAGTGCACTTGTGCTGCTGCAGTTGTTTTGCAACCTGCGGCTCTCTCTGCTACGTCGGACAAGGCTGTGGTTGCTGCCATTGGGGTACTTCCTGCCTCTCCCCATATGGCGCGTTCTGCCCAGGCGAGTAAAGCTCCACCTGTTGACAAGGCTCTACATTCTAAGCCCCCCAAGACAAAGCCTCAGAAGGTGAAGGTTTCGCCACCTGAGGAGACTGGTCTGCGTCGGTCCGATGACGAGGCCATCGTACTGTCTGACATCTCCCATGGGTTTTCATCGGAGCTTATGGACATTGATGTCGACCGGGGGCGATCTTCTCGCCCCAGGAATAAATCTATGGCCAGTACGGGCTCACCTCCAAAGCACAGAGGCAAGGTGAAAGTTCAGCCATCCTGATCACTGGCTCCCATATTACAGTGGAACCTGAATGGGTTCAGGACGCATGTGGCCGAATTACAACTCCTTATACGAGAGTGCCCCTTGTGCTTATGTCTCCATGAGACACATTTTCGGGCCACTGATGCTCCTTCTTTACGGGGCTATACCGTATATCGAAAAGATGATCTGACGGGGGAAAGGGCAAAGGGTGGTGTTGCGGTTTTTGTCCGTGACATGCACCCCTCATCTGAGCTCCGTCTCCTCACCGACTTGCAAGCAGTTGCAGTTGACATTCTTGTGGGTCGGAGGCTCACAGTCTGTTCAGTTTATTTACCACCTCCGGATGCGATAGACTCTGAGGCTCTCACGGACCTTATTAGCCAACTCCCCCACCCATTTCTTCTTCTGGGGGACTTCAACGCTCATAATGTCTTATGGGGCTCTCCGACTAGTTGCCCCAGGGGTCGCATTCTGGAAAGCCTCATGATGTCTGAAGAACTATGCATCCTCAACTCTGGTGCTCCCACTCATTTCTGTACTGCTTCCGGGTCGTCATCGGCTATTGACCTTTCCTTTTGCTCTCCAGCACTTGCGGATTCCGCTCTGTGGGAGGCTGCTGCTGACCTCCATTCTAGTGACCACTTCCCCCTTTGGATTCACCTCCTGGATGAGGCTGTGGCATTACCAGTGCCTCCCCGGTGGCACCTCTGCAGAGCTGACTGGACACTTTTCAACCAACTGGCTGTTTTGGAACACCGTGCCAGCGTCCACAAATGGGTAGACATGTTACAGCCATGATCTCCCATGCTGCTGAATTGTCAATCCCACGGTCATCCGGTCATCCCAAGAGGCGTCCTGTCCCTTGGTGGACCACTGAGTGCCGCTCAGCCATCCGAGCCCGCCGTGCAGCTCTGCGCCGCTTCAAGTGCCGTCCCTCAGCTGACAATCTTGCGGGTTTTCGGGTGGCAAGGGCCATAGCGCGGCGAGTGATTAAAGAGAGCAAACGACGGTCATGGCAATCGTTCTTGAACTCCATCTCTCGCTCCACTAGTTCTATGAAAGTATGGGAAGCCATCAGGAGGATTTCAGGGAAACTCAGCCAGCTACCTGTCACGGCATTGCTGCATCAGGGATGTCACCTCACGGCGCCGAGAGACATTGCCCAGACACTGGCCATGCATTTTGCGGACTCTACCGCCACTATTAACTGTGATCCAGATTTCTGCCGCTACCGCACTGCCATCGAGAGCGGTCACTTGGACTTCCGGTCTCTAAATTCTGAACCCTACAACTGCCCCTTCACAATGTGGGAACTGGATTCTGCGCTGTCTGTAGCTTATGATACTGCGCCTGGTAATGATCAAATCCGGTACAGCATGCTGCGGCACTTGTTGCTGCCATCCAAGGAAGTTCTCCTGAACTGTTTTAATATGATATGGTTATCCGGCACGTACCCTGACTCGTGGAGGGAGGCGATTTTGATTCCCCTCCTGAAACCAGGGAAGGACCGAACGCATCCCAGTAGTTATCGCAGTATTGCTTTGACGAGCTGTGTTGGGAAGACGTTGGAACGCATGGTCAACCGCCGCCTGGTTTGGCTGCTCGAGACCAGGCAGCTCCTTAGCCCCTCTCAGTGTGGCTTTCGGAAATGTCGTTCCACTATAGACAACTTGACCCTGCTTGAGGCCGCCATCCAGCAGGCCTTTCTACGTAACCAGCATTGTCTAGGGGTCTTCTTTGACATTAATAAGGCGTATGACACTACTTGGCGCCGCCTTATCCTCAATCAACTCCATGAGTGGGGCTTTCGTGGCCGTCTCCCCATCTTCATTCGGTCCTTTCTTTCTCACCGCCTCTTTCGGTATCGGGTTGGTAATGTGCTATCTGATTTGTACGTGCAGGAGAATGGTGTTCCTTAGGGCAGCGTTTTAAGTGTCACCCTCTTTGCCGTCGCTATTAACAGTATCACGTCCACTATCCGGAGTCCTGCCCAATGCTCCTTGTTTGTGGACGATTTTGCTGTTTTCTGTTCTTCCTCCAGTCTTGTCACTGCTAGTCGGCAGTTGCAGCTTACGATAAAGCGCTTAGAGGCATGGACTGCAAAGACGGGTTTTACCTTTTCTGCAGACAATTCTGTGTGTGTTCATTTTAATCGTTCTCGGCGTCTTTTTACCTCCCCTGAATTGCGTCTCAGGGACACCGTTCTTCCTTTTAGAGACACTGTGAGGTTCCTGGGCCTCAGTTTTGAATCCAAGTTGTCGTGATGGCCTCACCTTAAAGACCTCAACGTGCGGGCCCTGAAGGCACTGAATATTTTGAAGTGTCTGAGCCATCGGTCCTGGGGAGCAGATCGGGAGCGTCTGTTGCAGTTTTATAGGGCTTTCGTCCGATCGCGTCTGTACTATGCTTGCACCGTGTATGGGTCAGCAAGGCCTTTGTATCTGAAGATTCTTGACGCAGTACACCATGAGGGTATCAGGCTGGCCACTGGTGCCTTCCATACCAGTCCCATCCCCAGCCTGTGTGCTGAGGCAGGGGAACCGCCGCTCGCCATCCGGCGGAAACTCCTCATGGTGCGACGGGTGTGTCATTTCCTTGCCTGTCCTACCTCCCTTGCGTACCCTACCGTTGCCCGACCGCCTATGGAACGTCTCTTTTCCAGTCGTCCCAGGGCAACGAGACCATTTGGGATTCGTGCCAAGCATTTGCTTGAGTCCTTGTTGTGGAACGTGTGGCCCCTCAACGACAAGGTTTTACTCGCCTGCCTCCCTGGTTGCTCCAGAGGCCCAGCATCCTTCTAGACTTGTCGGAGAACCGGAGGAACTGCACTCCAGCGTTTGTTTTTACCTCCTTATTTTACGATATTTTATACCAGCATCCGGACCATGTACCTGTATTCACAGATAGCTCTAAACAGGGGGACTCTGTTGGTTGTGCTGTTGTTTTCCCTGATCGAGTCGTCAAGTTACGGCTTCCTGCGGCGTTTACCATCCTTGATGCCGAATTGTTTGCAATCTTGCGGGCATTGGAGCAGATGAGATGTGTTCCCTCCTCTGTTCTGACTCCCTGAGTGCCCTTCAGACCATGCAACACTTGTACCCAGCGGATACGGTCGTCCAGAACATCCATGATGCCCTACTCCACCTGCAACGGCAGGGGAAGGAGGTTTCTTTCTGCTGGGTGCCCGGGCACGTGGGTATTAGGGGAAACGAACTGGCGGATGTGGCTGCCAAAGATGCATGTTCCCTCCCTCACGTTGTTGAATGTGCCGTCCCCCTCCATGCTGTAACCTCCCTTTTGCGTTTTCGTGTTATGCATCAATGGGAAGAGGAGTGGCTGGCAGTTTCTGACAATAAGCTGCGTCTGGTAAAGGCCACTACGCGACCATAGCGTACCTTCCTACCAGTCATACAGGCGGGATGAAGATCTCCTCACTCGCCTCCGCATCGGGCACAGTCCCTTAACTCATGGTTTTTTTACCCCGGCGGGAGGACCCCCGAATCTGCAGTGCTTGTGGCGTCCAGATTACTGTCCGCCACATTTTACTTGACTGTCTTTTATTCTCTGACCAGAGGGCGATGGTTTCTTTGCCACCGGATTTGCCCTCTATTTTGCAAGACGACGCAGTGACTGCGGTTAAGGTCTTACGGTTTTGTGTCCTGTCCAATCTGTTGCCTCGGATTTTAGGGAGAGGGTTTTAATGTGCTGCTGGGTGACTGGCTCACCCAGGTTTTAGGTAAGAGGTCCGCCAGTCACAATTACCTCCTTGTTTCCCTTCGGTTTCTGTTCTCTTTTCCTTGTGTTTCCTTTCCTTTTTAGTGTGTTCCTTCTCCTCTTGTTTTGCTTCTGTATGTGGGGATTTGGAACTGCGTCAGGTCTGTGTCTTTTAGCCATTCTCCTTGATCACTGTTCGTCTTAGTCCCTTCACTGCATGTGTTCCTGCTTTTATGTGCTTGGGCGCTGATGACCACGCTGTTTAGCGCCCGTAAACCTCAAACACACACACACACACACACACACACACACACACACACACACACACACACACACACACACACACAGAATCTCCTAATTGTGTGGGTTGTAATGCAGTAGATTCTGACGAGCACCGCCTCAGCTGTGGAGAGACGGAACCGGTTTGGCACCTAGTACGGCAGATGCTGGCTTATCTTTTGAGAGTTACTCCGGAGCATATGTCTGCACGTGCGTTATTGTTTCCGGATGAGATATTTTACCACAAGACTCGGACCAACTCCGTCACCAGGATACGTGGACATGCGGTCGATTACCTCTATCGTGACGGACAGAAGAATTTACGTGGCTTCTGGCTCTGTTTGCAAGAAAGACATCATGCTATTGGCCCGCATACCAGGTATCGACAATGCTTCGCAAACTATGTATGGAGTGCCTTTCACAGCATGCCGAGTAGTTGAAATGTTCCAGGCAGTAGTAGATGAAGTCAGAACGAAACGCAAACCATCTTTATCAGTGGGCGCAGCCGCTGGGAAGCCTGACTACGAAGTGGTAGCTTTATTGTCATATTATTTATGTTTAGTATCTTCGATGGTGTCTTCATTCTGTTTTAATTTTCCAAGCTTGACTATCTATGACTGTTCGCACATTGATATCTATATAACGAAAATAAAGAGAAACCTTTCTTATCCTACTACAAATACACCCCCCCCCCCCCCTACCTTTCATCGTGTTTTCGTGGGTTGGTGCACACACGTTAGTCCCATATAGTATAGCTTCTTCACATTTTAGATTGGGGGGGGGGGGGGGGGCGTGGTTACGTATAGTTAGAAAGGCAACGCCTGAAAAGGTAAGAGTTCATTTTTGTTTGGCAGGGACACAAGTGGCGGTGGCACGTAGGGATGGCTATGATTTTGTTTTATTTCTTTTTGTTAGGTACCCCTCCAAAAAATGAAAATCAAGAAAAAAAGAAAAAAGGTAAAGTGCTTGTCTACCAGGTGCAAGTTGCCTTAAAAAAAGTAAAAATAGGCCGATAGAGCGTCTGCCATGTAAGCAGGAGGTCCCGGGTTCGTGTCCTGGTCGGAACACACATTTTTCAACTGTCCCTGTTGATATTTATCAACCCCTGTAAGCAACTGGTCTGGATTTCATTATAATTTCATTCTACTAATAATCTCTTACATACTTCAACTTCGTATGCCAATTAATTTAGTGTACCAACATAAGCAGACAAAACTCACATTAACGTTTAGCGGGAGAGTATTAATTGTCACAAGTTCTGTTGTACAAAGGCTGGGAGATAATGCAGAGAAATTTCCACTTTTTTGTGCACTGAATTTTATCATTGTCCACATTTATACTTGTCTTGTTTAATCAGTCTTTTAATATCTGAAAGTATTAAAAGAAAAAATTTTGCTTCATGGCTACTTAAAACGATACGAGATAACACAATGATAAGTTGCTGCTGTCAAGTGTCTATCCACTTAAGTAAGATTTCACGTGTTTATGCTACAAGTAAGATTCAGTTATCGCAAAACCAGTTATTTCCGGAGCTGTTCACAATTATAGATTAAGTGCAAGTGAATATCGTGCTTGCGTCAGGAAGGCTGCGATAGGCGTGTTTACACCGATACACACAAGGCTACACCAAACCGACAAACATGAACGCCAGTTAATTCTCTGGCAACGATCGAATGAATTTGGCTCGAGTCACTGCCTTCAAAATGTCATATTATGCCTTTCCTTCTTCTTGTCAGCGACTTCGACATATTATTTTCCTCGCCTCATTCTTATCTAGTCACTCCGCATAATTTTAAACATCTTTCCATAGTTCCACAATTCTCTTCGTTTTTAACTTTACCACAGTTACATTTCCTTGCATCGAAATTCCTCTCATTTTCAGAAACTTTTTCTCAAATTAAGTCCTATGTTTGATACTAGTAGGCTTCATTTAGCGAAATTATAAGTTTATCTCTAATCTCTTTTCTGGAATTCCTAGTTAATCTCTACTTCATATGGTTTATTCTCAGTCCATATACGTTTTTTATTAGACTGTAATTCTTCGTCACTGTCGTTAAGGATAAACTTTTATTAGCAGAACTTATGTTTGAAATCCTTTCACTCTTAATTGTAATCCACTCAACCCTTTCATTTACGTCATTGCTTCTCCTGGGCATATGTTGAACAGCAGGCCAGAAGGACTGCATCCTTGCCTTATGCTCTCCTTTATCCAAACTCTTCTGTCTTGGTCTTCTACTATTCTAGTTTCTTCTCGGTTCTTTTACGTATATATTATTCGTCTTTTCTTACAGTTTATGTGTGATTTTCTGAGAATTTCATTGATCGATCGCTTTATCTAGTTCAAAACATTCAAACTGCTTGGCACCATTATCAAGTGCAGTAACGTTAATACGGATCTCTGCAATGCATTTATCTTTCTTGAAGCTGAAGTGATTTGCAAGTTTATTTTCCTCTCAAATGAATATTATTCCTGTCAATAACTTGAATGCATGATTCAGTAAGCTGAAAGTGAAATAGTTCTCTCACTTATCCGCCCTTGCTACCTTTAGGAATGTGTGGATGATGGCCGGCCGGGGTGGCCGAGCGGTTCTGGACGCTACAGTCTGGAACCACACGACCGCTACAATCGCAGGCGAATCCTGCCACGGGCATGGATGTGTGCGATGTCGTTAGGTTAGTTAGGTATAAGTAGTCCTAAGTTCTAGGGGACTGATGATTTCAGCAGTTAAGTCCCATAGTGCTCAGAGCCATTTGAACCATTTGTGTGGATGTTGTTTTAACGAAAGTGTAACCTCCAGACTTGTAGGTCCCGCCAGTCAACTTGAGTAGTCGTTTAGTTGTCACCTCCTCCAAATATTTTATAAATTACGAGGGAATGTCATCTATCCCTTTTGTTTTATTTAATCGCAAATATTCTGCAGCTGTATCAAGCCCTGTATCTAATACTGGATCCCTTATGTCTTCCAAAATGAATTCCATTTCTTCTTATTTTATGTAATCAGACAGTTTCTCTCCTTTTATAGGCCTACACTGTACTCTTTGCACGTATGCGTCCTCTTGTCTAAATTAAACGTAGTAATTTCTTTTGCGTTCTTAATATTTACGCCTATGCTTTTTCCTGCCGGCCGCGGTGGTCTCGCGGTTCTAGGCGCTCAGTCCGGAACCGCGCGACTGCTACGGTCGCAGGTTCGATTCCTGCCTCGGACATGGATGTGTGTGATGTCCTTAGGTTAGTTAGGTTTAATTAGTTCTAAGTTCTAGGCGACTGATGACCACAGATGTTAAGTCGCATAGTGCTCAGAGCCATTTGAACCATTTTTTAATGCTTTTCCTTTACACCGCAGGTTATTCTGATTTTTGTGTATGCTCAATCTGTCATTTAAAAGTCAATTTCCTTTTAGATGTCTTTACATTTTGCAGGAACCGTTTCCCTTTAGTCAGTCTGCACTTCCTATAAATTTATTATTGAGTTATATTCGTCTGTTTCTGTCTTTTGCTGGACATTTTTGTATTGTCTTCTTTCGTCGACCAACTGCAGTATTTCGTCTCTTATTTAAGGTTTCTTCGCAGTTAGTTTGCTTGTATCTATATTTCTTTGGGCAGATTTGATGATTGATCTTTTTAGTGATGTCCATTCCTATTCAGCTAAATTGTCTACTCTGGCATTCATAATAGCAATAACCAGAGCCTTGGGATTCATTAAATGCATCTTTTCATTCCTCAGTACTTCAGTATACCACTTGTTTACATGCTGATTTGCCCTAGTGATTCTCTTGAACTTCAGCTTACTCTTCATGATTAATAAATTTTGGACTGAATCTGTATCTGCCTTTGGGTACGCCTTACAATTCAGTACCTGGTTCTGAAATGTGTTTTGCAGAGTTGTCATCCACCAGGTATCATTTTATGTTGTTGGTCCTGTTTCAGTTATAATCCTCCTCTTATGAACCTTGAATTGCTGTTACTAGCAGAAAATTTATTGCAGATATCTTCTCTCATTCGTTATATCTAACCCATATTGTCCCGCAACATTGCTATTACTTCACCGACCACATAATTAGAATCACTCAAGAGTATTAGATTTTCATCTCCTTTTACGTACTGAATTACGTGTTCAGTATCCTCTTAAGTTTGCTCGCTCATGTTTGCTTTACTGTCGGCTTGTATAATTGAATTATTGTTAGCGGTATTGGTTCGTTGTCGATTCTAATGACAACAATCCTATCACTGAAGTATTGAGAATGACTTAGTCTCTACCATACCTCCCTACTCATAATGAACCCTACTCTCATTATATTATGATTTACCTCTGTTGATGTTACCCTGTATTTATCTGACAAAACATCCTTATCTTCGTTCCAGTTCACTTCATGGAACCCTACTACATCTAGACTGTGTCTACATATGGCAGTTTTCAGATTTACTATCTTCCTTACAGCATTTAGACTTCGATAACGCAAGCACCGACTCGTAAAATCTTTCTCGTGGTTATTCAGTCTCTTTATTATGGTTACATCTTCCTTGACAGCCCACTCGCGATGACCAGAGTCTGGGATTGAGCTCGATGCCACGCTTAAGGCGGACCTGGATTCGCGCGCCTACTGGCTGGCGCCGGATTTGCGGGGCTCTGATCTGCAGCTAGCCTCAACGCAGTAGCGTGAGCGCCCTATCTGACGGATATGTGTTGCGTGCTGTAGGCGAGCAGCAGTCTGTGAGCTGGTGCCCGTCGGATCTTCTGGTTTTATTTCCGAAGTAGAGCTGCTCGGTGCAGGCATAATAGGGCAAAGAGTTAATGTTTGGTATCTGTGGCCACATCATTGATATGCAGCTTTTGGAAACACGAATTCTCTATGACAAGTCTAAGTTACCACACAACCCCCACCCCCTCCCCTCCGTCACTTCATCATCTGCCTCCCGCCCCCACATCACGTCGCGCCAGGCCACAATCACCACCACTGAACCAGCTGCATCTCCAAGCATCTGCAGCACGCCTGCAGTATCTGCTACCCGCCACCTTCCTCTCCTCTCCATCCCTCTGCTCCTGCCTGCCTACACCCTCCAAAAAATCCTAGAAGTGCGTCATTGCCCACTCTGCTCCTGCTGAAATCTCCACGAATACCACCCATCCTCCTGACCCCAGTACCCCAGTACCCCAACCCCCACCCATCACACCTTTGTCCTGTCAACCTCAGATCCCAAGTTCTTTGATACCTGTACCCTCTCCATGGAGACGCTAAAGTATCTCCCTGGTGCTCCCATCTCCTAGCTGATTCCCCTCAGGAACTCCGTACTCATAAGTCCCCCTCCACTCCTAATATTTGGACCTCCTCTGTAAACTCCCTTGCATCATGTTTGGCCTACAAGTGTCCCTGACAGCCGGCCGGGGTGGCCGAGCGGCTCTAGGCGCTACAGTCTGGAACTGCCCGACCGCTACGGTCGCAGGTTCGAATCCTGCCTCGGGAATGTGTGTGATGTCCTTAGGTTAGTTAGGTTTTAGCAGTTCTAAGTTCTATGGGACTGATGACCTCAGAAGTTAAGTCCCGTAGTGCTCAGAGCCATATGAACCATTTTTTGTCCCTGACACCCTTCCTCTCCTCTTTGTCTCCTTGTGCCGGACTCCCTGTCGCCCCCAACCTACACTGCCAAGCTCAGCCCGGTGATCATGGACGATGAGGTCTTGGCTGAACTAAACTACCACCCCAACCTGGAAATCCGCTCTGCCTGCCATATCCACAATGTCTTTGGTTTCACCTATCTCATGCGAATCTTTTTGGAGTCCACCCCCTCCATCGACCCCTCCTCACTCAAGATGCCCTGCTTTTCCACCACTAACACTCTGTTGAATCCTCCAAATACCGTCCAAAATCCTGTCACTGCCCGCTCTGCCTCATGTATAATGATCACCTGATCCCCAATTGCAAAACCCCCCACCTGACCCCATTGCAAGGTCTCCCATTTTCTCAAATCTGCTCTAACTGCACCATACCTCCTTCTGTAACACCTGCAATGTCCCCCATCCCATCTACTACTACAAGTGTAAAGCTAAGCCCCTCTTGTCACCCCCCCAAGCTTACTGTCCCAGGCCATCCTATCGATCCCATATACCCCCTGCGGGTTCGGGGGTTACAATAGGCCCGCGGTATTCCTGCCTGTCGTAAGTCTCAAACTTTTCGGCCTTATGTGATGGTCCCCTCTTGGGTTTGACCTCCAATTTTTCCAAATTTCCATTGTTAGTGAGTGCCATTTGGGGAAGGACACCTTATGTTGTGTTTTTCTTGCATGCTACCTATTGTCGTGTGGCGGGATTTACACCCAATGTCTTCTGGGTTGCCTCTTTCTCATCTTGTGCACAATCCCCTTCTTAGCGCCCGCATCAACTGTGGACCCTTTCAACATGTAAAATCTAGCACGGTAGCCAGTCCGTTGTGGTGCGGTCGTCATGTACCCTCTTGGTGGTAGCACCCTGACCACGCAGGGATCGCACTACAGATGCCAGAGCTGTTTCCTCCCCATGCATGCCAAGGAGTATGTGCCCATCTTGTCTGGGGCACGGGGACTCCGGGCAATGGGATATCGGCCAGGTACCTGTTGCTTTGGCTGGGTGGCGCCCTTGGGGAGAGCCCTCGTTTGGAGTAGGTGGCATCTGGGCAGATGTGGCGCAATGAAGCGCAATAAATCACACCAAGCTGGTGGTCGCACGGCCACCAGCATCTCTAAGCGAGGCAGAGTTGACTTTGATGCTGCGCAATATGACCCTCAGTCGTTCCCCTCGTTGGCTGCGCAGTGGGAGGGACACAGATCTAGTGCCAAGCCGGAGCCTTACATACCACAATACCTTGTCTGCAGCAGGACTGATGGTGACTCCTATCTTACGACAAAGCCTCTGTTTTTTGTGGAACACCTGGAAGATAAGTTTGGGGAAGTGGCAGGGTTGTCTAAAATGAGGAATGGTCCATCCTCCTCAAGACGTCCTCCCCAGCCCAGTCACTGGCGTTGCTCTTGTGTGATAAACTGGGAGACGTCCCTGTTACTGTCACTCCCCACTGTATCTTAAATATGGTCCAGGGGATTATTTACCATCGTGACCTATTATTACAATCCGACGACGAGCTGAGAGCCGACTTGGAACGACGTGGTGTGCATTTTGTCCGTCGTGTAGATAGTGGACCCAAGACTAACAGGGTGGCCACCAGTGCCTTTATCTTGGCCTTCGAGGGTGCTGTATTGCCCAAGAAAGTCAAGGTAATGGTTTACCGTTGTGACGTCAAGCCATACGTCCCTCCCCCGATGTGATGCTTCCAGTGCTGGAAGTCTGGGCATATGTCCTACCATTGCCCATCCAGCGCCACATGTCGAGATTGCGGACACCCCTCTCATCCCGATTCTCCATGTGCGCCTCCGCCTGTCTGTGTCAACTGTGGGGAACACCACTCTCCATGCTCGCCGGACTGCCCCGTTCTTCATAAGGAGCGGAAGATAATGGAATTTACGACCCTGGACCGGCTTACTTATCGCGAGGCAAAACTGAAATTCGAAAAGTTGTATCCTGTCCCACTTCGAACATCTTATGCTGCAGCCACATTATCGTCGCCCTCGTGGGAGGCAGTTGACGCCTCATCTGTGCCACCTTCAGTGGGCCCTCGGGGCCATGCATCTCTGTCTGCCCCTCTTGTGTCTGGGGGCAAGCCTTCCTCTGTTGCCCCCTTAACAGTTGGGGGCAAACCTTCTTCTGTCACTCCCCCCGTGCATACTTCGGGAGTGACATCTGCTCAAAAACCGGGGGGGGGGGGCTCGATCCCTCCCCCTCCTTCTCCGCTGGTGTTGCCTCTGCCGGTTCCTCTCTCGCGGATGGGGTCCCTCAGGGCCCTCCCTTCCTCCCTTCCTACCCAGCCGGATGTCAGCCAGTGGCTGAAGGTTCCGCCCCCTGCTGGTCGTAGGGCTTCTGCGTCGTTGTCAGCCTCCGACGCTCCTTCAGAGAAGCTCTCCCAGCCCTCTAACCCAAAGGATAGATGCGAGAAGAAGGAACAGAACGTGTCCAAGAAGAAGGACGTTCCGGCTGTTTCAGTAACGCCTGCTGTACATAGTTCTGACTGTGGGGATGAGGTGGAGATCCTCGCATCTGCCGCGGATCTCGCCCTCACGGAACCCTCGGGGGCCTTTCCTATGAACGCAGCTGGCTCTGAGGCGCCGTCTGCCTATTAGTCACCTTCACGCCCTCCCAGTCCCTTCCTGCTTTCATTCTCCACTGGAATTGAGGCGGTTATTTCCGCCACCTGCCTGAGCTCTGGATGCTTCTGAGTGTTTCCCCTGTTATCTGCATTGCTCTTCAGGAAACTTAGTTTCCAGCAATGCGGACCCCTGCCCTTCGCAGTTATCGGGGATACTATAAGAAACGCGCTGCCTGTCAGGTGGAGTTTGCCTCTTTGTTCACCACTCTGTCTGTAGCTCGCCAGTACCCCTTCTGACGCCTTTAGAGGCAGTCGCTGTCAGGATTGAGCTCTCGCCGGCTATTACTGTTTGCTCTGTTTACGTTCCTCCGGATGGGGAGCTCCCCCGATATGTCTTGGCTGAGCTGCTGGCTCAACTCCCGCCACCATTGCTGCTTCTGGGCGATTTCAACGCCCACAACCCTCTATGGGTTGGGACTGTCTCCGATGACCGCGGTCATGCCGTGGAGCATATGTTGGCTCAGCTCGACCTTAGCCTCTTGAACACCGGTGCTCCCACGCATTTCAGTGTGACCCATGGCTCGTTCTCGGCCATCGATCTCTCTCTTTGCAGCCCCGGACTTGTCCCATCCCTCCACTGGAGAGTGCATCCTGACCTGTGTGGTAGTGACCATTTTCCCATCTATTTGTCACTGCCCCAGTGTCATTCTTCTGGGCGCCTGCCCCACTGGGCTCTCAACAGGGCTGACTGGCTGGCTTTTACTTCTGCTGCCACCCTTGCTTCTCCCCCACAGGGTGACATTGACGAGGTGGTCCGTGTCTTGACCACGTCAATTATTTCTGCGCCCGAGGCTGCCATCCCCCGCTCTTCTGGACTCCCTCGGAGGAAGGCTGTCCCCTGGTGGTCGCTGGAGATTGCTGAGGCTATTCGTGACTGTAGGCAGGCTCTCCAGCGTCATAGGTGGCACCTGTCTCTGGAGACCCTCATTGCCTTTAAGAAGCTCCATGCCTTGACCTGTCGTCTTATTGAACAGTGTAAGCAGGAGTGCTGGGAGAGGTATGTCTCATCCTTGGGCTCCCGTGTCTCCCCCTCGTTCGTGTGGTCCTGCATCCGGCGGATTTATGGATACCAGACCACTATGGGTGTCCCTGGAATCTCCCTGGACGGTGCTGTATGCACGGACGCTGCCGCCATTTGCTGACCACCTTGCCGCGCACTTTGCTATGAGCTCTGCGACTGCAACTTACCCCCCCCCCCCCCCTCCTTTCGCTCTCTAAAGGAGCGCGCCGAGCGGACGCTGTTATCATTCTGCACGCGTCGTTCTGAAAAATACAATGCTCCTTTCAGCAAGAGGGAATTCCTCGCTGCCCTCGCCGATTGTCCTGATACAGCACCAGGACCGGACTGCATCCACGCGCAGATGCTGAAGTGGACAGCTACCGTCCCATTACCCTCACCAACGTTTTGTGCAAATTGCTCAAACGTATGGTGGGGCGGCGCACTTTGCTATGAGCTCTGCGACTGCAACTTACCCCCCCCTCCTTTCACTCTCTAAAGGAGCGCGCCGAGCGGACGCTGTTATCATTCTGCACGCGTCGTTCTGAAAAATACAATGCTCCTTTCAGCAAGAGGGAATTCCTCGCTGCCCTCGCCGATTGTCCTGATACAGCACCAGGACCGGACTGCATCCACGCGCAGATGCTGAAGTGGACAGCTACCGTCCCATTACCCTCACCAACGTTTTGTGCAAATTGCTCAAACGTATGGTGGGGCGGCGTTTGTGTTGGGCCCTTGAGTGGCGCGGTCTCCTCACTCCATCCCAGGGTGGCTTCCGTCAGGGCCGGTCTACTGCGGACAATTTGGTGCGGCTGGAATCTGCTATCCGTACGGCCTTTGCTCGCCGTCAGCATCTCGTTGCTGTATTTTTTGATCTGCGGAAGGCATATGACACAACATGGAGGCATCACACCCTTGCTACGTTGCATGAGGGAGGTCTTCGTGGTCAGCTCCCAGCTTTTCTTCAAAACTTTTTATTGCGCGGCTCTTTCCGGGTGCAAGTCGGTGCCGCCTCTAGTTCATCTTATATACAGGAAAATGGGGTCCCGCAGGGCTCGGTGTTGAGCGTTACCTTATTTCTAGTGGACATTAATGGTCTGGCTGTACCCGTGGGGTTGTCAGTGTCTCCTTCTTTGTATACCGACGACTTCTGCATCTCATTTAGCTCAACGAATACGGGAGTCGCCAAACACAGGCTGCAAGTAGCCATTCGCAAGGCAGCATCATGCGCTCTGACTCATGGATTTCAGTTCTCTGCAGCCAAGACTCGAGTTATGCACTTCTGCAGGCGTCAGACGGTCCACCCTCATCCTGAACTTTACCTCGACGGCCAACTACTTGAAGTGGTGGAGACTAGCCACTTCTTAGGACTCGTCTTTGATGCCCAGCTCACATGGGTGACTCATATTACTCAGCTGAAGCAAAAGTGCTGGCGGCACCTCAACGCCCTCCACTGCCTGAGCCATGCATCTTGGGGTGCAGATCGCTGCACGCTGTTGCGATTGTACAGAGCCCTTATGCAGTCCAGGCTTGATTATGGGATCCTGGCCTATGGGTCTGCATCACCCTCAGTGTTGACGTTGTTTGACCCCATACACCACTGTGCGGCTCGGCTTGCAACTGGCGCTTTCTGTATGAGCCCCTTGGATAGTCTACTGGTGGAGGCCGGGGTTCCCCTGCTGCGGATTCGCCGCCACCGACTGCTCGCCGACTATGCTGTCCAGGTGCATTGCTCACCGGGCCATCCCAATCATCACCTGCTTGTCCCTGCCATGGTCCTCTCTCTGCCCAACCGGCGAACTAGGTCTGGGCTTTCCATTGCTGTCCGCGTCCAGTCCCTGCTGTCAGAACTGGGGTCATTCCCTCTTCTGCCTCCCTTCCGGGTCCGTGCACCCACACCTCCCTGGTGTATGCCCCGACCGTCCGTCCACCTGGACTTGGCATGGGAACCCAAGGACTCGGTTCTGCCTGTGGCCCTCCGTCGCCGTTTTCTTGCGCTCCTCGCCTCATTTTGAGGCTGTGAGCCTGTCTACACTGATGGTTCCCTGGTAGATGTTCGTACTGCCTACGCTTTTGCTCACGCTGCCCATGTTGAACAGCGCTCCTTGCCAGCTGGCTGCAGTATTTTTACTGCAGAGTTGGTGGCCATATTACGCGCTCTTGAGCATATGCGTTCCTGCTCAGGTACGTCCATCGTCATCTGCAGTGGCTCCCTGAGCAGGCTCCGGGCTATCGACCGCTGCTATACCTCTTCTCCTCTGGTATCCTTTATTCAGGAGTCTGTTTTTGCCATTACCCGCTCTGGTCGTTCGGTGGTCTTTGTTTGGACGCCAGGTCATGTTGGCATCCTGGGGAACGAACGCGTCGACAGGCTGGCCAAAGGGGCGATCGACGCCCCCGCTTTGGAGATTGGCCTCCCGGCTCGTGATCTGCAGCTGGCGTTGCGCCATAAGGTGCTTGGTATGTGGCATGACGAGTGGCGTAGCCTGACTTCGCCGAATAAACTGTGGGCTGTTAAGGAGACGACCGATGTGTGGCGGACCTCCCTGTGGCCATACCTACCTGACCCACAGACATCTTTTGCGTCAGGAGGATCCCCCTCTGTGTCAGTGTGGGTCCCGTTTGACGGTCGCCCACATTTTGTTGGAGTGTCCCCGACTGCGCACCCTCCGGCAGTCTTTTAATCTCCCGGGCACGTTGCCTTTGGTTTTATGCGACGATGCCTCCATGGCTGACGACGTTTTAAATTTTATCCGTGGTAGTCCTTTTTATGGTTCCATTTAGGGAGGTCCTGCACCTTTCCCTCTCTGTGTCTCTTGTCCTCGAGTCTCTCATAATTGGTTGCAGATTTTAGTGTGTATTCAGATGGTTGACTCTTTCCCTTTTTGTTCTCATGGTCAGTCAACCAGTCTCTGGCCCTCTTCTTTTCTTCCGTTTCTTTCTGTCCAGTGTTTGTCTGTACTCTTCTTGTCTCTAGTGTTCGCTGCCACATTTGTGTTCTTTCAGTGACTGGCGGGAGGGTCGTCTCCTCCCCCCTTGGGGTTTTACCTGTTCTGTAAATTTTTTTCTCTCCTGTTTTTGGAATGGGGGACTGATGACCTTAGCTGTTTAGTCCCCCTTAAACATCGCAATAACCACCACCACCACCACCGATCCCATATCCACCCCAACAATTTCCTCCATCCACACACTAGGGCTGAAGACATAATTCGTTTCCCCATAGTCCTCCAAAACATTCACCATTTCCAATGCCCTCACAGCCTCCAACAGATCTTGGTCGCTGCTGCTCTTTCATCTCAATATTTTCGCCAATTACTCCCACGACCAAGCTCACTTGACCCTCACCAACCTTGGCACCCTAGTTTAAGCCTCTTCCCACCCCTCTCTTCACCCTCTCTCTTCCTGTTATGGTGTGGCATAAATGTCGTATCCTCTTCCAGAACATCTGCTCCTTCTGCACCAAGAAGTAACTACCCATGGACACCCACTCCCAACACCGAGCCAACACCTTCCTCCTGAACAAAACCTTTTTCCAGCCACACCATACTATCCACACCTCTCGCTGTATCCTCCACCAAACTGATGCTCCTGGTCCTCAAGTGCAGGGTGGAGTCACCATCGGCCATGTTAAGCACATCCTGTCCAGCCACAACCCCTTCTCAATGACCCCACAGTACACCTTAACCTCAGCAACTTCTTCCCCTCCCTCACCCTTACCTGCGCCACCATCTATGTCTGCTCCACTGCTCCAAGGTAGTCCATGAGCGCCATCGTGCCAAGTCGGAGGCCTACAGGGAGTCCATCGCCACTCAGGTCGAAAGCCACCCTATTACCTATCAACATCCCGATCATATTGTATACACCTCGCCCTCCTTCAGAACGCCATTACTGACACTGTGTAGGCCCATGTTCCTACTAAAATCATCCCCCCCCACCGCCCCACTCTCCTTCCACAGGCTGTACTCCTCCTCCATGAATCTCGCCACCTCTAATGCTCCTTCCTGCACACTCATAACAGGGACCACACCAACGCCACCTGCAAATACAGCGACACATACAGAACCTCATTACAGCAAAGAAACGCCGGGACATGACGAAACCAGTACACAACTCAATGCCAACCTTCCTATAAGCTCCTCCAAGTACTGGTCCACCTTCCATCTCCTTATTGATTCCTATTCTGCACCCCATTACCCCTTTCTCCACAATGACCAAACCCTTCCTGACAACCTCAGAAAGGCAAACCATTACACTTCCCACCTTTCTGAGGTGTTCTCCATCCCTGATGATCCTCGCTTTGATAATTCCCTTTTCCTCACCGTCATGGAACATGCCAATACCTCGGTCACTCCACTAGCTCCCAGTCTCCAGTACTTGGGGCAGTTACCCCAGCTGACGATGTCAATTCTCCAATCATAGCAGAAGACACTAAATGTAGCCTCCAGTCAAAAAGCAACAAAGCACCTGTTCATGGATGTGTCACCTCAGAGTATACCACTTCTCCTTGCTGACTGTCCTTGCCAATTTATACAACGTCCGGGCTTCTATCCTGGCCTATGGTGAATTTCCCGCATCCTCTTGTTCCTCAAACCCAACAAACCCCCTATTTTCACCTTTCCCTATCATTCCATCTGCATTACCTCCATTTTCAGTAAGGACGTCGAATTCATCCTCTCCTGTCTTATCCATTACCATCCTAATCATCATTACCTCCTCCCCCTTATCCTGTGTCGCTTGCGGCACTGCCTCTCCTCAAAAAACCAATTACTTAACCTCATCCACCTTCTCTCCCTCCAACTTAATCCTGTCGCTCGACCATTTTTGTTTCCCTCGACTCCAAACCTATGCCCTGCCAATCAGTTTTGTCTGTCTGTACCCTTCCTTCCTCTCACATCGTCCTTCCTGTCACCCTCCATGATACCAACTCCTGCATGTTTTATCCCACTGCTCGTGTCCCTCAAGGCTCCATCCTCTCCCCACTCCTCTATCTCCTCTACACTACCGATATGCCCAAGCTACTCTCACCTGTACACCTCATCCAGCATACTGATGCCAATTCCCGCCTCTGCCTCATGAAACTCCTGTCCATCCAGACATATGGATTGCATCCTTCCACCATCCTCCACACCTACAAATCCTTCATCCACCCTATCCACTGTTATGCCAGCTTTGTCTGGATCTCCACCCCCTTCCCCGAATTTTATAAGGCCCTCCACACTGTAGAACCCCACACACTCTGCCTTGCCTTCTGTATCTGCCATCTGTCCCCCACATGACTCCTGTATGATGTCCTCCCCTTTCCCCTCCTCCTCCTTTTCCTCAAACATACACCCATCCGTTACACTGTCCATATGGCAGATCCTCCCAGTTTGTACATTGTCACCTTTCTGCTATGTCCCTTGACTGTTTCCCTCCCATCCTTCCCTCCCTGATCCCTATTGGCTCGCACTCCCACCCGCATCTACCCTTCTCCCCCCCTCCTCTAGCACCGCCCGTTGCCCCCTCTCTTCCTTTCTCCCTCGTATCGATACCCCTGGCAGATCCTTTCAGTTTGTTCTTTGTCCTTGGTATGCAGTGTTAGTGTTGTGCTGAGTGCTTGAAACATCCCCTTAGAAAAATTTATAAATGACTGTGCTGGTAAACCTCTTACGTTATTTGATTTTGAAACAGTTGAATAAAACTGAACATACTCAGATATTTCTTTCTTTACTTCTTCTGATCAACACTAAACTGACACACAATATTTTTAGCACAATGCAATCTGACTTTCAGTAATCCCCACAAAAGGAGGGCCCTGACTAATAGTAACCTATACCTTTCATGAATCACTTACCTCACAAAACTCTTCGTTACTCGAACTGCCACAAAACAGAGGGCGCCAATACTGCCAGGTAAATAAAAGATTCTAACTACTGATAGGCATAGTTAGCAAATGAAAGATTTTGGTAGAGAATAAACAATGTACTATATTTACCTTAATAGTGTTCAAAGGTCATTATATATATATATATATATATATATATATATATATATATATATATATATATACACACACACTCCTGGAAATTGAAATAAGAACACCGTGAATTCATTGTCCAAGGAAGGGGAAACTTTATTGACACATTCCTGGGGTCAGATACATCACATGATCACACTGACAGAACCACAGGCACATAGACACAGGCAACAGAGCATGCACAATGTCGGCACTAGTACAGTGTATATCCACCTTTCGCAGCAATGCAGGCTGCTATTCTCCCATGGAGACGATCGTAGAGATGCTGGATGTAGTCCTGTCGAACGGCTTGCCATGCCATTTCCACCTGGCGCCTCAGTTGGACCAGCGTTCGTGCTGGACGTGCAGACCGCGTGAGATGACGCTTCATCCAGTCCCAAACATGCTCAATGGGGGACAGATCCGGAGATCTTGCTGGCCAGGTTAGTTGACTTACACCTTCTAGAGCACGTTGGGTGGCACGGGATACATGCGGACGTGCATTGTCCTGTTGGAACAGCAAGTTCCCTTGCCGGTCTAGGAATGGTAGAACGATGGGTTCGATGACGGTTTGGATGTACCGTGCACTATTCAGTGTCCCCTCGACGATCACCAGAGGTGTACAGCCAGTGTAGGAGATCGCTCCCCACACCATGATGCCGGGTGTTGGCCCTGTGTGCCTCGGTCGTATGCAGTCCTGATTGTGGCGCTCACCTGCACGGCGCCAAACACGCATACGACCATCATTGGCACCAAGGCAGAAGCGACTCTCATCGCTGAAGACGACACGTCTCCATTCGTCCCTCCATTCACGCCTGTCGCTACACCACTGGAGGCGGGCTGCACGATGTTGGGGCGTGAGCGGAAGACGGTCTAACGGTGTGCGGGACCGTAGCCCAGCTTCATGGAGACGGTTGCGAATGGTCCTCGCCGATACCCCAGGAACAACAGTGTCCCTAATTTGCTGGGAAGTGGCGGTGCGGTCCCCTACGGCACTGCGTAGGATCCTACGGTCTTGGCGTGCATCCGTGCGTCGCTGCGGTCCGGTCCCAGGTCGACGGGCACGTGCACCTTCCACCGACCACTAGCGACAACATCGATGTGCTGTGGAGACCTCACGCCCCACGTGTTGAGCAATTCGGCGGTACGTCCACCCGGCCTCCCGCATGCCCACTATACGCCCTCGCTCAAAGTCCGTCAACTGCACATACGGTTCACGTCCACGCTGTCGCGGCATGCTACCAGTGTTAAAGACTGCGATGGAGCTCCGCATGCCACGGCAAACTGGCTGACACTGACGGCGGCGGTGCACAAATGCTGCGCAGCTAGCGCCATTCGACGGCCAACACCGCGGTTCCTGGTGTGTCCGCTGTGCCGTGCGTGTGATCATTGCTTGTACAGCCCTCTCGCAGTGTCCGGAGCAAGTATGGTGGGTCTGACACACCGGTGTCAATGTGTTCTTTTTTCCATTTCCAGGAGTATATATATATATCAGTTCATGACATCCAGTCTTACAAATTTCCTTTTTCTGACGGACACAGGTGCAAATCGTCCGATCTCAAAAATCTGCCATCTCTCTCCTCACATCCACTACTGCTGGCGTTTCACCTTCAACTGCACAACGTTATGCGCTGTTCACATCCAACTGACCAACACTACAATAGCGAATATTCCAACAATGCCAACCAGCCACAGATTGCACAGAGCACAGTCAGTGATTTTCATACAAAGCGCTATATGGTGTTACCAACATAAAAACCTAAATAGCCTACTTACATGCTGTTCAAAAGAGACATAAAGTCCTGTGATTTTAATTTTGTGCTTGACTTGTACATAGTGTTGCTGTCTGTGATCGTTCTGTACTACACCACCCATATTAACTTTTATGCTCCAGCTGCACTTTGCCATATGTTCATTCAATCCTTACTGTGTGTAAAGCCCTTTTATAGATTTTTATCTCTATTTGTACAGCCACCCTCTTTTGTCTGCTCTCTTCTGTTATGTATCCCCATTTTATATCTCTGTTCCGCCATATTTTCTCCATTATGATGTTTTAAATGTCTTCTGTTATATACTTAATGTCTTTTGGCTGAAGGGCAGCGCCTATGCTGCTACAAGCCTTCTCCAGATGGTGAATAGAAATACAACAAAGAAAAAAAGTTGCTGTGATGCTCCTTCCATCTCCCTGACTTCTACCTAACCATTTATGGTCGTCCCATCCAGCTCATCCCCACCCGTAGACACCTTAGCCTCACTCTAGACCGTCACCTCACTTGGACCCCTCACCTCCTGACCATGCAACAGAAAACCCATACCTGCCTCTGCCTCCTGAAAATCCTGTGTGGCCAGATATGGGACTCCATCCTTCCACTGTAATCTACATCCACAAATCCATCTGTCCTATCCTGTTTTATGCCAGCATTGCCCACTTTTATAAGTCCACCCTACACCTTGTACACCAAGTGTTACGCCTTTCCTTCCATATCTTCCTCATGTCCCACATATGGCTCCTGTACAACCTCATCCCCTTCCCCCACCTCCTCCCTTTCGTACAACACATCAACATGTTTTACACTGCCCACAGAGTTGATCTCTCCCACCGCCTGGTGTCCTCCTTCCTCTCCACCACCGCCCATTGCCAAGCCTCTATTGCTGTATCCCCTATCTCTCCACCTCCATACTCTCCATACCCTTCATCAGAGTAATTTGCAGTACCTCCCCCTCCTGGATGATGATCTTCACCATGAAATCTATCCTTCCTAGCAGCTCTAGCCTGGTCTTGTTCCCCCCTCCCCAGGGCTCCCATTTCCCCTCCCCTCCTTCCCCCAGAGCGTTCTTTCCTCCTTCCTTCCTGAGTCTCTGCACTCCCTTCTTGTCTGTTCTCCTGTCCCATCCTCCACCCCCCCCCCCCACCAGACACCTTTGCAGGCCCACTGCCTATCTCCCCTTCTCTCCCCCTCTAACACTGCCCCTTCCCCCTTTCTTCCCTTCTCACTTGTATTCCCACACCTGGCAGGTGCTCCCAGTTTGTTCTTCTTCATCAGTGTGCTACATCACTGTTGTGTTCATTGCCGATCTACACAGACATCAAGTGCTGTGGTTTTAATCATGTGCTTGACTTTGGCTGTCTGTGACTGTTCTGTGCTATGCTGGCCATTGCGTGGCTGTTTTAATCATTGTGCAACTTCTATGCTCCAGTCTTACTTCACCTTCTGGCCTTTTAATCCTTACAGTGTGTGATTTTTTGTGTAAAGTACTTTTTTAAATTATTATCTCCATTTGTACAGTCACCACCTTTTGTATGCTCTCTACCATTATATCCCCCCTTTTTATATCTCTGTTAAGCCATATTTTCTCCTTTACGTTGTTTTAAACGTTCCTGTTATGTACTTAATGTCTCTCAGCCGAAGAGTATCACATATGCTGCTGCCAGCCTGCTCTGGATGGGGAATTGAAATTCAATAAAGAAAATAGAAAGTTCCTGTGCGTTTTTGAAAGCTTCAATACCTCCATCTTGTACTCGACACCCCCCCCCCCCCCCCGGTTCCCATTACTTGGATCAGTTACCCTTCCGTCAGTTTTTAATACTCCCATTACAGCACACAACACCAGACTCATACTGCACTCCAAACACATCATCGCCAATTCAAGGAATCCCCCCCCCCTCCTTCCTTCCTCGTTGTCTTTGGTACTTTGTATACAGTCATCCTCCCCACTGAATTTTGCGTGGCTTCTCACCCTCCCTCTCAGCCACATCAGCTCCTTAACGTTACCAATCTTCTTTCCCTCTAACTTAACTCCTGGCGTTCTGCTATATTTGTTTCCCTTGATCTCCATAACGTTTATGAGCATGCCTGGCATCCTAGGCTTCTCTTTAAACTCCAGACCTTCACCCTTCCTATCAATTTCGTCCACCTCGTCGCTTCCTTCCTCTCCCATCATCCCTCCTACACCACTATCCACAATACCAACTCCTGTACTTTTCACCCCACTGTCAGCATGCCCCAAGGCTGCATCCTTTCTTGTATCTCCTGTATACTGCAAATCTCCCCAAACCACCTCCACCTGTTCACCTATTCCAATTTTCTAATGACAAAACCTTCCTAGCAATCTGTCCCATCATTCAATGATCCCATCACCTTGTCCAAAATCGCCTTGAGCTTTTTGCCACATGGTGTAACCAGTGGCTCCTAAAAATCAATCCTTCCAAGACCCAGACAATCATCATAGGTTGTCCCACTCCCTCCTTCAGGCTCCTTCATTTTTCCCTTTCTGCGCCAGTCCTGTCCTCCTCTTCTTCCCTACCCTCAACTACCTAGGACTAACCATTGACTCTGGAACTCTCAGCTCCACTCTATCCTATCCAAAGCTCACAACTGCCTCCATCTCCCTAAACTCCTCTCCAGCTATACATGGTGGTTGAACCCATCTACCATCCTCCACACCTACAGTTTCTTGATCCATCCCATCCTCTGGTATGCCTGTCCCAACTGAATATCTGCCCCCCCCCCCCCCAAATTCTATCAGTCCCTCCAAATCCTCGATCACCATGCACTCTGCCTTGTCTTCTGTATATGCCTCCCATCCCTCACACAGATCCTCTATGACCTGATTACTTCGCCATATCTGCTCCTTTCCTCGAACATGTCTGAGTCCAGTACACCTCCTGTGGGCTTGACTCCCCCCTCCCCCAATTCCCTTGTTGCTCCTCTCCTCTTAAACCCTCACTCGCTGCCATGCCTTCACTGCTGTGTCCCACCTACCCTCTACCTCTACACCATCTCCTTTCCCAAGGTGGCTTCTGTCCACACCCTCCATTTATCCTTCCTATCAACTCTAATCCTCACCTCCCCCTCCCTACCTCTATCCGTTTCTTGGCCTCCCTCTTTCCCTCCAACTTCCCTTCCTGTTTTTCCCTCTTTCCCACCTACCCTCTCTTTGACTCCCTTCTCTTACCTGAGTCCTTTTGCTTTCCCCTACTTTGCCTTTCCCCACTCCCTCTCGTGTCTGCCTTGTCCCCCCTTATGAGTCCTCTCCCTCCATTGGCTTCTGCCCCCACCTTTTTCCTCTTCTCCCCCTTTTTTCCCTTCATCTGTCTGGCTCAACCCCCCCCCCCCTTCAGTTGTCCTAGGCTATGGTGTGTTATTTCTGTGCCAACTTTTTAGTGCAGTATTTTAAAGGAGTGTTAAGTGTTGGACATCTTTTCCTAAGTGTAGCGAACATAAACCCTACTGTCGTTAGGTGTGAAATTTTAAATCTTGTATCTTGTGAACAGAACTGAGACTGTCGCCATGTTTTTTAATTGTCTCTCTATTATTGTGTCACCTTTTTTAATGCCTGTTTTTATTATTTATTTTCTTCGTCTTATTATGTTTTTAAAACTTCTGTAGGCTGAAGAGCGGCGTACTAAGCTGCTGCCAGCCCGCCTCCTTCAGTTGTACTTTTTATTATGGTCTGTTTTATTTTAAGCTGTAGACAATTTGGTAGTGTATTTACATTTTTTCCTATATTTTGCTGCAGATTATTTATACTTAACAGAACATTTCCTTACTATATATATCACTAGACTTACCACGACTTAGAATTACTTAAACCTAACTAACCTAAGGACAATACACACATCCATGCCAGAGGCAGGATTCGAACCTGCGACCGAAGCATATTTCTAAGTTCTAGGGGACTGATGACCACAGATGTTAAGTCCCATAGTGCTCAGAGCCATTTTTGAACTTAGAAATACTTTTTTCTCAGCTCGTACAATATCCATCAGGTACCCCAAAAGCAGAACATCATATAGTAATAAAATATTCGAAGAAATGCAGCAACTAGATGCAATTAAAATATTCACTGGCAGATTGTGACTTGCGCCATCTTTAGTTCAGCTTCAAGAAAGGTGTTCATACTCCTTCCCCCAGAACGCGTGAGTTGCCTGTGTGGCAGTGGCCCTTCTGTACGCTCTACAGTTCGCCGGTCTACTTGGACTGAACGATATCCCGTTCCCAGCAGATTCGTTTTTCTACTATCAGCTCCAAACGTTTCAGCAGTATAGAAGGATAACAATTGCTCATTATGTGTTACAGATGCTGTGGCATGGAACTTTCTCTGGATTCCAACTTACGGTGGCCTCGTACGAATCCAGTACTTGGACTTCCTCACAAATACCGCAACACACAATGCGCACCTCATTGTCTCTAATTTCACAACATTCGACGACATCTCTGGAATCATAACTCATGGAATGGATAGTGGGAAGAAACCCGATGTCAAAGAAAGTGTGAGGACTGCAATATCCAACCTGATTACGAATCAAGCATGGAGCAGACGACATGTAACGTCATGGGAAATTGACCGGTGTTTTTTTTTAAGTTTTAAAACTAATGTTTATATTCTCTATTTTTACATCTTTATTGGCATTGGAAGGAAATGCGTTAAAGATTTTATAAATAGTTCATGCGATTCAACAACAGTCTTGACGGATTTTTTAAGAGATTGTTTCGCAAGCATATTGGTACAAATAGCAAGTGTGTGTCCTCTGCACGCCGTACCAAACAATTCTTGTAACATCTGCTCTATTTGCAGTGCAATGTGTGTGGTGGTGCGTCAAACAAAGCCAATAAAATAAAATGCCTTGTTTATTTTATATGATTTTGTGATTGACAGCGCAGCTGAGACTGAAATTAGCTTGAGTTGCATTTGCAACAAAAATATAAGGGACTTAGAATTTTAGAATAAAATTTGGAGAAATCTGCAATAGCCTGCCTGTAACAATTCATGAAGATAAGAAACAGAATGGGCACTTAGGCTCTGCTGTAGAGAATGCGGCTTGAAGACTCCAGTTGATCGGAATGATACTGGCCGAATGCAATCAATTGACAAAACAGTCATTCAGGCAACCTTAAATCAATACGCAAGTTTAAAGTACTAATTGTAAAACGTCCAAACAGGGCATACTGAATGTATATGAAGAAGGCCAGCAGAAATCGTCAGAGTTTTATTTGACCCATGGAAGAGCCTCACAGAGATGTTGGAAAACCGTAACTGTTAGACGCTTGAAAATACACGTTAACTCTCCATTAGCAATCAAATTCTAAAGTTACAGGAATCAGTATTACGTGCGTAATTTAGAAATTTTTTATACCCTTCTACGTATAGCTCCAGCAGAGATTCTGAACACAAGATTAATTACAACATGAAAAGAGGCATTTAACCAATCACTCTTCTCGCCCTCCCTGAAATCGGAATAAACTCTACTACACAGTACTATTGGAAGTACTTAACTGGTATGAAGGCTATGATAGTGGACATTATTTTGAACATCTGAATTTTTTAACTGCTGTTTTACACTACATTATCTACTAGCTTATCGCCTGCTGCTTCACACGCATAGACTGTATGACCTGCTCAGATTTTTTTGTTACCACACCTAAATTTTTCACTCTAATGATGGCCACAGAAGCATAGTCTTTACCGAATGTTCTTCTGGCCAAAAAGCGGTTCTGTTAGCTGGAATCCAAGGTTATAATTAGTCATAAATTTGGCGTCTGTAAGGTGGTATCTCCAAAGACACTCTCATCCATTTGTATCTGGCCGAGAAGGTAAATCCAATAACAGTAGATTTAGCTTTGAAGGATTTTTAATACAACTAAATATTTCCTTAAAATTTTTTATTCCCTATTCCATCCAATTCGTTGCGATGTTTCGATAAATCTCTCTCAAACGACGCCTACAGTTTAAGATCAACAACATCTGCAAATTTCAAGTTTTTATCCTTAGGGGTTGGCTGAGCGATGATAAGTCATCGAGTCAGCCAGTTAGTCAGTTTATTGCCTTCTATATGTAGAGATTATTACCGCAATATGTGTTTGTAGTCGGTTGTCTTAATACATCGAGTAATCACCACACAGTTATGTAAATGAGGAAGGGAAATACACAAAAGAAATTTCAACCAGATTTTGATACCATTTTATTATGTAAATTTCGCTACATTTTGTTTGCTGCTAGTTTGCCAGCCTGGTCACTGTGTGCAGCACTCAGACCGTCCCCCATTTCAGAGGCGCCATGGTTTTCCCTTGAGCCAGCGAGCTGCATCGCGGCGTGCGGCTGCTCCATTGGCGATGACGTCACGGCGCCACTGTGCGACTGTGACCAGCGACTCGTCCTCCAGGGCGACGGCTGCCTGCTGCACCTGATGAAGGTCACGAAGATAAGGTGAAAGCTCAGTGTGGCAAGAGTACAACGGAAAAGGGGGATGAAATACTTAATCTCAATAAACAATTATATGATGTCCATGTGTAAATGACTGCATTTATTTCTGCATATTACTGATGGTATGCTACATGACATATAAACATTGAATGTAAATCTCAGGTAATAAAAGTAATAATTTCTCCTTAAAAACCATTGTAGTCCCCCCTCACCCAGTGCTATGACTTCTGTACCCTCTAGAATTAAATTTATTCACGCTCATGGACATGTAATTACAACACTATCAAAATATATATGAGTGCGATGCATAATCATAGAAATGTCTTCAGAGTAACTAGCATTTAGACGACTGCAACCATATTTTTATTTTAATATACTGGTTCGAAATTCAATATGCCCTTTAATGTGTTATTTGCAACATAAACAGCCCTGATCGTTCCATACAGAGAAGTCCCTAGTTTAATGTTTCTGATCCTTATAGCACCAATTTGTTTGTCTTTCACTCTCTTCTCCCCACCCTGTGTGTGTGTGTGTGTGTGTGTGTGTGTGTGTGTGTGTGTGTGTGTGTGTGTGTGTGTGTGTGTGCAGCACAGCCCCCTCCCGCCACTCACCTTGTCCAACATCTGCTCGTTGCGCATCTCCAGTGTGGCCAGCCTAAGCAACTTCCTGGCTGCCTGCCTCTCATCTGGCCTGCAAAAACACATTAGTGACGTCAGACAGGGGTCGAGCAGGACAACATTTTGGAATTTAGTGTCACGTCGGTATAAACCTCTCGATACATGAATTAATGTCTCTGTTGGAATATATTGGGATTTTGTTGGAGGAATCAGAGGAACAGATGTACACTGTCGTTTACGTGAAACAATATTCGTCTATAGTGGGATGGATGGATCAAAACTTGAATGCTAATGTACAACCTAGGGAAACTGGGAATGTTCGTTGATACTGAGAGACAAATGTTCATACCTATTCGTCCGTTGGTAGTGTTGGTTATATTATTTATCATTTATGTTTAAATAAACACTGCGGATGTCTCTGGATGTGTCTCGATGTTCCTGGATGTTGGAAACTTGGAAAGTATTCTACGTTGAACCATACAGACTGAAAACATACAAGCAGATGATCTAATAACGAGCTTTAATTAGATTATCTGCTCTGTCAAGACAAGTGCACGTTCCATGTTTGACTATCAAAGTTCATCTCACATTACCATTACTCATCAGTATTTTTTGTTACTGTGTTGCAGCACTGATGCTGTCTGGAGAGAGCAGCAGAGAGCCTGCTGAGGGAGAAGGTGGCTGTACCCACCTGGAGAGAAGATTTGTGCCGCCGCTGAGGAACTGGAGAGCGGATGGAAGGGTATGTCGGCGCTGCAGCAGTCCCTCCAGCAGCCACTGGAGGTGCTCTCTCCGGAAGCCGCCCTTGGCTCCAGTGGCGGTTAGCTCCAGCAGGCTGCAGAAAGGAGGCGCTTTGCACTCACATTCGAGGACACACTATTACTTACAGTCTTACACTCTGTGACACTTCAAGAACGGTCCTGAACTAAGAAACGGCATTAAAACAGATAATCCAAGATCAAAACGTAATTGCGAAAAAATTCATGCAGAATTTTTTTAAGTCTAACTGAGGTACAAGAATCTGTCTGAGTCCATTGCATATGCGCCATTTTAACTTATAGTGCATATTTATGGAACTGGGTTGAAAGATAAATCAGTAGCATCCCATCATCATACAGATAACGTTATGACATTGTACCTACCGTAGCCCATCCACAAACTGTGAGCAGGTGACCCCCAGCACGATGTCGTTTAGCTCAGAGACGATATCGGTTGTTTGGTACAGATCCATGAGGAAATTGTACGCGTTTTCCCCACCTTGCTGTGCACCATAGCAGTAGACGACACGTTTCAAGTCTGGTCCCACCCTGCAAAAAAGTAAGGCAGTTGAAGATACAACTTGAATTTCTTGGCGCAGAATGGCTCAATTTCTAATAAGGATCGTCTTTTTTCGCTAATAACATAGAATGTTCGGTAAACCTGTGATCTATGGTATGTGTTACGTTGGTGTAACTGGAAAGTCTTACATGGAAGAACGAATTTCTATACTCATGTTGTGGCGTCGTGTAGCATATTATATTATAATGTGCTAGTGACGTTCAGTAAGTAATTCAGCAATTTTTTTTTCTCGAGCAGTTTCAGTTGGAGATATTACAGCGTAAAGTCAAGTTCTGGCAACCAGCCGGGAACGATAGAGAAGAGATGGCTGCGAGAAGAAGTCAGCCAATCGCACGCTGACCGACGTCCCTTCAGGACGACAACGCAACAGCAGCGGCCCTTTTGTGAAGAGGACATAAGCGCCACGACCGACTGGTAACGGCCAGTTCAATAGCAGCAGTGTCAACTCTATTCAGTTCGCTGGTACTCTCTATGTAGCACAGACTTGGAACTGTTTATACTGAAGAAGATTTATTATTTTGTATGTCGCCCTTTACTTGCGACACATCTATATAATCGCAAATGTATTGTATCTTTTCATTTTGTAATAAAACTCTTCAATATGAGTTGTTTGTACGTTTATCTAGCGAACCGAGTAAGCAGGCTTTCTAGACACCACAGAAGAAATGTGGGATTTGTAGTGGGACATTATGGGATATTCCCACTTCAGCCCTTATAGTTTCATGAAATTTCGATAGGTCACGGCAACATATGTACCCTTCAAAATGGCCTCTGCATTCCAAGCAGAGAGCTGTCATTAAGTTTGTGTTGGTCAAAAACCAGACCCTCATAGATATTCATATGCACTTGCAGAATGTCTACAACCTGGAAACAAGCAAAGGCGAAAAGTCTATCATCATTGCAACAAAGTCGCGTGAATCTGTCCAATCTGCCACATGTCAGCCAGATGTACACAGCTGTGACTCCAGTATTGTTAGAACGGGGAGACACTCTTATTCGAAGTGACTGATGGATCACAATCAAACACCATAACAATGTAAGGCCTCCCACTAAGCTTTGCACCCGAGAGGAGCTCACAAAACTTCATTGGACTGTTCTTCCATCCACTATAAAGCCTGGATTACACATTTTCTGACTTCCAATTGTTTGGATTAAAGAAAGATGCACTCCATAGAAAGGCAAACGTGGTAAGGTAGTGTAAGGGTATTGCATGGAATAGAGAAAACAGAGAAAAGCGTTTTCTAGCAAAAAAATATGGAGAATGATATGATGTATTGGCATACTGCATAAAACCAAAAAAATGTGTTGCATTACGTATTGAAGGTCGCGTGTATAACTGTTGCTCATGGCCTTCATATAAATTGAAGGTGGGGAGATGAAGAAGGAAAGGAAAGGGGAGGAATCACTGCTGTTATCTGCACTGGGACATTGCGCAGAATCCGTGACGACAAGTGAAAATGCGTACTGGACCAGGATTCGAACTCGGGATCTCCTGCTTACTAGGCAGGTGGGGTAACCACTGAGCCATCCGGGACACAGTGTTGTCACCACTGCACGGACTATCTCGGCTCGCCTCACGGCCTATCCACGCTCCCATAGAGCACCACCTATCCGCTGCCCCTGTCGATTTCCTTCATACTCGCTTTCCCGAGATTCTCACACAGGAGGTTCAACTGAGAAGGTGGATTCTTTGCCCAGCTAGGCCTATCAGACTATATGAATGTGCCGTGTCTGTCCTTTCAGACATGTCCGAAATTCATATAATTACATGTACGCTGGTCCTATACCTATACTGCGTTTGAAGCTCTATCCAGTGGGGTATAAACGATACTCCAGTCACGTCTGGGTACAGGTAACTTGATGCATATGATGCCATTCACAGCTGGTTCCTTCTCTCATGCAATAAAGTAAACGTAAGGAACTTTATGAAATGCAGGCGTGTATTGAAAGGTAAATACAACTTTTCATTGATGAGTAAGTGACATCTGATGGCTGTACTTGAGTACTTGTGGGTTACAATATTGGTTACTTACTGGTATTACAGTTACTAAAAGAAATTTTTAGGACAACAGCTCTAGGAACTTATTTCTGATTTAGAGAAAGCTAAAAATTCGTATTAGTGTTTAAGGTTACAAAGTAATTGAGATCTTTTTGAAGTGCAAATTGTCTTACTGAAAATGGTTGCCTTATTACGTAACTGATGATGGATGTATTGGAAGAATGGATTTCGATATGAAACAGAGTATATAAAATTATGCTTCCTTCACTGTAGCCAAATGTAGGCGACAGTTTCACAGACTATCAATTTCTTTCATTCTACTTCAACAATAAGTTTTTAAATTATGTGTAGTTCAAAAGCTATATTGAATTTTTCAGGTAGAAACTGTAGTTTGTTGAGACAGTTCTCTAGCACTAGCCAAGATTCTCTGCACTCCATGACACAAAGGACAAAGCACTTTGAGCAGGTCACTCACTGGTTACTGGAGTTGCCGGGGGCAGCCATGAAGTGTTACAACTGCTCGTACATGGAACTGAGACACGACGGTTCACCATAGTTGCAGGCGATGCTGACAATGATGGCCCATAGAATGCGAGTCGTGTGGTCTTCTCCAGGTTGCTCTTGGTAGTGCAGCAGGATCGCCATGTGCTGGATCATGGATAGCACGAACTCCTGCCGGCATTTGTTACGTACAGATTAAAACAGTGGAGAGTGTTGTTGTGCTTGGAAAACCACATACAGGAAACACTAACTGCAATGTGAACAGAAACTATTTGCTGAAACCAGACTTAATGACAGACCAGTAAGTCCAGAGAGAATATATCGATTGCTAGTGATTTACTATTATTAATAATGGTAGTAGTAGTTGTTGTTGTAGGTTTGTGTTGTTTCTATCTTTCTTATTTTTCTTGTTGTTGTTTTGTAGGTGTGTTATATGATCCATAGTGTCGAGAGTTTTATTCTTTTTCAAATGGTGTCTGGAGGTTTCTGTTCAGGTTGGAGTACCTAATACAAAGCCGATGACGAGCAATTTCACCATTGCAATTGCTAATGTGTATGAAGATCCATTAGCCTGGTGAAAGAGCACTTTTTTGTGTGCCAATATTAGTCTTTCTTCAGCCAACGCAATTTTCAAACAATCCAACAAAGAATCGTAATAGGACCCACTTATCAATCTCTCTTTTTCAGAGTAAGCAACGAGGGTTATTCCTTGAGAGCCCCAAAAAAATCATTACCATGATCTTATGAGCTGATAAAATGGTCTGTACTTTCTTCCACCAGCCTCTATCAATTGTTTTCACAGCCGTTTTGACTCGGGTGTGTAAAGATGGATTCAGGTTTCATCAACAGTCACAGATAGGTGCAAAATGTCTTGTGGATGTGATTAAGCATCACCATACATTGTGTTGAAGTGTTGCGCCAGTTGCACTTTTGTTTGACTGTTAGCAATCGGAGCGCCCACCTTGAACGCAGCTTATTCACAGCCAGTTCTCTCTGCAAGACGTTATGCTCTCTCTCATTTGAGAAGCCTGCAGTCTCAGTACTCTCATGAAATTTTATTCGGCTGTCTAACACTACCATAATATGGATTTCGACAATTGTTTCCTTTGGACGGCAGGAGAGCGTTCGTCTTTGGTGCTTGTCCGACCACATTTAAATTCATTAATTCAAAAGTAAATTTTCTTTAGTGATGGTTCAGAATCCTCAAGAAATTTATCCAATTCTGTTCTTTGATTTGTGCAGAATCTAACACTTCAAGTCAAAATGTTTATCAAAACACTCTTTTACCTAATTTGAATCACAGTCGAACATTGGCCAGTTAGATGGCAGTCAACTATGCACTGTATGCTGTACATTGTTGAAATTCTTCATATGGTCATTGGAGTAATCAAGCTCACCAACCACAAAAGCGCAACAAAACTTTTTTTCATTGAAATTTACCTGACTTATCAAACCTCACTCACAAATATAACCATGTTGTGGAAAATGCAATCTTATAATGTTACAACTGCAACAGGGCTACAACAGACATTGCTGGTTTGACAAAAATTAAGGCTTACCACCTGGTCTTCCAGATCTTCCGATTTAATTCCATACAAAATATCTGACATCTTTGAAATGCAACGATTATTAACCCCGCAGTTAGGTAATGCTATGGAATGTATCTATCGATAAGTGGCTTCATTTGCATGCGCTATACTTGAAGAAGAAGTTTGTGGGCTTCCTCGCCGAACAGTGGCCATTACCAAGGCTAGATGCAGTGTTGCACAGTATAAGACTGAAGTCTCCTAGGCCAGACTACTTTTCAAATGGTGTTTATATTTGATAAGTGTCATCCACACCCCTGTTCCCACTTATCCTTAAGCCATATCCTCATCGCTCACTTGTGATCCTCATGAGATCCTATCATCGTATATAATGTGTCTTAATCGTATTTGGATTTGTTCTATCATTCAGCCTGTAGTAGAATCAACGATCATGACATGATCGCTGTAGAGCAAAACTTTCAGTACATTATCTGCAATGTGTTTCATGTAATGTTGCAAATGATGGAGATGAAAAAGTTTCTTCATAGAGTTGACCTATGTCCATCTCATCTTCAGTAATATGGATCTGAGCAGGCAAGATGGACAATATGCACAGCAGTTTACTTCCTAACACAGATTTCTGATCACACTGATGAAAATTCCAAAAAGAGTATATAAAAGGAGAAAGGACTCATTTCCTAAAACTTTTTCAGTGTGGCAGAACACCAATAGAATGAATTTCTACCTACACTAAAAATAATTTTTATAACAAAAATAATTTTTCAACACAGTTGTATCAAATTAAAACTACCAGAAATTAAGTATGAGTCTGAAACAAATATGGTACAGATTCTGCTGGACATGTGGTATAAGGGTACAGCTCAAATCAAGCAGGAAGTTGGCCTTGATTTCAGTGAACAGATTCTGTAGCTTCTGTGTACAATTGTGGGAGGATATATCTGGAAAAACATTGACATTTCTGTGGAGTGAGATACGTAGTAGCTGAGCAATGACTGCAGCAGAGGACATGACGAATAGATTCATCACAATTTATGAGACTACTGGCTAAATTAATGACAACAATGTGTACTCTTTATAACCAACCAATGTAGTTGTCAATGTAATATGCAGACTGAAATCTTCAGATAATGCAGTCAAAAGTTAGCACATTGCATAAACAGTATCAATGTAGTAAAGAGGTGAGAGTACAAGACACTTACCAGTCACATTCATGTTGAGGAGTAGCCAGTCATCTGGCTGGGCCACAGCCGGCATCACCACTGACAAATAATATTCAGAAACCGCCATTAAACACGTCTGGGCAGTGGAGAAGGATACAGCAACTCCAGTGTGGTACTTACTTCTGTGTGAGGTACTTGTTGAGGGCTCTGTAGAATGGTTCTGATCCCGTTATATTCTCCATCATCCAGACAATCGATGCACCTGCAACAGAGATACAAATTAGGCGAAACTGAACGGATCAGAAATGTGAAAGCTGCGTCTACCTTACATTTCGACCTTACATCACTGGAAAGATAAAAACAGATGACTGGAGTGGGAAGTCACGTTATCTAGATCCAGAAGATGTCACGTTATCTAGATCCAGAAGTTGTAGTACTCTATCACAGGAGTATCTGACTAATATTTAATCTTCTGAAATGAAACAATTAACAAGCATCGTTTTGTAGACGAAGTAGTGACAGTTGTCAATGAAAAAAGCTTATCGTGAACTCTAGATTCACCTTATTAGGCCGGCTGCTGTGGCAGAGTGGTTCTAGGCGCTTCATTCTGGAACCGCGCTGCTGCTACAGTCGCAGATTTGAATCCTACCTCGGGCATGGATGTGCGTGACGTCCTTAGGTTAGTTAGGTTTAAGTCGTTCTAAGTCTAGGGAACTGATGACCTCAGATGTCAAGCCCCATAGTGGTCAGAGTCATTTGAACCATTTGAGCATTTTCCTACATCAGTCATAAAGCAGAATATCTACGAGCTGCAACGAGAAAATGGAACATGGATCTCAATTACTTTCACATAAAACTTGCGGACTGATAGGCCGTGGTCAAAATATAAAACTCGGCCACGGCCCATCAGCCCGGAAGTTTTATGTGAAGACAATACCGGCCGTGAAAGCTTACATTGTATGATCATGCATCTCAATTATTTCAATCAATGAAATGTTAAATGTTTTGATATTATTTATCTGTAACTTCAAATGCATATAACATCAGAAAAAATACCATTGTCCATATACCTACGTTATTAAAGACATTATACCTCTATAATTACTCGTTTAAACCTCGCACTCTTATTGCTGCTTCTCAGTGCGTTAAGTTTAAGACCTGTTACTTATTAGTATCAACTGTCTGACCTTACATTGGTCCACAGTCATTATTTGACTCCACTTATTGTGAAACTTGGCTGCTCGTTCCTTATTGGCTTTGGTTGTGACGTCTGTCTGCCGTAGTTCTCGGCTTCTTTGAATTTTTGGTAATTGTACATTTGTTAAAAGTTATTGTCAACGTTTCTGCTAGATTTTACCTGTTGGAAGTACATGTTGAATATGGGGCAATTGTGTATTTATGAAGGGTTGTCAACGTTTCTGCTGGTTTGTACCAGTTAAAAGTACATTTCAATTGCATTTACTCTCAGTTTATCTTGAATTTTGTGCAATTCTATATTTATTAAAGGTCATTTTCAATGTTCGATTGCAGTGTGCCAGTTGGAATCTATATTTAAATCTTTTACCTTTCCAGTTTGTCCATTGGAGGTTCGAGTCCTCCCTCAGGCATGGATGTGTGTGTTGTTGTTAGCATAAGTTAATTTAAATTAGTTTAAGTAGTGTGTAAGTCTAGGGTCCGATGACCTCAGCAGTTTGTCCCTTAGGAATCCACACACATTTTGAACACAGTTTGTCTGTTTTGAGGGAATGTGTATTTTATATCTTAAGGAATTTTTTGGCGAGACTTATGTATTCATAAGCGGTATTGAAACAGCTACCATCAGAGGTAGGACTTGTGATCCTTCTTGTATTTGGATGAATGTTATCCAACTGTGTAACGGTTATCTAAATGTGCAAATTGTTAGTAATGGCTGGATTGTAATTCATTTGATTGATAAAACGGATTGTTGAACCTGCTTGCAGCCAAGTCCAATTGTTGTGACGTTTTCTTGTCTTTGAGATCTGAATACTTCCGGTTTCAAGCCCTGCTCCTAATGGTATAATTGTTCAAATTTGTTTTTAATGAACTGAGTCTGTTGGAACTTTGACTGCGAGAATTTGGATTCTTTTAATAGGTATTTTTTAAAATTGTAATGATATTATAGTCTTTAAGGAATAAAGTACGATACACGAAACAACAAATGACGAAATATTTGGGTCCACCTTCCATATGCTTCCAATCCTGGTTGTGAGGTACCACATTGTAAACGAAATTTTACTGTCGGCCAAGGGGCCTGTGGTTAACTGGCTTCACACAAGAAATTTTCTCTTTAAAATTTAATACATACTATATTCTTGTTCTGTTTTATGGTGATTATTTGTTGTAAATCTTTTGGGTGATCCCTAAGTTGTCTTTCTTAAGATTTTTTGGGGGTCCCCTTAATGTCTCAGACTTGAATTCGAGTGAAGAAATTAATCTGGAAGTGTATTAATTACTTTACCTGGCTAATTTATTTAAAATTTTTTAATTTTAAAATGTTAAAAAGGTCACTATTGTTAATGTTTTATTTCTTGAATTGGCGTGAGGTTATTATTACTGAATTTAACGGCTGTTTCATTTTGAACGCCTTTAATGGCAAATTATCTTCAATTCCTCTACCTGTTTTTCGAAGGGACCTATTGTTATGTGTATACTGTTAATTCCCGATGTTATTGAATTTGTTCTTTACTTATCCCTTTCAAGTATTCATGAGTCAAAATACCTGATCCACTGTTCACAACCAGAAGGCTGTCTCATTGATTGTAATACTGTACAAGTAAGACATATGATTTGTATCACGCAATGTACAAAACTGTGCACTACCCAGTAGATCAATCTGACCACTACGAAGGCATATGTGATGTTGACTGATTGGTGTTGGCAGTAGTCGCTGCTAATGCCGTAGCAGTATTCGTTTTTCGTTGGTCGCTTGCTTAGACTGAATCTCACCTTTTTCATAGAAGTACTCGTCGAAGGCCTGCTGAGCGGAGACGTTGGGGCTCTTGGAGAGCGGGTAGCTACCGGGGGCGCCGTCTGCCGGCATGGCGGCCTGCAGCACAGCGTTCACCACGAACGCCTCTCGCAGCTGCCACGAGGGCTGCACCTGTTAACACGGGCCGCACGTCACACTGTCGCTAGCTCCCTCTCGGTGGCCAGTGGGAGGCCGTGCGCTGCGAGGACTGCTCGGAACTCACCAGAGCCGCGGCGATCCACTGGAAGTAGGAGGCGAAGCCCTCGGTGAGCCAGAGGTCGTTCCACCAGCTGGGGCTGAGCAGGCCACCGAACCACTGGTGGGCCGCCTTGCGTTGGATGACGCCCAACACTCGCTCCTTGGTCGCCTCCGATGTGTACTAATCGTCCACCAGCACACTGCTCTCCCTGCAGACATCACCACAACATCACGCAACGTACCACTTCTACAGGATGGTTTAATCAACACAAAGCAGCTCTACTATCAGTTGAAAGCCAGAACGAAATGATAATTGCTTATTTAATAATTTAGGGAACAAATACGGTTCACGGTTCAGGCTACGACGTCCGATATCTTAATGAGATGTGAACGCCCACGTCAGGACGTTATTTCAGCTTGGTCTCGCCATGTGTTGAAGACACTCACCACAACACTCCGTGAACACCCTGCAAGTCTTGCCGAGCCTCCGCGCCCTCACAGACTGCCACTGGTCAAACTCACATGGCGCGTCTTCCCCATTCTACACGCGGAAGGCACTCTCACTGACACTACATGAATCGTGCATGTGTCTGACTAGCAGTCATTCATCGCCAGGTGAAGCTGCGGCACCTGGACGTATTTATATCGATAGTAGATCGGTGGTCATAATGTCCTGGCTGCTCAGTGAATGCTTTCTCTCCCTCTTTATTTTCCACTTGTGACATCGGCAGGTATACCTGAACTATCGTCGTAAGTACCGGTTTGTTGTCGATTCTGATGAGAACACCCCATCACTCAGCTGCTCCCATTAACTCACCCTCTGCCCTGCCTTCCTGTTCATAAAAAATCCTACTCCCGTTATACAATCTTCTGCTGCTGTTGCTTTTACCCTCTACTCATCTGACTGGAAATCTTTGTCTTCTTTCCATTTCACTTCACTGATCCTCACAATATGGAGGTTGAGCCTTATGCACTACACGGTCATATTGCTGCGTACTTATTCTAAATCTGTTCATAAGTGTTCATGATCTTTTATGTACGTAATTATGTTTACCATTCTCTCCTAGGACAAAGATCAGCCTGTATTACGTTCCACTGCGATTAGAATTTGTGGCTCCGTGTCCGACAAGGATGATGAACAACGTGGCTTGACACCTTTCAGTATCGCTTTCACTTGTTAACTGCAGATCGCCATCGTTATACTTTTCGTGTGCCTCGCGGAATGGCCGCTCGGTTTGAGGCGTCATGTCACGAATTGCGCCGCCCCTCCCGCCGGAGGTTCGAGTCCTGCCTCGGGCATGGGTGTGTGTATTGTTCTTAAGCATAGGTTAGTCTAAGTAGTGTGTAAGTCTAGGGATCGATGACCTCGGCACAAATTTGAACATTTGAACTCCTCATGCACAATGTCCGCACTTTCAAGCGTTTACAGCACCACATTGCACTGACTGATATTGCAGAAGCGTTAAAATTTCATCCGCCACGTCTTTCTCACTGCGAAATTCCTTGGGTTTCTATCTGACGAAATGTCAACTTCGCCAACTGATGCTGTAAAAATAATGCAATGGCTACTTCGTTTACCTTTGCCATTGCTCTGCATTGTATCAACACCACTAGCACTGTCTGTTGTTACTCGTAGAATAAACAGTTCAGCTACGCTCCGCAGCCTTATGCTATGCTCACCATTGGCTACGTCCAGTCAAGGCGCCCAGTACCATTACCAACAAATATTACCGTTGCATGGTAGATAATATGTAGGACGTCGAATGCCGTAAACATCATTGGCGTTTTGCAACCTCGCACTCAAAAGGTTCCTTGTAAGAAACGTCATTATGCTTAGGAAAGAAGATTAAAGTACAGAAATGAACTATCTTGGTGTAACGCTAAATATAAACAAACAATCTGACGTGGGAAACTTTTAAAGTTTCTGAATTTACTTCCGTAACTATATAAATAACTTATGTTTCCTTTATGTTTCTAAGAATTTAGAAGCCATAAAAAATATAATTTCTGTTAATTTTGTCATTACCCCAAAAATAGAAATTGCATAACTTACTAATATGATGTACTGAAATTTTTAGATTATTCTGGAAGCAATACTGTTTTACATATACATCGAAACGCGTGCCAAAACACTCACTTCTCGTTATCTCTCAGTGTTGGGTCAGCCAGGCTACGATCTCTAAGAACTTCCTCTGCACATGTAACATGTATTTTGTTTTGTGTCTCCTGTGTGGAAACACTGTATCTTTTATTTTTGTGAACAAATCTTCTTGTAATCACACCGTGTGATAAGAATCCGTCGAAATAAAAAGGTTAAAGTTAAAGCACAATAAAATGCTTCAGCCGTTATAATAAAGTGCCTTGATGAATCTTAATATAATGGTGTCTGTTATCTGTAATTTTCTTCTATACTCTGATGCCAGATGAAGATAAATACTAACATATCATCTTCTCTTGGAACAGTAAATAGTAAACGCAATATTAGCGACACTCATGCGAAGTGCATGCATAATGTTTTATTAGTCTAACCAAAAGGGGGCAGTTATAAGTTGCAAAGATGTGAGTTTTATTAAGAACAATTAGAAAGCATTTTCTCAATTGAGGTCAATTAATTATTTGTATGGTCGTAACCAGTAGAATTTATCATTTCAAACACAAACGATGCAGAAATGTGTTTGCAATGAGAGATGGCTCAGTAGGTCTGTCAAATTATTGTCTGCACTGTCCGTGCCTTAGACGAGATTGATCTTGTCCTTACGTGTAGTGTGATGATGCCCAAGCCGCTCATGCTTTCCTCTATATAGCCAGGTACGGCCATATGATCCATCTTGTTGATATCATAATATGAAAGGGGCACGCCCAGCAGCTGCTCCATAGCTTCCACAGAAGGAGGCCCCATGTAGCTCGCGAAACCGTTCTGGTCGCTTCTGGAGGTCACTTGCCAGACGACAGTGCTAACGTCCCCAGACGACACCCTACCAACCACGTCGTGCAGTACCCAGGACAGCTGGTAGGCGCTGATCGGGGGCGTCTGTTCCAAGTAGTAGCCACGGAAACCCTGAGCGTCCAATCTGAAAATGACAAGTGCTCCACGTAACATTTTGTGAGCTTCTGGAAGTACATATATTTACAATGTTACACCACTACTATGCAGCTGACAGAACTTAGAACGTTGAGTGCATCTACATCCATACTCTCATAAGCATTGTAATGTGCGTGGCCAACATTCGAACCACTTTGAAATCCTACCAAGCGTATCATCCGTAAAAAGTATTAGGTAACTGTTGTCTGCAAGCTCATTAATTTGCAACATGACGGCTATGGCCCCAACATATTTCCATGGGCCACGCCTGCAGTTAAATCTACATCCAAGATTACATGCTGTGACCTTTCTGAAAAGGAATCATTATTTTTCACAAATTTAGGTTGATGCAGCATACGATCGTGTTTTTGTCAATAATTGTTAATATGCCACTGACTTTGAGACGAATGATTTTTGTAAGTCAAGAAATATTGCTGCAACATGACTGCATTGAACCTCGAATTCTGAATGTCACGTGTGAAAAGCACCAGTTGAGTTTCGCAAGAGCAATGTTTTCGAAATCCATTCCGACTGTCAAGCAATAGGCTCTGTTCGAGATATTAAACGCATTGAATGAGAAAAAGATCTTCGAATGCCTGTACTTGTTTCGGTTCCTTCAGAGGACCTTACGACAGCAAAATATTTATCAATTTCTCCCTTCCTTTGCTTGCACACATCTTATTTAAATGTCGGCCATCACTATCCACGAAACTGTTGTCATGGAAAGTGAAATATTTGCGTTGGTGCTTCTTGCTGACCGTATACTATTACGTCAGACTCAAACTACATAGCGCACATGTGATAGTGGGAGGCAATCACTTTTGCTTACTCATCATCGTAAATGCTCCGTGCGTTGGACCTGTAACCCCGGTAAGTCTTGGGCCGCAGTCGCATGTTGAGCTGGTAGCGCGCCTTCAATGCTGGTTCGTCGTAGCACGGCAGTGCTCGCCGCGCATAGTTCGGCATGAACTGCGTCGCATATACGGCCCTGTGGACACAAGAGCATATCGTGGCAGTTACGTTGTAGTTGAGGCGCTGCCTATATATTTTACTCATGTCATCGTACAGTAGAACGAATTTACCAATAACATAAGGGGATTGGGCATCATGATCATACAAACTGAGAAATTCACAGCAGACGGCCTTTCACTTAACTGTATCACCAGATGTAAGTTTGCTTGAAACAAGCTGAGTAACGCGTGCAGAAGACGTATTTCAACAGCTACAAAAGATGATCAAAAATGAAAGTTAGTCTCTAAGAGGCCCGGCTACAGCAAATGTGCGGAACTATAAGAGAAATGAATCAGAAAATCTGAAAAGAAAACTCTATGATATACGATTTACAACGAACTCTGCAACGTACGAGTGGAGATCTAGTACTGGGAACGCAATCAAATGTCTAGCATCTATAGGAGCTGTCCTATAACCAAACCTTATAGCTGAATTTTCGACATGCACCACTCATATTTCATTGGAAGGAGATTCCAATCAGAAGCTGCCACGATCATGACAAAAGAACAAAGAAATTCGATTGAGAAAGTATCTGATAATGTGCTCTGTGGACATAGATAACTATTCTCTGCAATGTATCGTTTTTAATCTTGCCGTTGGTACTCTACTCTATGTCACCTCCTTCCCTGATAAAGTTGTGTTACTGCCCATAAATGCTACAGTGAAGAGTGCGAAATGAAAGACAACATTACACCACACAATCAAACCGAATAAGAAACTCGTCGTGTTACACGTCATACTGAAAATCAGAAAGCGCAAACTTCCTACTGTGAACAGTTTCTATTGATAAATAAACACCGAGAAGAAATACCTGCTTTTTAAACATGTCTGAATCATTTTGTGACTTTTTTCTGGTGGGGAGATTTCACTGTTCTTCATTGATTTATGTACTATAAGCTCAAAGTAATGATGATAATGAATTGCTATATTTGAACATAACATGATATCGTAAGGAAGAGTTGGGGATATAGCCAAAGGAACGTATCACTTTGTAGCCGAGTTAGGATATGTAATATCCATAACGTCTTAGGACAAGAGAATGAAGTGTTGACTGAACTGATAACACATGTCTCCGGATAGTACGAATGCATCTTCCTCTATCATTCCCCCCCCCCCCCCCCCCACTCACCACAATAGCCTCCTGTAGTTGCCAGTAAGACAAAGAGAGGACGCTAAACGAGCACCTAATTTTAAGTTGATTCCTTGCTTTTTACTATAAGAGAATAGAATATGGCCTTAAATATACCAGTCGACATTAATTTCATTTCATGCACATCAACCCATCCTATCACTATTATGCTTCAAATGAAGTGGTAGTCTCAATAATTATTATTAGTTAAAGCATGCTAATAATCAGTTACAAATAATAGTCAGCACCTTAGAAAAGAAAGTAGATTAACATATTTAGCTAAGAGCAAAAAAGAAACTTGTTTGAAGGAATTGGTGGGAACAAACACAAGTAGAAAACTTTTCTACAAGCATTGTACAGGACTATGAAAGGTTTTGACAGAAGGTGGATCAAAAGGTGCAAAACAGTACATGAAGTGGATATTTTGATTCTCTGAAAAGCGGACGCTACAGTACGCACTGAATCTATCCCTTACCTTTACAAAATAGGCGCCGACTCCGAAAAGCTTCCAGACATCGACGAAGAATAGAAAATATTTACATATACTTGACTGAGCCGCATTTATCGATTGCCCTTGACGTATTTGCTAGTAGTTGTGAGAGGAGTAAACATATCTTTGGAAAGTGTGCATTAGAACCACCATACCACTTTACATGTAGCTGAAATTACTAAGGTTGCAGTACATATGAGAATACATGCTACGTTTTATTAGTGACCTCTGATTTCTACGGGTTGTTACCAGCTCACACGCTACTACTCAACTAAAAAAACTGCAGTCGTTGATATAGCTGCTAGTGCCCTCTCTGCCTGACTGTCCTATGGCCTCCAAGTTAGACAAGTCTCCCATTATTGCTCGTCTACAACAGCCAAATGTGTACACATCCAACAACTATCTAAGCATGCATTTGGGCAGTGTTAGATAATACCTTGCATGAGGATATTTTGTAGCTGCCGGGTAGTGTTATAGCCTATTGCGGTTTCTAAGGATCAAGAGCAGTGTCTCGCAATGTGTGTCTAATGCTGACAGCACTGTGGCCTGTATCATACTTACTCTTGCCCGACCCGCCCTTGATAGTCATAGCGAGAGAAGCCGGGCTCCCTGTTGCCGATGTTGCCACTGAAGCCGATGTCGAGCACCAAAAGGCTGCCCTCTGCCACCTGCAACATGGAGACGTGAATGACCCATAATGCAGCCCATGGTACACTTTGTTAGGTACTGAGGATAGAGGTTAGTTCAAGTGGAAAATTGTGAGAGAAAGAATTTGATGACATCTAACATCTAACTCCACAAACCATTTCCACTAGCTGGTCTGTTCTCTCAGTGAACGACCCAAATGTTTTTATTCCCATCATTTAGTACCGAAGTAACTCAACTATTATAGATTATAAACTCGCTTTAAACTCGTCAGCGTGTCCCGTGAAGTCATCTCGGAACTCGCTGTCCCCGTGTGTCTGTAGACCAGACTCGTGAACCTCTGCCGTAGCCCACACATCATCTGAGTCTGCTGCTGGGCACAAGTTCATTCAATTCGCTCACAGAGAAGAGTAAGTACACGAGATCGCAGGTATAACGGCGGACTCGCGCCATTTCTGCTACATGCAAAACCGTTTTGAAATAAATTTCCACCATTGAACTGTAAATTAATATTCATTTATTTCACACAGTCATGATTTCGGCTTTGAAAGCATTCTCAAGAGCAAGTTGAAATGTCACAAAACGTCCGTCGGCATGAACTGCGTCGCACATACGGCCCTGTGGACGCAAGAGCATAGCGCGGCAGTTACGTTGTAGCTGAGGCACTGCCTATATATTTTACTCATGTCATCGTACAGTAGAACCAGTTTACCAATAACGTAAGGGGATTGGGCATCATGATCATACAAACAGGAATTCGCAGCAGACGGCCTTTCACTTAACTGTATCAACAGATGCAAGTTTGCTTGAAACAAGCTGAGTGACGCGTGGAGAAGACGTATTTCAACAGCTACAAAAGATGAACAAAAATTAAAGTCAGTCACTAGGAGGCACGGTTACAGCAAATGTGCGGAACTATAAGAGAACTTAATCAGAAAATCTGAAAAGAAAACTCTATGACATACGATTTACAACGAACTCTGCAACGTACGAGTGGAGATCAAGTACTGGGAACGCAATCAACTGTCTAGCATCTATAGGAGCTGTCCTATAACCAAACCTTATAGCTGAATTTTCGACAAGCACCACTCATATTTCACTGGAAGGAGATTCCAATCAGAAGCAGCCACGATCATGACAAAAGAACATAGAAATTCGATTGAGAAAGTATCTGATAATGTGCTCTGTGGAGATAGATAACTATTCTCTGCAATGTATCTTTTAATCTTGCCGTTGGTACTCTACTCTATGTCACCTTCTTCCCTGATAAAGTTGTGTTACTGCCCATAAATGCTACAGTGAAGAGTGCGAAATGAAAGACAATATTACACCACACAATCAAACCGAATAACAAACTCGTCGTGTTACACGTCATACTGAAAATCAGAAAGCGCAAACTTCCTACTGTGAACAGTTTTTACTGACGAATGAACACCGAGAAGAAATTCCTGCTTTTTAAAGAAATGTCTGAAGCATTTTGTGAATGCATCTCCCCCTGTCATCCACCCCCTTCCCCCCCCCCCCCCCCCCCCCCCCACACTCACCACAATAGCCTCCTGTAGTTGCCAGTAAGACAACGAGAGGACGCTAAACCAGCACCTAATTTTAAGTTGATTCCTGGCTTTTTACGATTAGAGAATAAAATTTGGTCTTAAATCTACAAGCCGATATTAATTTCATTTCATGTACAATATTAACCCATCCTGTCACTATCATTCTTCAAATGAAATGGTAGTCTCAATGATTAATATTAATTAAAGCATGCTAATAATCAGTAACAAATAATAGTCAACACCTTAGAAAACAAAGTAGATTATCATATTTAGCTAAGAGCAAAAATGAAAATTGTTTGAAGGAGTTGCTGGGAACAAAGGCGATTAGAAAACTTTCCTACAAGAATTGTACAGGAGTATGAAAAGTTTTGACAGAAGGTGGATCAAAAGGTGTAGAACGGCAGATGAAGGGTATTTTGATTCTCTGAAAAGCAGACACTACAGTACGCACTGAATGTATCATTCAACTTTTGAGAGTAGAAGCTGATTCCGGAAAGCTGCCAGATATCGACGAAGAACTGAAAATTATTACATATACTTGACTGCGTCTGATTTATCGATTGCCCTTGACATATTTGCTAATAGTTAGAAAAGTGTGCACTAGAACCACCATATCACTTTACATGAAGCTGAAATTAGTAAGCGTGCAGTATACATGAGAAAACATGTTAAGTGTGGTGTCACCGCCAGACACCACACCTCCTAGGTGGTAGCCTTTAAATCGGCCGCGGTCCGGTAGTATACGTCGGACCCACGTGTCGCCACTATCAGTGATTGCAGACCGAGCGCCGCCACGCGGCAGGTCTAGAGAGACTTCCTAGCACTCGCCCCAGTTGTACAGCTGACTTTGCTAGCGATGGTTCACTTACTTCTACGCTCTCATTTGCCGAGACGATAGTTAGCATAGCCTTCAGCTACGTTATTTGCTACGACCTAGCAAGGCGCCAGTATCCGTACTATTGATATTGTGACTCATGTATAAAGAGCGACGTTCTCCATTAATGGATTAAAGTTAAGTATTCCACCAGCTACGTCCATTTTTCTCAATTCTAATTCCCTTGTCATGTTCCAGACCGCACGCCAGCCTGCGTGAGCTAAAACGCGTGCATTTCGGCCTCCTTTAGAAAAACCCGGTTGGCTCTCCTGCCAACCACAACATTGGCGACGAGGCAAAACCGCGTTCGTATTGATATTGCCCTGATTTACTTGTGTAATAGCTTCTCCACAATCTCCAGATGTACTGTCCGAATTTTATCGCTTACAGAATCAGCAGACGCAGGCCTTACTGGATGCCCTTGGACAGCTCGTCCAGGGTCAACGTGCGATGCAAAACGATGCGGCAGCAGCCGCTCCACCTCTAACGCAGCCACAACAAGCAGTTGCGCCCACTTTTCGACCTTTTGATGCTGCACTGGAAAGCTGGCTTGAGTGGTCACGCCAATTTGGATTCCATCTCGCCGCCTACAGAATTCAAGGTAACGAGCGGCAGCCTTTCCTCGGTCGGGGTACATACGTATCGTGTGATAGTCAAATTATTTCTCCGACGCGACGTAGCAACTCTGTCCTACGAAGAAATGTTGTCTGCATTAGATGCATATTTCAAGGAATCAGTCAGTGTAGTTGCCAAACGGTATACCTTCTTTCGTACAAAACGTACGGCAGGTCAGACTAATCGGGAGTGGGTTGCAACCTTGCAAGGCCTTACTAGGGATTGCGTTTTTGAGTGTCAATGTCGACTCCCTTATTCAGATACTATGGTACGTGATGCAATTGCACAGAACGTTTCTGATGTTCGTATAAGGGAACAGATTTTGAAACTAGTCAATCCCTCCCGTCAACAAGTGACGGACATATTGGATCGGCAGGACACACTTGACTTTGCTCAGGAATCATTTGAAACTTCGTCAGCAGTGTCAGGTTAACCGGCCCGCCGGGCGAGCTGCACGGAGCAGTAAACAGCCCTCGCGCCCGGCTGCGCCGCTGCCGCCAGGCTCTCAGCCACGTGTGCCGCGCAGGCCAGCAAATGCAGTGATCAAATCATGCCCGCGGTGTGCTACTAAACATTCGCGTGAGAATTGCCCGTCATGCCAAGCTCTTTGCTTTTATTGTAATAAAAAAGGACATGTTCAGAGTGTTTGCCAGAAAAAGCTCAGATCGGTAGCTCAAAACCGTTCCAGGCCCTTTGCTTGGCGCCGGAATCGGAATCGAACCAAGGATACTCAGGCTCGCGAAACTTCGCCCATGGAAATTCACGTAGTTCATTCCACTCCGCCCAGTGCCACTCTCTCTAACAGTTCCTGTGTTCGTCCCAAAAATAGTGTGCGTCGCCATCGCCGGAACTCCCGTCAAGTCGCAAGTGATTATGTACCAATGTCAGTACACGTTGCACGAGACAGTCGCTCTTGTCGTCAGCAGGACAATAAACATTTTGTAGACTTGGACATTAACGGCAAGGTGATACCATTCCAGCTCGATACCGGAGCTGCAGTTTCACTGATCAATCAAGACACTTACAAACTGCTGGGCACACCTCCGTTGCGTGCCGAAAAGGTTCAGTTAAGCTATTCAGGGCAACGTATCCCTGTGTTAGGACAGTGCAGTCTTCTTGCAACATACAAAGGACAAACAAAACTTGTCATTTTACGTCCTTCGTTCTTCTTCTGCAGTGAACTTATTTGGTTTCGATTTCAGTTGTTTAACTTGTCTATAGTAAATAAGGTCCTATCAGTGAACCAGACTGTGCCTTCAGACAGTGTTTCTCGTCTATGTGGAGAATTTGCAGACATTTTTGCACCGGGCCTCGGTTGCGCTACGAACTATAAAGCACATTTGGAACTGAAACTAAACGCGCAACCGAAATTTTTCAGAGCGCGCAATGTTCCCCACGCATTGCGTGATGAGGTCGCAAAAACATTACACGAGTTGGAATCAGAAGGTGTAATTGAACGTGTGCAGGCTTCTCTCTGGGCATCACCCTTAGTAATTTTGCCAAAACCTTCCGGAAAGTTGAGATTTTGTGTGGACATCAAGGCAACAGTGAATCCACAACTAGTGATTGCAACTTTTCCTTTACCCCGCCCGGAAGATCTTTTTGACAAACTGTGCCCGGGTAAATATTTTTCGAAGTTGGACCTAGCAGATGCGTACTTGCAAATACCGGTGGACGAAGAATCCCAGCGCGTTTTGGTGGTTAACACGCATCTTGGGTTGTATCAATTCAAACGACTGCCATTCGGGTGTGCATCCGCCCCTGCATTGTTTCAGCAATATCTACAAACTGTTTGTGCGTCGGTCCCTTCGGCAGCGAACTATCTGGACGATATGGTGATCTCTGGAAAGACGGAAGAAGAACATTTGGCCAATCTCAGAACATTATTTCAGGTTTTGCGACAAAATGGTCTTCGCTTGCGGAAGGACAAATGTGTGTTTCTTGCTCGGGACTTGCCATACCTGGGACATGTACTCAATGCCCAAGGCATACATCCCAATCCAACGCAACTTCGTGCCATACAAGACTTGCCTTCGCCGCGGAATTTGAAGCAGCTACAGAGTGTGCTGGGAAAAATAAATTACTACCATAGCTATGTGCCACAGGCCTCTTCCATTTCAGCTCCGCTTCATCGCTTACGCCGTAAGGGTGTTCCGTTCGTCTGGACGACGGAATGCGAAAGCGCCTTTCGCCAGTTGAAATCGGCGTTGCTTTCCAATACTTGCCTTACGCCATTCGATCCCCAGAAGCCCCTCTTGTTGATGGTGGATGCATCCGATTTCGCGTTCGGTGCTGTGCTTGCGCACAAAGATGGATCGCACGATCGCCCTATTGCCTTTGAGTCCAAATTGCTTTCGCCTGCGCAAAGAAATTATTCACAGATCGAGAAAGAAGCATTGGCTCTCGTATTTGGTGTTACAAAGTTTCATGATTTCTTGTATGGTCGTCACTTTACGATAATCACAGACCACAAACCTTTCACATCGCTTCTTCATCCGACCAAGCCTGTACCTCCACGTACAGCGCAGAACTTCATTCGCTGGTCTATTTTCCTCTCGCAGTACCGCTACGACATCTTGTATCGGTCCACTGCTAAGCACGGAAACGCCGATGCGTTGTCCCGTTTGCCTGTTGCTGAGAATATGGCATTCGATTCTTCCGAACTTGCTTGCATGTTCATTGATGCGGAAACCGATGACGTGGTCGAATCGTTTCCGATTGATTTTCGTCGTGTAGCTACAGCCACAGCTGCCGACCCTGTCCTTGCTCCCGTTCTGCGTTTTGTTGCTACGCAATGGCCCTTGTCAGAGTCACGGATCGGAGACTCGTTGGTTCGCCGGTTTTTTGCTGACAAGGAGAGACTTTTTGTACGACGTGGTGTTTTGCTGTTGCGTTCTGATAATGATCAGTCCAGGGTCGTGGTACCACGTTCGTTACAGTCCTCTGTCTTACAGCTTCTCCACCAAGGACATTGGGGTATAGTGAGAACGAAACAACTTGCTCGTCAGCACTGTACTTGGTTCGGAATCGATGCCGCGATTACGAATATGTGCTCTTCTTGCATGGTGTGTGCCGAATGACAATCAGCACCACCGCGGAAATTCTTTGCATTGCCAAAAGCCACTTTCCCTTGGCAACGCTTACACATCGATTTTGCTGGTCCATTCTGGAATGCTGGATGGTTGGTTGTGGTAGATTCATTCAGTAATTTTCCTTTTGTTGTGCGTATGTCTTCCACGACGTCATCTGCCACCATCCAAGCGTTATCCGCTATCTTTTGCATTGAAGGTCTTCCACAGACTATTGTTTCCGACAATGGCCCACAATTCATGTGCGCAGAATTTCAGTCATTCTGCAAGGCCAATGGTATTCAACATCTGACGTCCGCGCCGTTTTCGCCACAGTCAAACGGTGCCGCTGAACGATTGGTTAGGACTTTCAAGTCACAGATGTTGAAGTTGAAAGAGTCGCATTCTCGGGAGGACGCGTTATTGATCTTTTTGTCCTCGTATCGCTCTCAGCCCCGAGATGGTCTCTCGCCGTCTGAGTTGCTCCACGGTCGCTCTCATCGAACCTTGATGTGTTTGCTACATCCGCCGCATCAGGTTCCTGTGCAGCGGCAGACACCTGCTTTTGCTCCTGGCGACGTTGCCTACCATCGCCACTATCGAGGTTCACGGCGTTGGCTCGAAGGGCGCATTCTTCGCTGCCTCGGCCGCGCTATGTATCTGGTTTTGGGGGCCTCTGGTGAGGTGCGTCGGCATCTCAATCAGATGCGCCTCTGTCGTCGCACGGGATCTGCCGCTCGCCGTCTTTCAGCGACGGTGCCATCCGGTCAGGGCCCCGGGGACCCATCTACTGGCTCGCCTCAGCCCCAGGTGTTACCGACGCTGCCTTGCATTTTGCTCCATGGCGACGCGCCGCCGCCGCCGCCGCCGCCGCCGTCGCAACAACCTGTTCTCCCGCCGGCGACGCCCGCAATGGACGCGTCGCTGCAACCGCCGGGAGCCTCCCTGGGTCACGCGCCGCCGATCGCTTCCCGTGACCAGTTGTCCTCCGACATGGAACTCTTGCCCGCTCCGGACCTTATGTCGTCTTCGCCCGTCGGGTGCCCCGGCCCGATGGAGGTCGACCCTTCGGCCCCTCCTGTCTCTCTACGGGCGCATACACCGCATGTTGGCGTGCACCCTGGAGCAGGTTTTCAGGCGTTTCCTGGCTCCCCGCGGTCCGAATGGCAGGGTGCGGGTGGCACAGCCTCGCCGTTGTAAGGATCCCCACATCGTCGCATACGTCATCATGCGGTCCTCCCCACGGCGTGCGGAAGCCTTATTCCACAAACGTACGCCGATTTGCGGGGGAAGAATGTGTTGTCACCGCCAGACACCACACTTGCTAGGTGGTAGCCTTTAAATCGGCCGCGGTCCGGTAGCATACGTCGGACCCGCGTGTCGCCACTATCAGTGATTGCAGACCGAGCGCCGCCACACGGCAGGTCTAGAGAGACTTCCTAGCACTCGCCCCAGCTGTACAGCTGACTTTGCTAGCGATGGTTCACTTACTTCTACGCTCTCATTTGCCGAGACGATAGTTAGCATAGCCTTCAGCTACGTTATTTGCTACGACCTAGCAAGGCGCCAGTATCCGTACTATTGATATTGTGACTCATGTATAAAGAGCGACGTTCTCCATTAATGGATTAAAGTTAAGTATTCCACCAGCTACGTGCATTTTTCTCAATTCTAATTCCCTTGTCATGTTCCAGACCGCACGCCACCCTGAGTGAGCTAAAAAGCGTGCATTTCGGTCCCTTTAGAAAAACCCGGTTGGCTCTCCTGCCAACCACAACATTAAGTTTTATTAGTGACTACTGATTTCTACGGGTTGTCACCAGCTCACACGCTGCTACTCAACTAAAAAAACTGCAGTCGTTGATATAGCTGCTAGTGCCCTCTCTGCCTGACTGTCCTATGGCCTCCAAGTTAGGCAAGTCTCCCATTATTGCTCGTCTACAGCAGCCAAATGTGTACACATCCAACAAGTATCTAAATAGTCATTTGGGCAGTGTTAGATAATACCTTGCATGAGGATATTTTGTAGATGCTAAGTAGCGTTATATGTTATTGCTGTTTCTAAGGGTCAAGAGCAGTGTCTCCCAATGTGTGTCTAATGCTGACAGCACTGTGACCTGTATCATACTCACGCTTGCTCGTTCCGCCCTTGATAGTCATAGCGAGAGAAGCCGGGCTCCCTGTTGCCGATGTTGGCACTGAAGATGATGTCCAGCACCAAAAGGCTGCCCTCTGCCTCCTGCAACATGGAGACGTGAATGACCCATAATGCATCCCATGGTACACTTTGTTAGTACTGAGGATAGAGGTTAGTTCAACTGGAAAATTGTGAGAGAAAGAATTTGATGACATCTAACATCTAACTTCACAAACCATTTCCACTAGCTGGTCTGTTCTCTCAGTGAACGACCCAAATATTTTTATTCCCATCATTTAGTATCGAAGTAACTCAACTATTAGAGATTAGAAACTCGCTTTAAGCTCGCCAGAGTATCCTGTAAAGTCATCTCGGAACTCGCTGTCCCCGTGTGTCTGTAGACGAGACTCGTGAACCTTTTCCACAGCCCATACATCACCTGAGTCTGTTGCTGGGCACAAGTTCACTCGATTCCCTCACAAAGACAGTAAGTACACGAGATCGCAGGTATAATGGCGGACTCGCGCCATTCCCGCTACATACAAAACCGTTTTGAAATAAATTTCCACCATTGAAATGTAAATTACTATTCATTTATTTCACACAGTCATGATTTCGGCTTTGAAAGCATTCTCAAGAGCAAGTTCAAATGTCACAAAACGTCCGTCTTGCCTAAATGGCAAAAGCAACCATTGGGCATGACATTTGGTATCTACCAGTATAATGACCGTTCAGTGAGCAGTAAATATAGTTCTTTTTATACAAACATTAATATATATAAAACTTTTTCGAAAACTGTTGCAAATTTAATATTTAATACCTAGTCAGAAAATGTCTAACTATTACAATGACTGATGCGGACTTTCCGGGAGTTAACGAGTATTAAACGACAGTACCAGAAAACATGACATGAGGATTACGTGCAGTCACAGAATAATCATTAATTATTAAAATAAATTACAGAAACGAATTATAAGCCTCATAACTCACAGTTTGCCCACAAACGCAAGTTGCCACGAGCAAATGAATACAGAAATAGCGAGCTTTTTGCCACGGGGCTATAAGAGTGACTTTTCTTTGCGCCCAGTTTCCGTTCGTCACAGTGATATTGTTTTCTCATGGTGGAGGAGGAATAAAGAATAGAAACATTTCGTTTAGATTGGACGAAATTTGTAAGTTTTTCGTTTGAATCGTGGATTATAGCACGAAACCTATTCCACATATAACTCCTCCTCTAGTGGAACGCTTGTGCGATTGTGTCCTTTGCAACAGGTAATTTTCGTCGCACCCCCTCCAGTCTTAGGAAACAGAGCTTCGTTAATGGCTATCTGACCCCAGCAATCGGTCATTTCGTCTTGTCGATGCTACATTACAGCAGTAAAATTGTGTACTCATTTTTTGTGCTAACAGCAAGTCACAACTAACGAATCATCATGCATGCTTGATTGAGTAAGAGGGAACGAGTCGATGAGTACGAAGCGACCGCAGCGCCACAGCTGACTCGTCATGTTCGATTAACTGCAGCGAGATCGATGGAACCCGTTAGCCCTGATCTAGCATCGATGACTTGATTTGTGGAGTATTCAAACCGCAACATTAGAATCGTAACCGCCAATTTTTGTCTCTAGCCAACTCTGTGTTCAACCTCCATTACCTTTAATCCATATATATATATATATATATATATATATATATATATATATATACTTTTTAAATTATGTGTCGGAAAGAAATGAACATTGGAAAACTGTCTGTTCTACAGGTATTTGTAGATTTCCAACTGGAATTTTAATAATATATGATAAACTACATAATATAAGCTAGCGCTATTAAAAAATTGTGAGAACAAAGAGTAAAATGCAGTGAAATCCAATTCGGAGAGTCGATGTACGTACTTTATGAAACACAATTAAATGTACCTTTCAGTGAATATTTCCCTTAAAGTAAGTGGAAGAAGTAGAATACATCAACTGCTGTCTTTCTTATAATTTTGAGCTAAAAGTGTGGAATATATTTCTAATTGAAACAGGGGAAAATTTGTGTTTCATAATATAAGTTCCTCAATGTTCAGATTTGTTTACACTACGTGGTCTTGCGGCAGCGTTCTTGCTTCGCGCCCACTGGGTCCCGGGTTCGATTCCCGGCGGGGTCAGGGATTGTTCCTGCCTCTAGATGAATGGGTGGTGTTGTGTCGTCTTCTTCATCATCATTATTCATCCCCATTACGGTCGGAGGAAGGCAATGGCAAACCACCTCCACTAGGACCTTGCCTAGTACAGCGGTGCGGGTCTCCCGCATCGTCCCATACGCCCCTCGGAGTACGGGACCTCATCATCACAAAAAGATGATGCATACTACCTCCTTGTGTGGCGGTCTCACTTCTTTCCCAGCAGTTCGGCTACCAAGAATTTATTCTGGCGTGGAATGTGGATGAACTCTGCTACAGACATTTTATCATCTCTCACCTGTTCTTGTAGCGACACCACCAAGAAGTCCCGGCCGTCTTGAGGCTGCTCGTAGCTGGAGGCGATGACATCGCCGCCTTGGTACCGAACCGTGAGGGAGGAGACGCTGACTGCGGCGTGCAGCACCAGCTGCGCCGTGTCACGCACCACCTGTGCCGTCACGCTCGTCTGGCCCTCGAAGGTGAAGCTGCGCTCCCTGCCAGGGCAGCCAACACAACAGTCGTTGAGGCAGTGAGTGGCAAACACAGGCAAACAGACATTATGTGCTCCTGGGTGCGTGACAAAGAGCTAACTCCTCTTATCACTTTCATCACTTGCTCTCATTTCTTCAATTCGGCCTTGCTCTAGCTTCCCTTTCGTCGTATTTTCACCATTTCTCTTAGTTTTCTCTGCCTTCCTCTCGTCCCTAATCAATCTCTTCATATTTTAATTTTATGTATATCAAACGTTAAGACTTGACATAATGATGTAAGAGTTTTAAGAATTTTCTGTTTATACTTCGTACAGTACTGTTGGTCAAGTATGTCATTGTTGGTGCACTTCTGGGCGGCTTTTCAGAGCTATACTATTCTTGTACTGTTTGAATGGGATGAAATTTGATGACATGCCTAGATTCAAGTTAATGATTCGGAAAATTCCTTTACTTTTAATGTATCTGTTGATGCATAGTATGTGATAGTTGTTCACGTTATGCCAGGTAAAATATAATTGTTTCTAAACTATGCGAGAAGTAGCAATAGGATGAATCAAGAGTGAAGTGTGTCCATTATTTAAAGTGGCGGCAGTAGAACTATGTCATCAATGCTCAAGTAGTTATCGAGATATCGGTTTGTGGCCTGTAGCTTATACTGTAAAATCTCGTGTTAAAACTTGTAAGAGGGAGAAATGTTGCGATATGGCACTGATGAAACGAAACGACGAGAGAAGCACTAGTGTACCAGACTGGCTCGGTAGTCATTGCACAAATAACAGCAACTATGATGCTGATATTTGTGGGAGAAGGAGATGTAGATCACACTCCAATTTTTTACTGTGGTCTGTGAATTTTTGGACAGTGTTCAAAACTTGATCAAGCCAAGTTAGGAAATTTCTGTTCGTTGTGTTATGTAAGTTTTTCTCCTTTTGAACACCTTTTACTGATAACGTTGCCCAACTGACATGTGTTATAGCCATTTAGCAGAAATAAAGTGCAATTTACTTAAATAACTGTACGAGCCTTTCTGCTGGATCTGTGAAAATTCCGTTGTTTAATGTTAGGATGACGATGAGAATAAATCAGGTGTAATCCAGTGAGTGGTAACTAGTGAATTTCTTTGAGAAACTCTCCGATGTTCAGTGCTTGGTCCGATTCTGACTGAATATAGTGGTGACACACAAAAGTTACGAGATCATTGCCAGGTAAATGTTTGTAGTCACAATAGATTTCGTTCGTTTTTATTCACGAACTGCAATACTACAGTGCCAACGGCATTGGCTCGTGGAATACACCGGTTCCCGTCACATCACCGAAATTAACGAACTGTGGTTAAGGGCAGAGCTTGCATAGGTGAGTGCCGTGTGCTGTTCCGTGCTTTACCTTTGCCTTTAGGGTAAAGGAAAGGAGAGGTAGTGGCGTAACGTTCCTAATGTTCTGGATTAAATTGTTAACATCTCCACAATGTCTCAACCTTAGCGGTGTAGGGAAGCAGCCTACTCACGCCGCATAAAATTCACAGTAGTCTTTCCATTGTGTGCCACCAGTCCGCTGTAACTAGCTCTGACGTCATAAATGTTGCGCAATACTTTAAAAATCAAGTAAATAACCTGAAACGTTGCTAGCATGTCAGGAGTAGTACTAAATCAGTATGTATTGAATATCAGTGCAATAACTTTAACCATTTTCAAGATTTGGACGTTTTTCTGTAAAAAAACATTGGCGCAACAGAAAAGAGCTAGAAACTTAAAAATTTATATTTAGATTCCTTTTGCATACTAATTTAGGGGAAACAGTATTCTCGATCTCACAAATTAAAATTTTAGTTGAAATTCATAATTTTCTGGTTTTTGTCTTAAAAATTAAGGAAGCAAGATAGATTAAGTAGGCCAATAAATAAGGCTAGGATGTTTAAATTTAAGTAGAAGGGAGATCCATTATAATTATAGAAATGTGAGAAGTTTCAACAGAATAACTATAAAACTATAGCTATAGCGTATCTCCAAAGAGCAATTTCAAAGTTCGTCTACTGCGTATAGTGTAATTAAATTAATTCTCTCGCCCAAAATATTTGACTTGGCCACGTCAGACTTGTATTATGATTGCTTACTTGTGTGCTGATTGCACAATTAAATTGAAAGCTTCATCGGCCATCAGCAAAGGAAGCAATGATTTATTCAATAACTTAGCCGTGTATTATTATCCCAGCGGCTAGTCGGGAGAGCAGATTTGATCAGGCATTCCCTTAGCCGTCCGCACCACGGCTTTATATGTAAGAATGCTGCACGAGGAAGGAAGGCCCCAGTTCCCTCCAGTAGCTGATTAGTGCACCACCTGTGCCGGGAGTCGCGTCGTGTCAGTATCGTTGATACAAACAGCCTCGGATGCAGTAATAAGTTACTCGGGATACGCGTAACCATGAAATCGTTTTCGAGTGAAGTGCTAATTCTGGGATGACTTTAATGATCTATCTTCAGTTTACATATGTCGTATTTTCACGTGCTGCCGCAGCACAGACATTCTACCATTATTTAGCGCGGTGTTTGATGAACATTATCATCAAATTACGGCGAGCATTCACTTAAACATTTAATCTGAACAGTTAAAGTTGCATCAGCGCATTAGACTCTGAACTGCTCTGGTAGTTGGATTGTGTGGATTTTTTTTGGTCTGTGACTTTCAGAATATAGTGAACATTTTAGAGTCAATCGTTTTTGATGATGAATCCCAGACAATCTCCTAATCCCTCAGAGCTATAAGCTGTAGCTATAAGTGTATTTCCAAGTTGAAGTGGGCACTAGGAATTCTAATTATAGGCTTCACGTTTCCTAATCACTTTCTGGTTTCCAATATTGTAGTTAGAGAGCCAGTGTTGAGAACGGCAAACAACAGCATAAAATAAATCATAGGAACATTTCATTGACAATTATTTGCACCCGCCACACCACATATGTTGCTAATCGGCCGGTAAATGCGTCTTTTCTACGTTACATCCGTTTAATATTCAACAAACATTTCCACCTGCCGCCCCACATATAGTGCATCGTTGGGAAAGACATTCCACATTCATTAACAATTATAATTTCCATACGCCCCCCCACAGCGGCTGCCTTGGTGCTTTTCGAGACGACTCACTTCTCTCATTATCAACCAATACAAACGTGACACCAGACCATACATAAACTCATTACTGTCACCTACACTTACCAGATACATTTGAACACATAACTCTCACACCTTGCGAAGATGCGAATGGGCTTGAACGATGGTGAAACGCTTTCCAATTAGGTGGCTTGAAGCTGCTTTTCGATGCCCCCTACGAATCGTGCCGTACGACTTTACTTTAGTGATACAAAATAGTGTTTAAATGTTTCATGCGAGCCACAGTAGTAGGACATATTTTCGCACGTACATTGTCATGAATTCCGCACCTACCAGCAAACCCTCTCACACGATTCTTTAAAGAATCGAGCTCCTGTGTGGTTACTTAACAAATACGTTAATGTGCTACATGTTTACATGAAGAAAATGAGCGACTAAGTGCTCTCATTATATGAGAATATGAATATGAGTATAATCTGGATAATTTGCGCTCCATTAAAAGCAATAGCCAATCTCGATGTTAGTGACGTTATATGTCCTGAACCGCTTGTCATGTAATGATATAACTTGGAAGGCACATTCAGTTATATATATATATGGGTAAATAGAGTTAGTACTAAGTAAGTAATGAATTAAAGCAAGACATCTGATGGGAAAATGTAGTAAGGGGTAAAGTTTTTTCTTTTCATGATTTTGTTGGGGGGATGGGGCACAGTGAAATAGGTTTAATAAATGCTTGACATTACACGTAAAGTTCATTGGAAGTCGCTATGTGCTCTTACTCTCAAATACTGCATAAATATCGTCCAGGTTAATTTGCTCTCTGTGAGCCACACTACCTGAGGACATATACACAGTTCGTACTCTACTAGATTCATAAAAGACACAATTATCTGACAGTGTTACATCACCTTCACTTGAATCTTTCAAGATTTACATCTGCCTTATTAACTCGCTAACTCATTGTGTTACTGTTTAGCCACTTGAGATCCAGAAACCAGAGGAAATGATTCTTCACTGTGGAAGACGGGTGTGACATTTACAACAACTTGAGTATTAATTGTCACCGAAATCGGCTTTGCAGCGGAAGTATGTGTAGCTTAGGCTAGCAGCGAGGCAAGCAGTGGGTGGCTCACCCCTCGTCGTCCTGGTAGACCGTGACGTCGACCCTCTGGGAACTGGGTCGGCTCTCCCCCGGCAGGCGGTCGTCTTGTCCGTGGGCCACCGCCACCAGCAGCGTCAGGCCCACCAAACACCACACACTCCTCATGCTGGAACGCCCAGGGATGTAAGTCGCATTGTGGGTTCCAAAGGTGTAATTGTTGCCAAAGGCAAACGAAAAGTACTTGTGCTGCGAGCTGCTGAGATTGCTATCACTGATATAATACTGGTTGTGGAAGAAATGAAGAGATTTTTACCATGGAAAGGAAAAGTGGTGCCATGCGATTCCTAACCACAACGATGCGCATAAAGTCCGCATCTCTCCACAGTTTTGTAGTGTGAGACCCTGAGCCATGGTTGATAATGGATATTTGGTGGGGGTACAAAAGCGTCATTTGATAGCTTTATACCCAAACGGAATGACGATGGAGGTATTGGAGGTATAGTAGCTTTCTGAGTTGCGCCTCTCTTAGAGCATCGTATGGTATATGTTGTGCGATATCTGTGCCTGAAATGAAGTAAGGGCGTTCTATGATCTAGTTCAACTGAGGCTCGTATTACGTTGATTAAAGCAGCAGCTGTACTGATTTATCTCCTCTATAAATGATAAAGGCGAGTTACTGAGAAGGAGCGTGTCGTTAGTCTGTCACCCACTTTGTTACTACTTCTTGCTGTGCCTTGTATCAGGCGAACTGGATGATATTCTGTGGTCTGATCGCTTGCAGAACAGCAGCTACATTTCGTATTTTTGGGTCAGCTGCTGAGACACCAATATGTGGTACTAAGAACTTGAAGATCTCCATAAGCAATTCTGATGTCCCTCGATTATCGCCTATTGATTCAAGATCATATTTTGATACGTGAATCGTGTCGATGTTATGCTTTTCCCCAGTCACATATTTGTAAACAGACTGCGTTGTGTGTAATACAGTTTCTAATGCATTACTGTCACAATCACAGTTTTAACTACTGTTCTCATTTTCGCAGCCACTATGGGCATATTCACTATAAATGCTTGAATGTAACTATTAAGTAGTTGCGATATTCCATTGGTGTAAAAGTATAGTATGTCTAGATACTTACCCAATGAATGTGGAAGTTTAGACACTTTACGTAAGTTAACAAACCACACCAACGGAATACATTGCTATTTTCGTGTCAGAAACATTCGTAGGTGCACAGCTCCCATGCCACAGTGCGCTTTTTTCCAGTCATATGGTTGCTCAAGCGGTCTACGATAAATTACTGCTAGAAGGGGAGGGAATTCTTTTGCATAATCTTTATAGAATCTTATAGATATCTCATCTGACCCTAAAGCCTTTCCACTAATAAGCGATTGTAGCTGCTTTTCTGTTCCGCGATCGGTTATCTCAATATCTGCCATTTCGATGAAAGGACAGACAGTGTTATAATCTTCTACGGTGAAGCAACTTCGGAAGACCGAATTCAGTATTTCGTCCTTCTCTCTGTTATCTTCCATTTAGGTGCCGGTGTGGTCGCTGAGAAATTGAATAGATGATTTTCACCCACTTACGATCAAAATCTCTTAGGGGTTTTACTAAGTTCGGTTGACAACGTCTACCTTTCGAAATCATTGAACGCTTCTCTCTTTGTTCCCTTTACGCTCACTTTCGCTTCGTTCAGATTTTGTTTGTCAGTTAGCATTTTACTCCTCTTGAATCTGAGATGAAGTGATGTTTGTTTACGTAGCGCTTTTCTAACACTCCTATTAAACCTTGGTGGATCTTTTCCATCAATTAAAACCTTAATCGGAACATACTTGTCTAGGGCTTTGAATTTTTTCCATTTGTTCTCCACATCTTCGTCCTCATCGCCAAATATTTGATGCTGACCGCTGAGATTTTCTGAAATTTGTGTCCTGTCACCCTTGCTGAGCAAATATATCTTCCTACCTTGCTTAACATTCCTTGTAGGACCCGTCGTAATAGGTGTTATTACAGCCTTTTGACCACTGATACATACCTCTACGTTAACTGATTCAATAGGTTCAGGTCTGTCAGTTTGCCAGGAGGTCTAAAACGTTACCCTCACGTGTTGGTTCTCTAACTATCTGCTCAAGGTAATTTTTGGACAAAACGTCCAGAACAATGCCACACGATCCTCTTTCTCCTGAACCAGTTGTGATGGCATGACACTCCCAATCTATACCCGACACGTTGAAGTCACTTCCTATTACAACGGCATGACCAGGAAAATTATAAATGGTATTGTAAACGTTCTGTCTGAAGCGCTCTACAATTACAGATCCTGACCCAGGTGGTCTATAAATGCATCTGGTCACCATTTTTGACTGTTATTTGACACTCACTTTCATCCAGATTAATTCACATTCGAATTCCGTGATAACCTCTCTGGACTGTATCGAATTGTTTACTGAAATAGACACGCCGCCACCATTGGCGACTAACCTATCCTTAGAAAAACATTCGAGGTGAACTTACGATTTTGTTGTCACTGACGCCTGATTTCAACCATGTTTCTGTTCCCAATACTGTCTGTGCAGTATAACCATCAGTAAGCGATACTAATTCTGGGACCTTTCCTTGGATGCTTCTGCGGTTTGCTAAAATCATATTAATCTTTTCTGTCTCTGATCTTTGAGTACCAAGATTCTCCGAGGTCGCTGTGGCTGATTTCACATGCAAATCGTCTTTGCTACCTAGGAAGGGGTTCTCTGACATGAAAAAGCCCCATGTTCACGACGCAGATATTCCGCTACCGTAGTAGCCGCTTCCTGCGTGTAGTGGACACCTGACTTGTTAAGGGAAACCCTAAAATTCTGCACCCGATAGCGGAGGTCGAGAAGTTCGCATCCGATACCGTTGCAGAGGCGTCTGAGTCCCTGGTTTAGACGTGACACTCTTCTCGAAACCAGAGGACCGCAATCAACCCTGGGTACAATGCCACAAATAGACAGCTTAGCCTGCACCCCACGTGCGTTGCTAACTGACTTCACCAAATCAGCCAGCCGCCGAAAGAAGCAGAGGATGGCCTCAGAGCCCAAGCGGCAAGTGCGACATGTGCCACTACATGCAGCGGGTTGCACCCAGTTCACTCGATAGCAGCTGGCAGGGCCTCCTCCACATCACGGATGAGACTTCCCGGCAAACATACCTAACTCACGCTGGACTTCTTTCCCGCCTTACCTGGTATCTCTCTGAGGAGCTCCATCACCCGCCTAACATTGTAACTCCCAATGACTAGCATACCCACCCTCTGTACTTGTCCGTACTGGACAGGAAAATCTACCGATGGCCCAACAGGAGCATCCCGTGCTTCCTTGACTTCAATCTGCTGCAGAATAGGCGAATCCAAATGAAGAGGTTCGGATGGTTTCCGCTTGACTGTTCCTCTGTGATCTAGCTACTTTTCTTAACACTTTGTTCCTGGTGGAAACTCTCAAGATGCAGTTGAAGTAGTGTTCTCTTGAAAGCACAATCTGTCCAGCGTCACTCCTAGGTATTTTGGAGTGTAACATTCTTGTAACACAACTCCTGACCACACTAACATTTACTTACGAGTAGTTTCCTTATTTCTCTAATGAAAAGCACATACTTGAATCATTCAAGAATTCAGTTTAAGCTGATTTGTGCCATAGTACCTTGATAGATCTTCAAGGGCATTCGTCAGCGTGTTTTCCATTGCTTCAAAATCTGCGTTCTGATTGTCAAGAGCAAGCTCGTACGAAAAACTCCTGGTGTTGGAGGTGGTAGGTTGGTCGTTTGTACACATTTTGAATAGGATTGGAGCTAACACGTTTCCCTGGGAAGACCGTTTTTCTGTTGTCTCCGGCGACTGCGCTGCCCTTGAAAGTCAGCAAAGAACCAGCAGCTTTGAAGATCTGCTGAGAAACACCTGGTTAGACTAAAATCCTTTGTCGTATTGTATACCTTGAGTGGTAGTAGCTGGTGGCTGACAGTGTCAAAGGCCGCTGATAAATCAAGATATACCATCCCTGTCACCTTACGAGCTTCAAACTCATCTTCTATGAACTGCTAAGATTCAGCAGTTGTCCAGTGCAGCTTCTGTCAGCTTGTTGAGGAATTAGCACTGGGTCAACTATAGGCAGAAGGCGATTTAATGTCATTATTTCCAACCCTTTGTATAGATGACAGAGTAATGAAACTGGTCTAAAGTTATTTGAATTGTTCCCTTCTTCTCTGGCTTTCACGAGAAGCACTCAACCTGTGGTACTAGTTTCAATAAACCTCCAAGTGCTGCAGCTAGTTATTTCCCTTTCTTGGGTAGTGTATTGTGTTCGACAAGCAACTGACTGAACGTATTTATGGAAACTGTGGACAGGTATGTAAGCGAACAACTATATCGAGTGAACGATGCCTCAGTTATATTCTTTATATTCGTTTTACAAAGGCAAACAAAATTGTTATCTTCTGTTTATTCAGTTTCATAATGTTCTACATTTGTTGGCATAATCACGTAGTTCGGTCACTAATTCTTTTTTACTTTCACTGTCATGTAACCAAAGAGTGAATACAGACTACACCTTTCTCCACAGCTGTCTATATTACAGTAAAGCGTGCAGTAGAGAATAAATGTTCTTAATCATCGATTGTTTCTAAAGCGGCACCATAACCAGATTACATTTATGTTGACTGGATCTGGCAACAGAAGCCCACGCATAGTTCGTACTGTTGAGTTCACTTAATATAAATAATATACTTAATGTAGCTTGCTAGCGATCGGCATAATTATTGTTAAAAAAAGATAGTATTCTCAAATGACTAACGTAGGGAACGTAGACCTGTATAACACAATCAGTTTGTATGATATTCTTTTTAAAAGTATATTGGAGACCTTTGTGCCCTAAAATTAACTCATTTACGTATTACAACTTTAAAGCACTGTACAAGAAACCCCGCAGCCTTTGGTACATAGTAGCTAATAATTATCGCAATCATAAATAGTAGGATGTAACTAACTGACCTGTTTAAGAAAGAGAGATCTGAGAATTCGACACAGCCTGCCAGCACAGTGACGTGTGTACAAGACTGTAGGTCGTGTCCCCGTAAGGCATTGAGGATCTATCAATCAGAACAGCTTATATAGCTGGGTGAAATCTGAACTTCTGGTTGTGGCCTTGAGATGCACCTTATCTCATCAGATATGACACCAGTGATAAGGATGATTTGTCTGACTAATCAAGCGAGAATCAATATAAGAATGAAAGATCTCCAGAGACTTGGATTGCAGGACCATTACTGCCGTGGGCACCCACGTAATGAATGGGTGGTGATTTTGCTGATACTATGAACCCAGGAAAATACCGCAGTGATTCAGAGCAACCGTGAAATATGTAAATTACGGATGGTTTAGTTCTGACACCAGCCTGGACGTCTGCATTACATGTCTCACTGGTTTTCTTTCCATCGCGTAAATGAGAATAAATAGTAGTGGCAACGCAAGATATTATGGATATTAACAAACAGTGTGCGCAGCCTCTAAATTTTGTGCAGGAAAGACATTTATAAGTTGTTTGCAGTCTACAACCTAGTATTCTCTGTATGACAAGTTTCACAAAGTCAGCATTGTAAAACAAACTACTGGAACCATAGGCAAATGGGCAGGCATTGTTCCATTGTACAAAAGGCAAAATTTCCACTAAAATATCATTATTTAGTTTCTTATTCATCAATATTTTTATTTTTATTAAGGTACGATTTATAAATTTAATTCCCTGAACGTAAACTGCCATTGCGTACATGTTACAGACAATGACAAAGTTAATATAAGTTCATCAGTACAAAATGCTCCAACTGGAACTTTATTTCTCGTCGTTTTCCTTTTCTTAGTAATTACTTAATTTTAAAAATCCTAAATACAGTCCAAAACTTGAGTGACTTGTCGCAAGAACGTTAGAAGGGTCACAATCATGCTATCATATTTTAGTACGAAATATATTTGAAGATTAGAATAGGTATTGAATATGAGGCATTTTCAGTCAAATATATCCCAGTGATTGTTCTGCAAGTGCTGTGAATGTGATACTATGTTCAAACTGAGTCTATCATCTCACATAGATTGCAGCATTTCTGTTGAGATGATACTTAACTTTAGGTATTACACTTTTAAATATTTTCCTTGGGTAGTACCACCAAGTTAAACTTTCAGTTTTATGATTATAGCAGTAATTGATGTACTGATTCTCGTGAGCAGCATCAGTTACTCTTGAAGTATTGTGAAAGCTTCCCTTGCGTGGTCCGAAACACGCACTAATTCGCAGTCAGAACTGCATCACACCGTCCTTATGACTGTTTGAAGAGGATACTACACTCCATGTGAATGTATTTCATAAAGCTACTTTTTAATCTTTATACAGCCACATGAATCAATAAACTAAATTTATAGTAGGATTAAAATTATATATAATGAATGAAAATGATATTACTGAGTATTTTAGTATGTAATTTATCACATCAAGCCTCCTATTGAAACATTTATTCTTTTTAAACGAAGATCAGTAAAAGCAAATAATTTTGTATTTCCTGAGTTGGAATCTACTCGTAAACTAATTACCTAACTATTTTATTTTGGTGGTTAGTATTTGAAATCCCCTTTAAAAATACGACCATATGGAAAGAATAACACAAGTTTGTTGGTTTGGGGACTGGACCGAGCAGTGAGGTCATTGGTCACATCAGATTAGGGAATGATTGGGAAATAAATCAGCCATGCCCTTTTAAAGGAACCATCCCTGTATTTGCCTGGAGTGATTTAGAGAAAACACACATCAGGATGGCCAGACGTGGGGTTTGAACCACCATCCTCCAGAATGCGAGGCCAGTGACAAGTTCTCCAGTGACAAGTTGTATCATTTTTTCCTGTTGATTAATTGTTTACGAAATTGTACTAAAACTGCCATTACTTTTTTATTAGAATGTTGATAATTTTCTTTCTGATGAAGATAGATTGTAAATGGTTGCTTACTTTTTCTCAATAGCAATGTGAGCTACCTCAGTACACTTCATCTCTTCAGCTCTAGACTTTATTTTGCAAATAAGGTTGCCATGCCAAAAATGTAAGTATCACAAATTATTGTACATGGGTTATATTTCATCTCTGAAACACTTTCATGTGTCATAAGTCATTGTTGGTGCATAATCTACTGAGGCTTCTGTCTCATCATCATCTCTGACTCCTTGTAGTACCTACTTGATTGTTATGATTTGCCAACTTCCATACATTATATTTTATGTCTTCCAGCTGCACACAATCTTTGCTACCACATCTGCGCCCACTGATTGATTTTCCATGTACACACCGCAGCATCTGATATGCTGGACTGTCTTGCCTAAGCTCTTTGAGTCGATTTGGCCAATGAGAATTGAGAACACTGAAACGCCACATGGCTTGCAAGCTGTGAAAGAGGACACAGAGTGCTTCTTCAGACTTATGCTGTTTGGACTGTTGTTGCTGTGACACTGTGGTTTTACTTGTGTATGAATGAGTTATTTTGCGTGAGTCTGCATTGAACATCAGTTTGAGCCGTGTTGCGGCTCGCGTTGGTGCCGTTTGTAATTTTGCATCATGCAATAGGGATAGTGACGTCACGTTTTCTTCTTGTGTTTTCTGGAGGCACGACGTTTGCTAGCGTTGTCTGTCTGCGAGTGGCAGCAGCAGCAGCAGTTACTGAAATTTCTCTCCCCTGCCGATTTTACGTGTGCGCTCCGTCTCACGCAGTGGCTTTAAACCGCCGTCGTACTGGTGTGTTATAATAATGTGGGTCACTTTTATTATGTGTGTGACTTTGGTGTATTTTCCATGCTACACACATCTCCAACTGTCTTCTTATTTTTATGTGGGCTTTTTTTAAAATGAGTTGCACAATGAATGTCTCTGTGAAAGGCTATATCGGGTGATCAACAGTATAAATTTGAAAACTTAATAAGCCACGGAATAATGTAGACAGAGAGGTAAAAATACACACATGCTTGGAATGACATGGGGTTTATTAGAAAAAAAAGCAAAGTTTACAAAATGTCCGACAGATGGCGCTGTACACAAAACGTCAGTGACTGCGCATGACAATCGTGTATAAAAGAAGCTGTAATGAGAGAGAGAATCAGATGCGCCAGCTGTGGCAGCATGTTGACGTTACCTGAAAAGGCGCTTTTAGTGAAGATGTATTATCAGAATGGGGAATGTGCTAGTTAAGTGTTACGATCCTATCGCCATAGGAAGGGGATTCAAACGGGTAAAGGTCCGTTGACAAATGCAACTGTGGAGAGAATCATTTCGAAGTTCGAAGACACGGGTTGTTTAGACGATAGACCCCGTAGTGGCCGACCGAGCATAAGGCGTGATGCTGCTGTGACAGTTCAGGAAAAATTGGAGAGTGTAGCGGGTTCGTCTATGCACGGGGAAGTCAGCGCTCGTGCAGTTGCACGTCGCACGTCGCACCGGCATTCCATACACTACTGTTTGGTTGGCACTGAGGCGTACCCTCCGATTCTATCCGTAGAAAATCCATCTGCACCATGAACTGTTACCTAGCTATGTAGTGAAGCGGAGGGCATTTGCGGTTGAGTAACGTGTTGTGGACCGAAGCTCATTTCATGCTCCGAGGGTCTGTCAACGCCCACAACTGCAGAATTTGGGCTACCGAAAATCCTAGAACTGTCGTGAAAACTCCATTGCACGACGAGAAAGTCACGGTATGGGTTAGATTTACCACATCTGCCGTTATTGGGCGTTTTTTCTTCGAGGAAATGCGTGATTCTGGTTTTGTGACTGCTGCCGTGACGGGTGAGAGGTACGCCGATATGTTACAGATTCGCATCATCCCCAGCCTGGCTGATAAACATCTGTTGGAGTGTACGATGTTTATGCAGGATGGCGCTCCAGCCCATTTTGCTGGAAGCGTGAAAGATCTCTTGCGCGCGTCTTTTGGTGATGATGGCGTGCTCAGCCGCCACCTTCGTCGTTCTTGGCCTTCCAGGTCCCCAGACCTCAGTCTGTACGATTATTGGCTTTGGGCTTACCTGAAGTCGCAAGCGTATCGTGATCGACCGACATCTCTAGGGATGCAGAAAGACAACATCCGACGCCAGTGCCTCACCATAACTCCGGACATGCTTTACAGTGCTATTCACAACATTATTCATCGACTACAGCTATTGTTGAGGAATGATGGTGGACATATTGAATATTTCCTGTAAAGAACATCATCTTGACTTTGTCTTACTTTGTTATGCTAATTATTGCTATTCTGATCAGATGAAGCGCCATCTATTTTTTGAACTTATGGGGTTTTATTAGAACCAAAAAAACACAGGTCATTCCAAGCATGTGTGTCAATATGTACCTCTCTATCTACATTATTCCGTGCTTTATTCAGTTTTCAGATTTACACTGACTTTTTGATCACCCAGTATTTTAACCCCTCAGTCTTTCCTTATGTTCTTATGTTCCCCTTTTTATCGCCTTTTACGTGTATCGTTTCATTTCTTTACTAACTGTAAAGTCCCTCAGTAAATTGTGCCGCTGCCAGTCCCCCCTGCCCATATGGGACATGGGAATGAAATCACAATAAAGGAAAACAAGGTATTGTGGGCACTGAGTTGCTGTTGCGACATTATTATTACCCATGATTATATTCTTTCCAGTAGCAGCTATTCACTCGTTGAATGGGATGCGGCTACTCCTCTGTACTTCAGTGTTAGCTTGAGTCCTATTGTTATTTGCCATTGTAGGGTTATTAGCTAGACTGGAAGGAACAACTCTGTAGTGCTAGACGAATAGCGAAAATATCCTCTCCACATCCAGAATGTACGAGGGTAAATCAATTATTGTTCGCAAAGTAGTTATAAAATTTTATTGTCACCAAATAGGAAACTTACAAGAACAACATTTTTCGACATAGTCTCCTTGCGTTTCGACGCACTTGGTCCACCGTGTACATGCTTCCTGATGCCCTCATAAAAGAAGGTTCTCGGTTGAGCTGCGAGCCGGGAATGCACCGCTTCTTTCACTGCTTCTTACGAGGCGAATGGACGGTCCATTAATGCCTATTTGAGTGGACCAAACTAGTGATAGTCAGAAGGAGCAATATCGGGACTACATGGAGGATGATCCAGTACTTCAAATTTGAGTTTCAGGAGCGTTGCAGCAGTGTGGGCAGCAGTATGCAGACGGGCATTGTCGTGCAACAGCACAACACATTTCGACAGCAGTCCTCGGTGTTGGCTTCGAATTGCAGGCTTTAGCCTGGCAGTAAGCACCTCACTGTAACGTACACTGTTTATTGTTGTGCTCTTTCCCCGTAATGTTCCAGTACTGGACCTTGTGCGTCCCAAAGAACTGTAAGCATCGATTTTCCTGCGGACAGCTGGGTATTGAACTTTTTCTTGCACCCCGAATTTGGTTGTTTCCCTTCCATACTCTGCCGTTTACTCTCCGAAGGATCCATGTTTCGTCACCAGTAATGATCCTGCCCAAGAAGTTGTCCCCTTTGTTACCATGGCGAACCAAATGTTTTTGGAGGCGTATAAGCGCTTTTGTTTGTGCAACTGTATGAGTTCTTTTGGGACCCACCTTGCACATACTTTTTGAAGCCCAAGTGTGTTGTGGATGATTTCTTAGGCAGAACAGTGACTAATAGTTAATCGTCTGTCTAAGAGAATCATTTCACGTGAACGATCAATGGTTCCTTCATTTGTGGCGGTAAACGGTCGTCCGGCTTCTTCATCGTTCGTGACACTTGTGCGACCATTTCGGATTTTTTCAGTCCATTCGTAAGCACTCCGTTGTGGCAAAACACTCTTCCCATACTGTACCGAAAGTCTTCGATGAATTTCAGTCCCTGATACGCCTTCTGACCACAAAAAACGGATCACTAAACGTTGCTCTTCTTTGGTGCAAATAGACAGTGGAGCAGCGATTAACAGCAGAGCAGAGTTAAACGAAACTAATCTAGCAGCTTGAAAATTGCAAAGATATAACAACAAATAAACAAAGCATGCGTCATCAACGTGAAACGACAGAACTAACAAATTAAACAAAAATGTAACCTAATTGTGAATAATAGTGTTACCCTCGTATTCGCTTGTAGACTGGCAGGAGACGACTCCCATACACTGCAGTGATAGCTCGCAGTCGTATTGTTATTGCCACCATTCCCATGTAGGATTGTGGGCTGATTGTTGTGTCAGTACGGCATGGAATTTATCTTTTACACAATGACACAAGCTCAGCACAATTACCACACATCTAGAAGTTTACAATTTAGATGAGAGCAATATATTTCAAAATTTAAACATTCATAAACCACGGCGCTTATGGCCTATTACATATTTAGTGAAATGAGTTAAAAATTATTTACTCAAAAACCATGATCAACCTGAATAACAATGTACTAAAATTTAATGAGAAAATATAGTCCTTCGTCACTGCAGTGATTGGTATTACCAAAGTATTTCAGGGTACAGGCAACAACAAAATAGATACCATGGCACACAACCATGTTACTTAAATTGCAGCACACTACAATATAGGATATAAAACATAAAATTTCATGTGACCAAGCAACCTCGTGGGATTCAACAAACTACGCCCAGAAGCGAACACCCGCTCACTCAGCTGTTTCCAATACAGGCTCAGCATGGACTTCCAAACGGGAGCAGCAATGGTCACAAATAGGCACGAAAAATCCTAGAACGACAGACTAACATCTGACTTAAGTAACTAGAAAAACTATAATTAATTACAGTATTCATTAATGGAATTAGTTTCAAACTATTTAAACACACAATAACAACTGACCTCTCAGTAACTTGTAAAAGTTTATAAAACTACTCATTGAGAATTAGACACATGTCTCTCAGACGAACTATCACTTCAGATGGAAATGTAACAGTAATTTTATTGCAATTCGCAGCAAAATATATGCAGGGAAAATGTTGTCCATGTATACCTATAGGAATTGGATAGCTTAATTCCGTCATGAAACATAAATACAATAACCAGGTAGCAGCTAGACAAGGACCAGTCAAACTGTTTTCAATGGCAGTTAACACTGACAGTAGCAGTCTACAAACAGAATGTATCAGCACTCCAGGCCCTAGTGAATGTTAATGATCACATCACATTCTTGCGTACTAAGCAAGTTGAAATAAACACACTCGAGGACAGACTCAGTGGAAGCAGCAACAGCTGGCCAGGAAAATGAAATCAACATCACTGAACCCAGTAGTCGATTCCGGCCGCAATTTACAGCACAAGCAAGGCCGTTACCCTCTTGCTTGTTCGACGAAGCCAGTCACCCAGGTAAACAGCCCCTTTTAGATGTACTCTTCCTGCTGCCTGGCACGGCGCCTGTACTGTCAGCCAGACTTCCCAAACGACGTTACTGCTAGGCGTCCCAAAGCAAAATTCTCGCTCCCCGATAGGTGGTGCCAATGCGCGCTCTGTGCATACCACCGGAAAGATGACCCATACCGGCGGCGCGAGTATCCTTGATCGAGCCACACGGCTCAGGCAACTCTCTAGTTTTAGACTAATAGCAAAAATATCCACTTCATGTCTAGCAGTTGTTGACGAAACTGGATGGAGCTATTGTCTTTGGTTAGATCAATGGCAACTCAAATATTTTAAATAAACAGTATACTGTAGGGAAGCAGCATACTGACACCTTATAAAATTCACATCAGTCTTTCCATTGTGTGCCAGCCTAGTCCGCTGTAACTAGCTCTGATCTCATAAATGTTGCGCTATACTTTAAAAATCAAGTAAATAACCTGAAACGTTTCTATCATGTCAGGAGTAATACTAAATCAATATGTGTTAAATATCAGTTCAATAACTTTAACCATTTTAGAAATTTTGACGTTTTTCTGTAAAAAAACATTGGCGCAACAGAAAAGAGCTAGAAACTTAAAAATTTATATTTAGATTCCTTTTTCATAACAATTTAGTAGAATCAGTATTCTGGATCACACAAATTAAAATTTTAGTTGAAATTCATGGTTTTTGTCTTAGAAATTAAGGAACCAAGATAGATTACATAGGCGAATAAATAAGGCTAGGATGTTTAAATTTAAGTAGAAGGGAGATCCGCTATAATCATAAAGATGTGAGAAGTTTCAACTGAATAACTATAAAACTATAGCGATAGCGTATCTCCAAAGGGCAAGTTCAGAGCTCGTCTACTGCATGTAGTGTAATTAAATTAATTGTCTCGCCCAAAATATTTGACTTAGCCATGTCAAACCTTCATTATGATTACTTACCTGTGTGCTGATTGCATATTTAAATTGAGAGCTTCATCGGCCATCAGCAAAGGAAGCAATGATTTATTCAATAACTTAAAGTGGTGCATTACTTGCCCAGCGGCTAGTCGGGAGAGCGTATTTGATCAGGCGTTCCCTTAGCCGTCCGCACCGCGGCTTTATATCTAAGAATGCTGTGCGAGGAAAAACGCCCCAGTTCTCTCCATAGGCTGATTAGCGCACCACCTTTGCTGGGAGTCGCGTCGCGTCGCGTCGCGTCGGTATCATTGATATAAAAAGCTTCGGATGCCGTAATAAGTTATTCGAGGTACGCATAACCATGAAATGGTTTTCGAGTGAAGTGTTAATTACGGGATGACTTTAATGATCTATCTTCAGTTTGCGTATGTCGTATTTTCACGTGCCGCCGGGGGACAGACATTTTACCATTATTTAGCGCGGTGTTTGATGAACATTATCATCAAATTATGGCGAGCATTCACTCAAACATTTAATTTGAACAGTTGTAGTTGCATCAGCGCGTTAGACTCTGAACTGCTCTGGTAGTTGGATTGTGTGGATTCTTTTTGGTCTGTGAGTTTGAGAATATAGTGAACATTTGAGAGAGAATCGTTTTTGTTTATGAAACCCAGACAATCTCCTAATTCCTCAGAGCTATAAGCTGTAGCTATAAATGTATTTCTCAGAGGAATTGGGCATGAGGGATTCTAATTACAGGCTTCACATTTTATTAATCACTTTCTGGTTGCCAATATTGTAGTTACAGAGCCAGTGTTGAGAACTGCAAACAACAGTATTAAATAAATAATAGGAACATTATAATAACAATTATTCCACCTGCTGCCCCACGAAACCGTACTGTGTACAAAATACCAAAGACTTACATCTGTGGACGGAAGTGGGGGCCAACAGTACCCTCCATTGGTGATGTTGTGATCTAGGTCAGCTGGTCTCTAGACCTCCCGGTGAACACAAAAAGCTCAATATTCCTGCCAATAAATTTGAATTGCCCCCATTTTTCCTGGGCCACCACCTCGAATTGCATTGCAGGAGGGGGGGTGACGGGGAGGGGATGGGCTGGGCTGGGAGTTCCGTGAGAGGAACCCACATGTCAGTTGGGGGAGGCTGGTGGCATGGGATAATTTATTGATCACTTAATTAATTTGCATCATTAATTTGATAGCAACTTGATATCAAAATTGTTCCAGAAGCTGCTCTGTAGCACTGCTTCCTCTTATGAAATGCAGGCCTTGTGAAGTGTTAGATACTTCTAGATGCCTATGCAACATTGAGTTATTGAGAGTCGCAGTAAATATCGGTAGTAGCGATGCATTAATTACTTAACATGCGGTCGATAACTAGTAATGCACTCTAGAAAGTCAGGATATGGGCAGCTGGATACAAACCACTCTAGGAACATTCGTGGGATTGTTAAAAATTTTTTACTTACCTTCGACTTGCTTGTGCAATAGTCGTCTATATTTCATTATTTTCATTCTTATTGCGTCACTTTAAAGATACTTTGTTTGAATGCTTAAATGCTTTTCGCTCTACCGTTCATGGTGAGGAGACATTTCCTCACATACAAAATATTGGAGAGGGAAGCAATACGATATTTCTGGACAGAAATGAACAAGATAATAACTCTGTCGCTCCATAATCAAAAGCTCCAACCTCGTCTGTATTACCTATTGACAATTCGCACTTACGTGCAGCGTAATTGTGCTCCTTAGACATTCGGTTATCTCCTAGTGACATGAATCATGTGAAGTACAATATTGCAGCACCGATACGTTAGACATAACACTCTTACAAGTGTTTTGCTTCTTACGATAAGAGGCAATTGACGTTTACCAAGGACTTGATTTCGTGATTACGGGTTTCACCAATTAACTTCCACCCGAGCTTTATTACTCACTGACAAAGAAACAGATCGCTGATATGCATTACCATCTGGTGCGAAGAGGAATGCGTGATGCATCACGTGCTATAATTGTAAAATACGCATTCTAACGTCACTATCTATTTTCGACACTCGTTAGTCGGTTCATGGTACGCATTGTCAACCATTAATTAATCGCCATCATTCAGAAATAATTCAGCAATATACGTGATGTCTTAATAGAATTTGTTTGCTAACTTACTTGACTGGGCTTCTTTCAGTACTATCGTAGGATCGAAAGATGTGCGTTCCGAAGGAACGACTGAAATCGAATTTCCTTAGACGATTTTAGAATATGCGACACACAGTCGCCATTGTGCTAGAACACAGGCTAATGAGAATTCGTTTCTCATAAGAGAAAGTTTTTCCCACATACATCGCAATGATCTTTATCAAAACTAATATCTCTTTTGGTCAAACTGTTTCTACACTCCTGGAAATTGAAACTTTATTGACACATTCCTGGGGTCAGATACATTACATGATCACACTGACAGAACCACAGGCACATTGACACAGGCAACAGAGCATGCACAATGTCGGCACTAGTACAGTGTATATCCACCTTTCGCAGCAATGCAGCCTGCTATTCTCCCATGGACGCGATCGTAGAGATGCTGGATGTAGTCCTGTGGAACGGCTTGCCATGCCATTTCCACCTGGCGCCTCAGTTGGACCAGAGTTCGTGCTGGCGGTGCAGACCGCGTGAGACGACACTTCATCCAGTCCCAAACGTGCTCAATGGGGGACAGATCCGGAAATCTTGCTGGCCAGGGTAGCTGACTTACACCTTCTAGAGCACGTTGGGTGGCACGGGATACATGCGGTCGTGCATTGTCCTGTTGGAACACCAAGTTCCCTTGCCGGTCTAGGAACGGTAGAACGATGGGTTCGATGACGGTTTGGATGTACCGTGCACTATTCAGTGTCCCCTCGACGATCACCAGAGGTGTACGGCCAGTGTAGGAGATCGCTCCCCACACCATGATGCCGGGTGTTGACCCTGTGTGCCTCGGTCGTATGCAGTCCTGATTGTGGCGCTCACCTGCACGGCGCCAAACACGCATACGACCATCATTGGCACCAAGGCAGAAGCGACTCTCATCGCTGAAGACGACACGTCTCCATTCGTCCCTCCATTCACGCCTGTCGCGACACCACTGGAGGCGGGCTGCACGATGTTGGGGCGTGAGCGGAAGACGGCCTAACGGTGTGCGGGACCGTAGCCCAGCTTCATGGAGACGGTTGCGAATGGTCCTCGCCGATACCCCAGGAGCAACAGTGTCCCTAATTTGCTGGGAAGTGGCGGTGCGGTCCCCTATGGCACTGCGTAGGATCCTACGGTCTTGGCGTGCATCCGTGCGTCGCTGCGGTCCGGTCCCAGGTGGACGGGCACGTGCACCTTCCGCCGACCACTGGCGACAACATCGATGTACTGTGGAGACCTCAGGCCCCACGTGTTGAGCAATTCGGCGGTACGTCCACCCGGCCTCCCGCATGCCCACTATACGCCCTCGCTCAAAGTCCGTCAACTGCACACACGGTTCACGTCCACGCTGTCGCGGCATGCTACCAGTGTTAAAGACTGCGATGGAGCTCCGTATGCCACGGCAAACTGGCTGACACTGACGGCGGCGGTGCACAAATGCTGCGCAGCTAGCGCCATTCGACGGCCAACACCGCGGTTCCTGGTGTGTCCGCTGTGCCGTGCGTGTGATCATTGCTTGTGCAGCCCTCTCGCAGTGTCCGGAGCAAGTATGGTGGGTCTGACACACCGGTGTCAATGTGTTCTTTTTTCCATTTCCAGGAGTGTATTTTTAAAAAAATTTGTGGGCTATTGCAAATTACTTCAGAAGGACTTTGATTTGACCTAACGAAGCATCTGTCTGTAAATAAAGAGAATTGGATTAACAGAAAACCTGTTTCTAATTACATTAATGAACATTCCGTTGGCTGTTTTACAGTAAGTCAATACCTTTTTCATTACTATTGTCTACTGTGACCTTTGTACAGTATTCACCCATTTAAGAACGAACAAAGCAATGCAACTGCAACGCTGTTACCAACACCGCAGGAAACAACTGATACTTTCATACACACAAACTAATTACATTGAAATATGAAATTTAATGAAAAAGTTTTCAGCCTAAAACTGAAGTTTTATTTAGAACTGCTATAACACAAATGATTAAGACTTTCAAAAATTGGCATACTTGGGGATCTTTTCTTTTGGGAGGCGGGGATCAACAGTCTTCTGACGGCTTTGATGCGACCCGCCCCGAATCACTTTCCTGTGCCAACTTCTTCTCCGAGTGGCACTTGCAAATTACGTCCTCAGTTATTTGTAGGATGTATTCCATTCTCTGCCTTCCTGTACAGTTTACCCTTTACAGCTGCCTTTTATACCATGGAAGCCATTCCTTGATGCCTTAACACATTTCTATCATCATGTCTCTTCTGCTTATCAGTGTTTTCCACACATTCCTTTCCTCTCTGATTATGAGCAGAAACTCCCCAATCCTTACCTTATCAGTCCACCTAATTTTCAACATTCGGTCGTCGCACTACATCTCAAATGTGTCGATTCTCTTCTGTTCCGGTTTTTTCCAGTCCACATTTCACTACCATACAATGCTGTGCTCCAAACGTATATTCTCAGAATTTTCTTCCTCAGCTTGAGGCCTATGTATGATACTAGTAGACTTTTCTTGGCTAGGAACGTCCTTTTTGCGTGTGCTCGTCAGAGTTTGATGTTCTCCATGTTCGTTATTTGTTATTTTGGTGCCTAAGACGCAGAATTCCTTAACCTCATCTCTTTCGTGACGACATCCCTCTTGTTAAGTTCCTTGCTGTCCTCAGGTTTGCTACTTCTCGTTACTTTAGCCTTCCTGTTTACTCATTAGAATGTTCATTCCAGTCAGCAGATTATATAATTCTTCTTCACTTTCACTCTCGACGGAAATGTCATCAGTGAATCATATCATTGCTATCCTTTCATTTCAATAACTTACCCCTACTTTTCTCAGAATTTCGAACATTCTGCACCATTTGACATTGTCGAATGATCTCTCCAGGTTGACAAATCCTATGAACGTGTTCTGATTTTTCTTTTGTCTTGCTTTCATAACCAACCGAAACGTCAGAATCACCTCTCTAGTGCTTTTACCATACCTAAAGCAAACGATCGTTATCTACCATATCCTCAATTTTATTTTCCATTCATCTGTATATTATTGTTGCCAGAATCATCAAAGTATCAGCTGTTAAGCTGATGTGCGACAATACTCGTCAGCTCCTGCAGTCATCCCACTTGTGTGGATGATATGTTTGCGAAAATCAGATGGTATATCGTCAGATTCATACATTCTACATAGCAGTCCGAATAGTCCTTTCGTTGCCAATTCCCCCAATGATAATAGAAATTCTGCCTAATTTGATCTGAGGCCCTCCAAAGCTCTCTTAAATTCTCATTCTAATACTAGATCCCCTATCTCTTCTAAATGAGAAGCGCAGAGAAACTAAGACGAAATGGGTGCATGAAGAATGACAGATTCAGAATACAGGAAAGTCAAAACTAGCTTCGGTGGCATTAAATTCAAAGGTGGTAACATTAAGTTTGCAACAGGAATTCCATTGTTAGATGCAGAGAAGAGATCGGATAGGTGGAAAGAATACACTGAAAGGGTCTATTGGGTGGGGGGGAAAGATTTGTCTGATGTGTTAGAGTAAGTAACGAAATATTAGTTATTACTAGCTGAACTTTATTAAGGAATTCAATTAGTCTTTCTCTTCTCTCATTCCTGGTTCCCAGCCCATATTCTCCTGTAACATTTTCTTCTACTCCCTCGCCCACAATTGCATTCCGGTCCTCCATGAGTATTAGATTTTCATCTCCCTTTATGTACTGTATTACCCTTTCAGTAGCCTTATATACCTTCTCTCTCTCTCTCTCTCTCTCTCTTCATCTTCAACTTGTGACACTTCTTCCTTGGAATTGGTGAGAAAAGGACTCAGCCTGTGCTGGGCTGCTGGATAGGATGGACGTAATCCTTTGGTTTGCAGGTAGTATTTATCTAAACAATGTGAGGCATTACCTCCATCCAGTGTGTTCACTATGAGGTTTGGAGCCTAACTGAACTAGTGCACAGTACCGCCATCAGAGAGCGCTGTGTTCTTACCGTGACGTAATCCAAGATGGCGGTCTGTGGGAAAAATGGCGGGAAAAGAACACTGGTTAGGAAGGAGTGTAATTTATTTATTTTGGAACAATTTATTTAGGGACAGATTTGGCATAATATATTTATTACACTGATACTAAACACTCGATCTGATGTGCTTTCAACAAGCACCTTCGAAACGCAAATGTCCTCACTGCTATATAGAGGCTCCTATGTCCTGGCACAAAGGATGTCTTGTGAATGAATGGAGCTTTATGATCGGCTGTTACTGAATTTACCCGCCAAATTACCGATGCTGCTGGTGAGGAAACGCTGTTCGTCTTTTTCTTTCTACATATGGGACTTTCAGTGGCAAAACTATATTCCACAGATCGCCATATTGCACTGTCAGTTAAACTCTGCAAAGTGGCCTACATATCGACAAATACAGAAATACTGTTGCTCAATTCCACTTCTCTGCCACTGAGAACTCCGTCTTAATTTTGTGATTTTACATAGCATAATATAATTAATAATTTTCTTAAATTATTGGGAGGGGGGCACGGGCAACCCCCTCAGGCCCCATGGAGTCGGTGCCTGCGAACATTTATCACAGGGTCTCCATATTGTTTAATGTATTTAAGAAACACATCCTAATGCCCACAAGAAAATACAGAAAACGAATTTACCTTAAAGTTAAGTTAAATGGAACATTAACACTTGGGATTCAGTTTTAGAGATTCATAATTTATTTTAACCTGTGCATGAACAAATTGGATGATTTGTGACATGTGACTGGAACGAGTAGAGACACAATGTTTATCAGTTTTACATTACATTGGCTGATGCGCTTGTAACACCATCCCGACCAAAATTGGACACGTGGTAATTATTTCTTCTCGTACAAGACAGTTTGTGTCATTTCTCGAACATGTGCCTTGGAGCTGAATGATGGCTGCATGCTCATATGTGTAACTGGACAGTGACGAGATGAGTGTACTGGACTGTAGTTGGGACGGTTTAAATTGTTCCCGGAGAGTTGCAGTGCGCTGTGTGTGGGATCTTTGTGCAGCTACCTCAAATAACAAGGTAACGAGATTTTGTAAACGTGTCTCTGAGAACGCATCAGTGTTGCCACGGTTCTGTAGACAGCTACTGTTCCCTCTTGCAGCCGTTAGCGCTTCGCAGTTAAAAACTGGCATCAGAGTTTCGAGCTGTCAGGAGCCATCTTGTTCCGACATCAGTTATTACTTTTAAACTCCACTTTTCCTACTGCAAAGAAACCAGGAAATCTCACAACATGAGTTACCGCTATTAAGATCAGAGTAAAAATGCCAGGAGCACTTGCTAAAGATTTCTTTCTCTTCCTGTCATCTCGGTGAACGTGTTCCAGTTCTTCTGTTCCTATACAAATTACAATTTGTAGGACATTTCTTCTTGGGTCCACTTCAGACCTCTTATGAAAGGAAGACAGCAGAGTTTTGACAGGTACTGCATTGCTTCCATTGACCTATATTCGCGTGGCAGGAGCGACTGTCTGGAATCGAACCCCTGTGTCCCTGCAGGTTATTGGTCGGCCTCATTGTTGCTCGCTACTAGAGTAACGGTTCTCTTGTCCATCAGTCTCGGCCGTTAGAAATAGCGAGTAGCAAAATGAAGCTACGCATGCCCTGGCCACATCTATCTCACAGACACCTCTAATCTAGTGGCGGCAGATCAGATACATCCAGTACTACGTAAGAACGGTAGAGCTTTACTTGACAGTAACGGAAGATACGTAGCTTTCCAGAAGGCACTTGACACTCCACTGAAAGCGAGTGCGTGGAGACGTTCAATGAAATCAACATATGATTTTTTGTAAGCTACTTCTTCTTAATAGCAGGCACCACAGCCATAAATGTACTGGATCAAAGTGATATTTTTTTCACTGAGGCCCTGTTTATTTACATTTCTTGGTAATTTAACAAACAGTTTCGGATTTTTAACCCATTTTCTAATGTTTAATTGTAGAGAGAAACGCAATACACTGCCGCCCAGAAATGGGAACAAAATGGTTTGAAAGTAGCTTAATGAAAAGGCAGCAGCACATTCACAAGATGTGCTCCCGTTCGTTTTGGGTTAGAAACTTGGTGGTTTGAAAGATAGTCAGCTGCGCGGGATTAGCCGAGCGGTCTCAGGCGCTCCTGTCATGGACTGTGCGGCTGGTCCCAGCGGAGGTTAGAGTCCACCCTCGGACATGGGTGTGTGTGTTTGTCCTTAGGATAATTTAGGTTGAGTAGTGTGTAAGCTTCGGGACTGATGACCTTAGCAGATAAGTCCCATAAGATTTCAAACACATTTGAACATTTGAAAGATAGTCAGTGCCAACAAGGCGGGAAAAATCCTCAAAGATATAACTCTTACAAAGACTGCAGTACCATTCGTATTTACCCCTCTGGGAAATTACATTACTTATACTGTCTAAAAACTAACACATTTTGCTACACAAGGGATAAAAGAATGTCTGTCACGATTTGTCATTAGTCGCCGGTGCTGGTATAGAGACACAGGTTTGAAACATGAGGGTCAGTGTGGATTGCAATCGTAGACAGTCAACATGTGTCTGCACGCGAGCAGGGCTTTAGCCTGAGCATCCAGTGGGGCCGTATTCGTCCGACGATCTACGGCCGACCGCTGAAGCTCGTCCACTTCACTCGAGTGAAATCCGACACCCTGCCGAACGTCGCTCAGTCGCGAGGCGACACAGCTTCGTGGACAATATGTGGTATTTCCTACAAAATGCGTACCTCACGAGACAAAGAACCAAGCTGAAGGAAACTCATATCTGGTTCAGTCCTACACTAAGCGATTGCAACAGACTACAAGAATTTCATCACTGACATTGAAACCTTCCCGTCTCCTCTACATCTCATTTGTTACCCAACCTTCTCTTCTACAATAACCTATGAAACCTTCCCTTAGATTTTCCATCTTCTGCTTAATAATAACAAATGAAATCTTCCCTTTGGAATTAATTCTCTTTCTCAATAATAATAAGTGCAATCTTCGCATACAAATTTAAATAAGTAATAGAATATGTCGTCGTCGTTTTTTGCTGTTACTGGATCGCCATCTGACTGCTACATCGAACTGCGACATGAATATACTTACTCTGTTTTACTATACTCTATTAGCTGCTGGTGGGCTGTCGTAGTAAGTGGCTGTATTTATTAACAAAGCTGACGTTATTCTTTAATATCAAAGCTGACGTTATTCTGTAATTAATTTGACTGAAGTTACTTAATCCATATTTAAACTTTTTCTTGACAACAGTAAAATTTGTACGTTGATCGTTTCTGGGAGGAATTATGATCAGTAATGCAATATTGCTGGCAAAAATCAATTATATTCTGAAAACGGTTTTTCAAATATTTACTGTTGGTAATGACATGATTTTACAAACGTTCAAATGGGACTTACTTTTTACAACAATCATACAACTAGTAGTGAGCAAACATATCTTCAGTATGTGATTCTTGAGTTTCTCCTGGCGTATTTGATAATCAAAATATCCACGGTTGTACTGCCGTACGGATCTCCGTGCCGGCACGTTCACAGGAGCTCAGTCCGTCAGTTCACCTGATGATGGCGACATATTTGATCGCCGAAATATTGTGCCCGTTGGGCACTATAGACCGGCAGTACACCCGTGGATATTTTGAATATCTTCAGTAGTCTTGAGTTTCTCAAAAAAAATTATTCAATAATATTAGTTCCTCTTATGATAATAGTTAGCTGATGTCTCTTCCTCTTATGATAATAGTTAGCTGATGTCTCTGTACATCCGTTTATAATCTCTTTTAATCATAGCTGGTGGCTGGCAGGCATAGCGCTCCTCTCCACCTCTCGCTTCAGACCTGCTACCAACTCGCTTCACATCTCGATTACTACTGACTTCCTACGGACGCTTGAGTGCGGTCTCTCCCACCAACAATGCTTTCTGCTGCAGACAGTCCCTGATACCATTACAAAATGTATCAAAGCGAGGTCTTTCCCGCTCTTTTCTTAAAATGTTGCCATACCCGTTCTCTCCCGCCATGTTTAAAATTATATCAATGTGCGGTCTCACCTGCCAAGAATACTTTGGTGCAAACATTGCCTGCTACCACAACTCTTTCCAAAATGACAAATATTAATTATTCCTACTTAATCCTATTAGTAAAATATAAACATCTTTCATAAATTGTGGTTTGACAATAGACAGTAGAAATATACACGTCTTACAACATCAAGAACTTATCACAGACACGGGGAAATTTTTCAACTTCTGCAGGATGAACATGAAATACATTTCAGTTTATTCTTATAGCTACTCAGCGTGAAGTTACGAAATGGTTGACTTTCAGGGAAACTATGCAAACTGACGAACGTTGCGCTGTGACGTTGAGGGTAGTCGCACAACTATTAATGTACACAAATGAAAAAATGGGGAAAAAACATTATACAGTGTCAGTCTAATGATAATATTCCCCAGCTATACTACAAAAAATTTAAAAATATTACATAGGAATGGAGAGTTCGTTATAGAAGCTACATACATTGTATTCACAAAAGATAAAACATTTTGCTTAACTGTGTAGCATTTTAACCGCTGTATCTTGGGGCTGACTGTTCCTCTTGACAAGACAAAGTACTCCGAGGCGGTGTGCATGCTGAACATTCACTGCGAGATGACTGGAGAGATATAATGTAGCAGCACACAACGTTCATAGACACAGCATATTATTCTGCATAAAGAAGAGCTTATTGCACTTTATGACACGTGGTAAGTCTTTTGGTGGATAGGTATGTTCATTAAAAATACGTAACCGCTGTCTTCCTTGAAAGCAGCGTGGCTTGCAAACAATTTCAGCTTTTCCTTCTCTATTACAAGAAGTAGGTCTTCACATTTATCTGGCCATGGCTTGCGTTTGCTCCTGACATTTCGTCCGACGGTTTCGGCGGAGCTTTCATGATCCTCCGCATAAAAACTGGTGCCTGAGGACAGTCTGTTGGGCACGAACTGTGATCGGATAGCTCAACTAATGACGACGGTTTGGTTTTTGAAGACGCGTATGATGTGCTAGATGAATGTTCTCCTTGTTATGCATCTGATGCAAAATTACTTTTAGTTCAAAACAGCAGTGCTTGATATTGTCACCACGGAGCCTTCTGTGTTCAATAGCCTCCTACGAAAACAGCACACTTCGGAAGGGTGGCCATGGTCAAATGTCCTCTACAGGAGGCGAGAATCCACTCTTTCCGTTATAAATTTGGTGTATTCTCGAGGAAGAAAAAATCCCTAAAGCTATGCCATTTCTTCTCCACCATATCGAGTGAAATAAGTTAATAACTACACAAGACATTTAAAACACTACAATTAATACGCCGTATCCTCTCATTAATGTTTGACGGGCAAGAGAGAAAGCATAGGCAGTGGGCACATTATTCACAATTAATTGAGAGGCTTTTCAAATTCATATTTTACGAAAACATTGGTTCACATTGAAAACCTGAATTACTTATCATTCCAATTCCGTTGTTGTTTGCTGTTGTGCTCTTCAGTCACAGACCTCCATGTTACTCTGCCATTTGTAAGCCTCTTCGTCTCCGAATTATCTACAACCTTCAGCCTTCTGACTCTACTTACAGTATTTCTCTCTTCGTCTTCCTGCACAAGTTTAACCTTCCACACTTCACTCCTTTGCGAAAGTGATGAGTCCTTGATGTCTCAGAATCTCTCCTGTCAACCGATTCATTGTTTCGTTCAAATTGTGCCACAAATTTCTTGTATCCCCAATTCAATTCAGTACCTCCTCATTAGTTACCTGATCTACTCACCTAATCTTCAGCATTCTTCTGTACCATCACATTTCAAAAATATCTATTCTCTACTTATCTAAATTACTTATTGTCTATGTTTCATTTTCATACAAGGCCATACTCCAGGTTAATGCCTTCAGAGACTTCCAATCACTTAAATCTATATTCGATGTTAACAAATTTCTCTTCTTCAGGAAGCTTTTCTTGGCATTGCCAGTCTGCATTCTGTATCCTCTCTACTTCGGCCATCATCAGTAATTTTGCTGCCCAGACAGCAAAACCTTTCTACTACTTTACGTATCTCGTTTCCTAATCTAATTGCCTCAGCACCACGTAACTTAGTTCGATTATATTCCCTTTCGTTATCCCTTTTGTTGACGTTTATTTTGTATCCCCCTTTCAAGACACTGTTCTTTCCCTTTGCCTGCTCTTCTAAGTCCTTTGCTGTCTATAACAAAATTACGGTGTGACTGGCAAGCCGCAAGGTTTTTATTTCTTTCCCTGAACGTAAATGCCTACTCACAAATTTTCTTTGGTTTGTTTTATTATTTGTTCAGTGTACAGATCGAATAACATCATGGATAGGCTACAACCCTGCTTCACTCCCTTCTGAACCACTGCTTCCCTTTCATGCCCCTTGACTATTGTAACTGCCGTCAGGTTTCTGTACAAATTGTAAGTAGCCTTTTGATACCTGCTACCTTCATAATTTCAAAGATACCATCCCAGTCAACTTTTTCCAAAGCTTTCTCTGCGTCTAGAAACGCTATAAACGTAGGTTGCCTTCTCTTAACCTGTCTTCTAGTATTGTCTCGCGTGTTTTTACATTCCTGCGGAATCCAAACCGATCTTCCCCAAGATCAGCTTCTACCAATTTTTCCATTCTTATGTGAATAATTCGTGTCAGTATTTACAATCATGACTTATTAAAGTAATACTTCAGTAATTTTCACTTCTGTCAGCAACTAGTTTTCTTTGCAATTAGAATTATTACATTTATCTTGAAGTCTGAGTGTGTTTTACCTATCTTACCCATCTTTTACACCAAACGAAAGAGGTTTCTCATGGCTGGCTCTTCCATGGCTATCAGTAGTTTTGATGGAATATCGTCTACTCATGAGGCCTTGTTTCACTTAGATCTTTCAGTGCTCTGCCAAACTTTTATCACAGTATCGTATCTCCCACCTGTTCAATTTGTATAATGTTGCCTTCAATTTCAAATCCCTTGAATAGATCTGAGTACTCCTTCCAGCTTTCAACTTTCCCTTCTTTGCTTACAAATGGTTTTCCATATGGGCTCTTGATTTTCATACAGCTGCTTGTCATTTCTTAAAAATGCCTTTCTACTGGCCATTAGACAGTAAATGTAACGGTGGTCTAGGTTTATCGTCTTAGGTTAATAATCAAAAAGTCCTGGGTTCAAAACCCATCTCAACTTAAATTTTGATTAACTATCAGTATTTGCGGCCGAAGACTTCCAGCTTCAGAAGTCACCCTCATTCTGCCAACGACCTTGTCAAAGAGGGCACGCATTTGTCTTTGGGGTAGGAAACTACTCCTAAAGGTGGAAGAATCAGCTATGATCAACGGCATGAGGTTAGGAAAGGCAATGGAAACCGCAGCACTAAAGACACTTAACGTGTATTTTCAAGTCATGTGGCCTGTAATTGAAAAAGTGACATGTGGTCTCTCCATTGGCAAAAGATGTCGAAATGGTTCCCCAATTCGGATCTCTTAGTGGGGATTGCCAAGGGGGAGGTGACCATGAGACAAAGATTGAACAACCAAGGAAAGGATAACGTTGTACTAGTCGGGCTTGGAATGTAAGGAGCTTGAATGTGGTAGGGAAACTAAAATATCTGAGAAGGTAAATGCAAAGGCTCAATCTAGATATAGTAGAGGTCAGTGAAGTGAAAGGAAGAGGAGACAAGGATTTCTAGTCACATGAGTATAGCGTAATATCAACAGCGGCAGAAAATGGTATAACAGGAGTAGGATTAGTTTTGAATAGGAAAGTAGGTCAAGGAGTGGCTTACCGTCAACAATTCAGAGATAGGACAGTTCTTATCAGACTTGACAGGAAACCAACACCAACAACGATAGTTCAGGTATACATGCCAATGTCGCAAGCTGAAGATGAAGAGATAGAGAAAGTATATGAGGATATTGAAAGGGTAATAGAGTATGCAAAGGAAGATGAAAATGTAATATTCGTGGGGGACGGGAATAAAGATGAAGAGGAAGAAGTAGAAGAAAAGATTACGGAAGAATATGGGCTAATGATAAGGAATGAGAGAGGAGAAGGACTAATCGAGTTCTGTAATAATCTTCAGCCAGTAATAGCAAATACTCCGTTGAAGAATCATTAGAGGCTGAGGTATAGTTGGAAAAGGCCAGGTGATACGGAAAGATTTCATTTAGGGTGCATTATTACTTAGAGATTCATAAATCAGATACTGGATTGCAAGGCGTACCCAGGAGCAGATATAGACACTGAACACAAAGTAGTAGTGATGAGGAGTAGGCTTAAGGATAAGCGATTAGTGAGGAAGAATCAATATGCAAAGAAGTGGGATATGGAAGTACTAAGGAATGATAAAAAATATGAAGAGACAGAAAAATATATGGTTGTTGGAAGGACTGACTGAGCATGTAGGAAAGTTAAAACAACTTTCAGTGAAGTTAAAAGCAGGAGTGTTAACATTAAGAGTGCAATGGGAATCCCACTGTTAAATGCAGAAGAGAAAGCAGGCATGTGGACAGAGCACACTGTAGGCCTCTTTGTGGGGATGATTTGTCTGATGTTATAGAAGAAGCAGAAGTCGATTTTGGAATGGGAGATCCAGTTTTAGAATAAGAATTTAAGAGAGCTTTCGAGGGCTTAACATCAAATAAGGCAGAAGGGAAAAATTACATTCCCTCAGAATTTCTAAAATATTGGGGAAGTGGTAACAAAACGACTATTCACGCTAGTGTGTAGAATGTACGAATATGGCGAAATACCATCTGGCCTTCGGAAATACATCGACATAATTCCGAAGACTTCAAGAGCTGACACGTGCGAGAATTATCACACAACACCTTAAGGACTCACGCATTCAAATTTCTGACGAGAATTGTATATAGATGAACGGAAAATAAAATTGAGGATATGTTAGATGACGATCAGTTTGGCTTTATGTATGTTAAAGGAACCAGAGAGGAAATTCTGACGTTGCGGTTGGTAATGAAATCGAGACTAAAGAAAAACCAAAACGCATTCCTTGGATTTCTCGACCTGCAAAAAGCATTCGACAATGTAAAATGGCGCAAGACGTTCGAAATTCTGAGAAAAATAGGGATAAGCTATAAATTGAGACAGATAACATACAGTATGTACGTTAAAGAAGAGGAAATATCAAGAGTGGACGACAAGAACGAAGTGCTCGTATTATAAAGAGTGTAAGGCAGGGACGTAGTCTTACTGTTCAATCTGTTTATCGAAGATGCAGTGATGGAAATAAAAGAGAGGTTGAAAGGTTCCTTCTGTTTAGTTATGCAGCGTTACCTTTTTTTATCTCTCTTCCTGTGTTTCCTGCTATCTACGCTAGAGCGTGCCGGATGTGTGTGGCCAAGTCGCCTCATTGACACGTGCTTGCCCGCTTGATACATTGCTTGGAAGGATTGAATTTAAGGAGCCGGCCCGACGTTTAGCTAAATGATCTGATGATTATTATGTTAATATTGCGCAACGGATAACGGGTGGGGGGGGGGGGGGTGCAAAGAACCAAGAGTGCATGTCAGTAAATGGCCACGCTCTATCATGATCTATAAGGACACCACTTTGATGGTAACATTGCCCTCTGCACATGACTGGGGTTTCTAATGATCATTAAATTCATGACATTGCTCTCAACACAGGACCGGGGTTTGTAACGACCACTGAATCCATGAAATCCAGTTTATATTTCATTTATTGTCTAGATCCCAGAAATTTTACAAACTTAATATTACACTTATTATCTATATTCCCCAAAACTTTACAAATTTAATAATTGCAGCAAACAAAGGAAAGTCAAATATCTTCTAGTTTTGTCTCGCACTGAAGGTGCTTAAACTAACAGGCATCTCGTTTCTGCTTAAGCACTGGGAAAGAGGATGGGACTGCCCTCGCGGTCCGTCTGCTGGGACAGTGATCGAAATTCGCACCCAAGATTACTACTAGGACCGAATAACAAAAATTCTCTTTGGCGGAAAAACGGGGGAACAAAGCAGACACAAACATCTCCCATATTCACAAAAGAAAGCAAATTCTTAAAAAAATAAAAATCCTGAGAAATACGGCACACGCAAATAATCAATTAACTGCACACGGAAGCATCCTCACCTTAAGTAGTTTCCAAGAACTAACTGGTAGCTCGCTGGTAGCGCAATTCGGCACCAAGTGGGTGACCGATACCAACAGCTAATTTCCTAATTTCTTTGTACTCACCCCTCGGTTTGTTCTTGATTTCCATGCTATACAATCATTCACACGCTCAACCTATTCTTTATCAAAGTAGTTAGGACGTGCTGCTTGCAAATAGGGGTTAAAAAGGAACCGTGAACAAAATTTATGAGATGGCCTAGAAAAATTTTACGTCATAATACGCCAGTCACTACTCTTGATCAACTGTGGTATCGTGTTGAAGATGCATGGGCAGCTGTACCTGTACAGGCCATCCAAGCTCTGTTTGACTCAACGCCCAGGCGTATCAAGGCCTTTATTACGGCCAGAGGTGGTAGTTCTGGGTACTGATTTCTCAGGATTTATGCACCCAAATTGCGTGAAAATGTAATCACATGTCAGTTCTAGTATAATATATTTGTCCAATGAATACCCGTTTATCATCTGCATTTCTTCTTGGTGTAGCAATTTTAATGGTCAGTAGTGTAATTCGGTTGCAACATGGCACAGATACCACCTTCGATTTCATCACAGACAACTCAATCCTCCTACCTTTATTAACTATGCTTAGTTTTCACGAGGAGAGGTCGATCACTGCGTCCCTCTCACGGAGAAAATCTGCTCCCAGAAAGCAGGCCACCTTTAACGTTCACTTGGTGCTTAACTAATTGGCTCTGTGCACTTATAGCTCCAGACACCTTACAATTATTAACCGGGAAAGTCGGTATGCTACGTCCCTTCCCCAGCGCTTTAAACAATTCTGTACTCATTACACTCACTGAGGCACCTGTGTCATTGATTATGGAGATGATAAACGGGTATTAATTGGACAAATATATTATATTAGAACTGACATGTGATTACATTTTGCCTGCCGAAGTGGCCGTGCGGTTCTAGGCGCTACAGTCTAGAACCGCGCGACCGCAACGGTCGCAGGTTCGAATCCTGGCGCGGGCATGGATGTGTGTGATGTCCTTAGGATAGATAGGTTTAAGTAGCTCTAAGTTCTAGGGGACTGATGACCTCAGAAGTTAAGTCCCATAGTGCTCAGAGCCATTTGAACAATTTTTGATTACATTTTCACGCAATTTGGGTGGTTAGATCCTGAGAAATCAGTACCCAGAACAACCACCTCTGGCCGTAATAACGGCCTTGATACGCCTGGGCATTGAGTCAAACAGAAAAAAATGGTTCAAATGGCTCTGAGCACTATGGGACTTAACTTCTGAGGTCATCAGCCCCCTAGAACTTAGAACTACTTAAATCTAACTAACCTAATATCATCACACACATCCACGTGCGAGACAGAATTCAAACCTGCGACCGTAGCGGTCACGCGGTTCCAGACTGTAGCGCCTAGAACCGCTCGGCCATAACGGCCGGCAATCAAACAGAGTTTGGATGGCGTGTACAGGTACAACTGCCCATGCATCTTCAACAATCAATACCACAGTTGATCAAGAGTAGTGACTGGCGTATTATTGCTCGGATACCATTGACCGGACCTGGAGAATGTTTTGACCAGGGCAGCTGTCGAAAATTTTCTGTATCCAAAAAGGCCTGTACAGGACCTGCAACATGCCGCCGTGCATTATCCTTCTGAAATATAGGGCGTAACAGGGATCAAATGAAGAGTAGAACCACTGGTCGTAACACATCTGAAATGTAACGTCCACTGTTCAAAGTGCCGTCAATGTGAACAAGAGGTGACCGAGACGTGTAACCAATGGCACCCCATACCATCACACCCGGTGACGAATACACGCTTCCAATGTGCGTTCACCGCGATGTCGCCAAGCACGGATGCGTCCATCATGATGCTGTAAACAGAACCTGGATTCATCAGAAAAAATGACGTTTTGCCATTCGTGCACCCAGGTTTGTACACCATCGCAGGAGCTCCTGTCTGTGATACAGCGTCAAGGGTAACCGCAGCCATGGTCTCCGAGCTGATAGTCCATGCTGCTGCAAACGTCGTCGAACTGTTGGTGGAGATGGTTGTTGCATTGCAAACGTCCCCATCTCAGAACTCAGGGATCGAGACGTGGCTGCACGATTCGTTACAGCCAAGCGGATAAGATGCTAGGATCTCGACTGCTAGTGATACGAGGCCGTTGGGATCCAGCACGGCGTTCCGCATTACCCTCATGTACCCACCGATTCCATATTCTGCTAACAGTCATTGGTTCTCGACCATCGAGAGCAGCAATGTCGCGGTACGATAAACAGCAATCGCGATAGACTACAATCCGACCTTTATCAAAGTCGGTAATGTTGTGGTACGTATTTCTCCTCCTTACATGAGGCATCACAATAACGTTTCACCAGGCAACGCCGGTCAACTGCTGTTTGTGTATGAGAACTCGGTTGGAAACTTTCCTCGTGTGAGCAGGTTGTAGGTGTCGCCACTGGCGCCAACCTTGTGTGAATGCTCTGAAAAGCTAATCATTTGCACATCACAGCATCTTCTTCCCGTCGGTTAAATTTCGCGTCTGTAGCACGTCATCTTTATGGTGTAGCAGTTTTAATGGTCAGTAGTGTACATCAGTATCTTTTCGCTTAAGTGGACATAACACAGCTGTGAGTAGTTCAGTTGCTGATACCTATTCAGAGCCCTTTTCTTACTGGCGTTGGTGCCGATGTGTCGTGTTCACAGATTCCACGTCACACTGATTACGTTGGAGAGTCTATAACACTACTGTCCGCTACTGCTATACCATAAACTCAATGCTGGAGGCAGTTTGTATAGTGAAATTAGTTTTATTCAAGAAATTATAGTTAAAAGAAGCAGAGCAGTGTTACCCTCTGAGAGGAATTTTGTTATGTTGACCGTTTTGTACCTAACGGAGATAGCTTATCGGAAGTGAAAGTCAAAATTACGTAAATATCTAAAAAGTAACAAACAATATTTTACCTATTTACACTGTTCAAAGAATAAAGAAAACGATCGCCAACCTAATGTGGCAAGAGGATGGATGATTGACATTCTTGTTCAAGAAAATAGGTATGAGTAACTTTAACGGACAAACACAACCTATACTTTGCCACACGAGAGTGCAATGGACTCTGGCACCTGAATACAGTATATTCACGTTAAGATTGTAACTACCAGATCAGAACAAACTATTTTCATAAATATAATACACACTATTACATTCAGGGCTTATTCAGATTGAATGGTCTTCATAACATTACTATTAATATTCACTGTAGTATCATAAACTGGACATAGGTTCAGTAATACTTTTCAAACATTTTCCTATCTGACAAAAAATTGTAAATGTAGTTCAGTGTAAAATCATGAACTGGTCATAGGTTAAGTCTCTCTCAGCTAAATACTTTTGTATTTAGAATGAATGTTAAATGTATTTCACTAACAAACAATTTCTCACTGAATTTTGAATTAAAAAAGTTACTGCTTTTCATAGATAGTGCTCTTTCTATTATCATGAGCATAAAGGATAAACTGTGGATCCTATTACACTATTAAAATGCACCTTCAATATTCAAGAAGAACCCAATATTGTACAGAATTTGACTTGAATAGCAAGAGTGATTAAAACTTTCTCTAGTTAAGTAACTTTGTGCATTTGAACTACTTTCAATGGTGGGGGCCCCTTAATCTTGGCCACCGTTGCAGAGCAAACTAAACACACTTTCAATACACTAGAGAAACATGTACGTAGCAAGTACGAACATATAACTCTCAACAGTTGCAGTTCTGAACTGCAGTGAAACACAAATTTGAGATATTTGTAAGATCCTTTCAACAAACAATATTAACGTTAGCACACTCTAATACCATATTAATTTTAATATGCTTTCAATAAAGGACACTCGGTTAACACTTAAGCGTGGAAGGGACCCTAAGTGGATTTGTGACTGAGGATAAATCACGGTAGGTATAAGAGTTCAGTCAAATTTTACCTTATATTTGGGTACACTATAACATCCTATGAGCTGATCCTGCACTTTACATTACTATAGTGTTCCATGACAGTGATTGCGCAATGTGGAGGAGATTGCATGTTGGTAGGTAAATTTGCAGGTAGAATTGCTGGACTTTGTCATTTCTTGGTGGCGAAGATAGATACCAGTTCCAGAATAGTTCCAGCTCTCTATCCATCGCCGGCCGGAGTGGCTGTGCCGTTCTAGGCGCTACAGTCTAGAGCCGAGCGACCGCTACGGTCGCATGTTCGAATCCTGCCTCGGGCATGGATGAGTGTGATGTCCTTACGTTAGTTAGGTTCAATTAGTTCTAAGTTCTAGGCGACTGATGACCTCTGAAGTTAAGTCGCATAGTGCTTAGTCATTTCAACCATTTCTTTATCCATCCATTCGAGGCGTTGGAAAGCGTCAGGAAAAGCCTCTCTCGGAACCAGCACAATACACAGCTTTTACATGAGCAGTTGATAGTTTGGTAGCTCGTCCCGGACTGACTCTTTGTTCCACAATTTGCGTAGGCTACGCAGCAGTTCCGTTCCCGAGGGAAATCACAACACCTTTTACATATAAAATAACTAAGAACCCTAAGTGACAGTCAAAAGTTTTCATAACAGCAAACAAACATATTCAATAAAACAGAACATTTGCACATACTGGTAATTCTAAACAAAATTATTTAATTTTAAAGATAACCAAAGAAATTATATAACAAAGACAAGACATATAATTTGCTCATATTGTACATATCACAGAGATTACACTTCCGACCACCTAAAAGACATCAAAGTTTTTACAAAGGAAGGAGTATACAATTTTGTGTTATCGATTCAATCAAACACATTTAAAGAAACTCAACGATGTAACATTAAATAAAACAAAAGGCAAAAGAAATCAATAGAGCATTGGAGCTATGGTGTTACAAGTCAACCTTTTCCACTTTCGGTTAACCGTCGCTCACAAATCACGATGCCTATATCTCCCATCTACAACACTTTCGGTGGTGTCTCTGGAGATTTTCAGAATCCACTATAATTCGATGTCATTGATATCTGTCTAATAAAAGACGTGCACCGTTGTTGATAACGATTTCCGCGCCTCTACATATGATACACCATACGTTCCTCTTAGTTTCGGGAGGTACTGAATGATATCTCTGTAATCAGTTTCTTTCAAGCAGCGCGAGAAAGCTCGAGATGTTATTTGCGGTATGACTTAATCAAGAACGCAAGAGGCTCACTGAAGGTCAATTGCCTCTTACCATGAGGACAAGAAAGAGCGCAAGTGGCTCACCGAAGGTCATTTGCCTCTTTTTCAAGAGAGCCTGGATGCTTGTTACTATCTTACGTCTAAGGTATCAGTGGCGCAATATTGCACAACGAATAACAACTTGTGAAGGAGCGAGTTAAAATGAATCAGTAAATCTGAATATGCGGTAGATGAGTGTGCATAGTCAACTGCTAACTAAATGAAGGATAGTTTTGTTGTTACACAGTCAGTGACTAGTTAAACTGTAATTACTTTTTGTTTGGTAATAATTAATCCTACGGGATTTTTGTGCATTGAGTCCATGTCGGACCTCTGCTTCTTCTGTCACGTACGGTTTTGTCACAATGTGACGTTTTCACAAAGCAGCAAATTGGGGAAATATACGGAATTGGGCAACAGTCTGGATGATTGACTAACCTGGCCTTGTAAACCAACCAAAATAGCCTTACTCTGCTGATACAGCGAAGGTTGACAGCAAGGAGAGACTACAGCCGTAATTTTTCCCGAGGGCATGCAGCACTACTGTACAGTTACATGATGATGGCATCCTCTAAGGTGAAATATTTTGGAGGTACAGTAGTCCCCTATTTGGATCTTTGGGCGAGGACTAAATCAGGAGGAGGTCGTCAGTGGGAGAAACAAAACTGGCGTTCTACGGATCGGAGCGTAGAATGTTAGATCCCCTTATCGGACTGATTGGTTGGTGAATTGAAAAAGGGAAATCCATAGGTGACGTTAGATGTAGTGGGACTTAGTGAAGTCTGACAGGAGGAACAGGACTTCTGGTAAGGAGTATGCAGCGTTACAAGTACAAAGTCACATAAACACAAAGTCCCAGTACAGTTAATGCATTATCATAGCCAAGATAGGCACTAAGCCCATATCTACCACAGTACAAGTTCATGTGGCAACAGGTGTGCAGATGATGAAGAACTTGAAGAATTGTATGACAAGATAGAAGAAAATAATTCAGGTAGTTAAGGGTGACGATAATTTAATACTGATAGGGATATGGAATTCTATAGTAGGAAAAGGAACAGACGGAAAAATATAAGCTTAAATTGGACTGGGTAAAGGATTGAAAGAGGAAGCCGCATTATAGAATTTTGCACAAAGCATAGTTGAATCATCACTAATATTTGGTTAAAGAATAATGAAAGAAGATTGTATACGTGGAAGAGACCGGAAATTTCTGAACGGACATAAAGATGTAAGACATTTGCAGGGGCAGATGTGTACACTGACCACAATTTATTGGTTATGTACTGTAGATTGAAACTGAAGAACTTAGAAAAACGTAGGAAATTAAGGGGAAGACACCTGGATAAGTTGAAAGAACTAGTGATTGTTGAGAGTTTCAGACGGAGCATGAGGCAACGGTTGATTAGAATAAGGAAAAACAATACAGCAGAAGGCGAGTGGATAGCTTTAAGAGATAAAATAGTGAAGGTAGCAGAGAATCGAATTGGTAAAAAAAAAATCAGGCTTAGCAGAAATCCTCGAATAACACAGGAGATATTGAATTTAACTGATAAAAGAAGAAAATATAAAGATTCAGAAAATGAAGCAGGCATAAGGGAACACAAACATCTAAAAGATGTAATTGACAGTACGTGTAAAAGAGCTAAGCGTATATGGCTAGAGGAAAAATATAAGTATTTAGAAGCATATTCCCCTAGCAAAAATATAGGTAGGCCCGCTACGAATTCGTGTCCTGTGGGAACCTCTGCTTGTCGCAGTAGCACTTGAAACCTATGTCCTCAATTGTTCGCCGCATGTATTCCAATCTCCGTCTTCCTCTACAGTTTTGCCCTCTACTGCTCCCTCTAGTACCATAGAATTCATTCCCTGAACTCTTAAGATATGTACCATCATCATGTCTCTTCTGCTTGTCAGTGTTTTCCATATTTACTTTCCTCTCCGATACTGAGCAGAACCTCCTCGTTCCTTATTTTATCAACCGACCTAACTTTCTATATTCGTCTGTAGCAGCACATTTCAAAGGCTTATATTCTCTTCTGTTCCGGTTTTCCCACAGTCCATCTTTCATTAGCACACAATGCTGTTCTCGAAACGTGCATTCTCAGAAATTTCTTCCTCAATTTAAGGCCTATATTTGATACTAGTAAACATGTCTTGGTCAAAAATGCCCTTTTTGCCAGCGCTACTCAGCTTTTGATATCCTCCTTGCTCTGTCCGTCATTGGTTATTTTGCTGTAGTTGACTTCCTTAAATTCATTTACTTCTTGACCATCAGTCCTGATGTTAAGTTTCTCGCTCTTCTCATTTCTGATACTTCTCAATACTTTCGTCTTTCTTCGGTTTACTTTCATTAGACTGTTCATTCCATTTAGTTGATCATGTAACTCTTCTTCACTTTCACCCAGGATAGCAATGTCATCAGCGAATCGTATCATTGATATCCTTTCAGTTTCAATTTCATATCACCTCGCTTTTATTTCCATCAATGCTACTTCGATGAACAGATTGAACAGTAAGACTACGTCCCTGCCTTACACTCTTTATAATACGAGCACTTCGTTCTTATCGTCCACTCTTTCTATTCACTCGTCTTTCACGTATATATTATACGTTACCTCCCTCGATTTATAGTTTATCCCTATTTTTCTCAGAATTTCGAAAATCATGCACCATTTTACATTGTCGAATGCTTTTCGCACGTCAAGAAATCCAAGGAATACGTTTTGATTTTTCTTTAGTCTCGATTCCATTACCAACCGCAACGTCAGAATATCCTCTCTGGTTCATTTACCATACCTAAAGCCAAACTGATCGTCATCTGACATATCCTCAATTTTATTTTCCGTTCATCTATATACAATTCTAGTCAGAAATTTGAATGCGTGAGTCCTTAAGGTGTTGTGTGATAATTCTCGCACGTGTCAGCTCTTGAAGTCTTCGGAATTATGTCGATGTATTTCCGAAGGCCAGATGGTATTTCGCCATATTCGTACATTCTACACACTAGCGTGAATAGTCGTTTTGTTACCACTTCCCCAATGATTTTAGAAATTCTGATGGAATGTTATCTACCCCTTCTGCCTTATTTGATGTTAAGCCCTCGAAAGCTCTCTTAAATTCTGATTCTAAAACTGGATCTCCCATTTCTAAATCGACTTCTGCTTCTTCTTTTATAACATCAGACAAATCTTCCCCCACAAAGAGGCCTACGGTGTACTCTTTTTCACCTATCCGCTCTCTCCTCTGCATTTAACAGTGGGATTCCCGTTGCACTCTTAGTGTTACCACTCTTGCTTTTAATTTCACTGAAAGTTGTTTTAACTTTCCCACATGCTGAGTCAGTCCTTCCGACAACCATATCTTTTTTTATCTCTTCACATCTTTCGTCATTCCTTAGTACTTCCATATCTCACTTCTTTGCATATAGATTCTTCCTCACTAATCTCTTATCCTTCAGCCTACTCCTCATCATCACTACTTTGTGTTCAGTGTCTGTATCTGCTCCTGGGTACTCCTTACAATCCAGTATCTGATTTATGAATCTCAAAGTAATGTTGTAAGGTTAGTGAAATCTTCCCATGTCACCCGACCTTTGCGCACTACACCTCCTCCTCTTATGATTCTTGAACAGAGTATTTGCTATTACTAGCTGAAGATTATTACAGAACACAGTTAGTCTTTCTCCTCTCTCATTCCTTGTCCCAAGCCCATATTCTCCTGTGACCTTTACTTCTACTCCTTCCCCTACATCTTTATTCCATTACCCCATGACTATTATAATTTCATTTCCTTTTACGCACTGTATTACCCTTTCAAAATCCTCATCTGCTTTCTCTATCTCTTCACCTTCGGCTTGCGACGTTGGCATGTTTACTTGAACTATCGTTGTCGGTTTGGGTTGCTGTCAATTCTGATAAGAACTGCCGTATCTCTGAACTGTTGACAATAAGCCACTGTCGCTGCCGCTGTTGATATTACCCTATACTCATCTGACCAGAAATCATTGTCTTCTTTTCCTTTCACTTCACTGACCTCTACTATATCTAGATTGAGCCTTTGCATTTCCGTTCTCATATATTTTAGTTTCCCTACCATGTTCAAGCTTCTGACATTCCACGTCCCGACTAGTACAACGTTATCCTTTCCTTGGTTGTTCGATCTTTTCCAAAATTTAAGCTGAGATGGGTTTCGAACACATGACTTTTTGATTATTAAACAAATACGACAACCCTAGACCACAGGTACATGTACTGTCTAATTGCAAGTAGAAAGGAATTTTTAAGCCTAAGAGAAGCAGCTGTATGAAAATCAAGAGCCCGTATGGAAAAGCATTTGTAAGCAAAGAAGGGAAAGTTGAAAGCTGGATGGAGTATTCAGAGATCTATATAAGGGATTTGAAATTGAAGGCAACATTATACAAATTGAACAGATGGGAGATATGATACCGCGATAAATGTTTGGCAGAGCACTGAAAGATCTAAGTGGAACAAGGCCTCAGGAGTAGACGATATTGGATCAAAACTACTGATAGCCATGGATGAGCCAGCCAAGAGAAACCTCTTCCGTCTAGTGTGCAAGATGTGTAAGACAAGTGAAACACACTCAGACTTCAAGAACATAAACTTGTTGCTGCCAGAAGCGATAATTACTGAAGTATCAGTTTATGAGTCATGGTTGCAAATACTGAGACGAATTATTTACATAAGAATGGAAAAATTAGTAGAAGCTGATCTTGGGGAAGAACGGTTTGTATTCCACAGGAATATAAAAACACGCTAGGCAATACTAACTCTACAGTGTCTCATGGAACACAGGTTAAGAAAAGGGAATCTACTTTTATAGCGTTTGTAGACGTAGCGAAAGCTTTTGACAAAGTTGACTGGAATGATATCTTTGAAATTATGAAGGTAGCAGGCATCGAAAGGCTATTTACAACTTGTATAGAAACCAGACGGCAGTTACATTAGTCGAGGGGCATGAAAGGGAAGCAGTGGTTCAGAAGGGAGTGAAGCAGGGTTGTAGCCTATCCGTGATGTTATTCGATTTGTACACTGAACAAATAATAAAATAATCCAAAGAAAAACTGTGAGTAGGTATTTAAGTTGAGGGAAAGGAAATAAAACCTTGTAGCTTCCCATTGACACCGAAATTCTGTCAGAGACAGTAAAGGAGTTAGAAGAGCAATTTAATGGAGAGGACAATGTCGTGAAGGGAGGATATAAAATGAACGTCAACAAAAGTAGGACAATGATAATGGAATATAATCCAACTAAACTGGGTGGTGCTGAGGGAATTGGATTAGGAAGGGAGACACATAAAGTTGTAGAAATGTTTTTCTGTTTGGGCAGCAAAATTACTGATTATGGCCCTAGTGAGAGGTTATAAAATGTAGACAGGCAATGCCAAGAAAATCTTCCTGAAAAAGAGAAATTTGTTAACATCGAATATAGATTTAAGTGACTGGAAGCCTTTTCTGATGCATTAACCTTGAGTGTGGCCATGTATGAAAATGAAACATGGACGATAAGTAATTTAGACAAGTAGAGAATAGATATTTTTGCAATGTAATGCTATAGAAGAATGCTGAAGATTAGGTGAGTAGATCAGGTAACTGATGGGGTGGTACTGAATAGAATTGCGGAGACAAGAAATTTGTGGCAAAATTTGACTAAAAGAGTGAATCGGCTGATAGATTCTGAGAGATAAAGGAATCTTCACTTTAGCAAAGGAGTGAAGTGTGGAAGGTGAAACTTGTACAAGGAGACAGAAATACTGTAAGTAGAGTCAGAAGGCTGAAGGTTGTAGATAATTCGGAGACGAAGAGGCTTACAAATGGCAGAGTAACATGGAGGTCTGTGACTGGAGAGCACAACAGCAAACAACAACGGAATTGGAATGATAAGTAATTCAGGTTTGCAATATGAACCAAAGTTAACCAGAAATGTGAACTTGAAAAGCTTCTCAATTAATTGTGAATAATGTGTCTACTGCCTACGCTTTCTCTCTTGCCCGTCAAGCATTTATGAGGAGATACTGCGTATTAATTGTATTATTTTAAATGTCTTGTATAGTTAAGGACTTGTTTCATTCGAGATATTGTAGAAGAAATGTGATAGCTTTAAGAATTTTTTTTAAAGTATACACCAGATTTATAACGGAAGGAGTTGAGTCTTGCCTCCTGCCTTCAAAACTGCGCTGTTTTCGAAGCGGGCTATTGAACACGGAAGGCTAAGTGGCGACAATATCAAGCGCTGTTGGTTTGAACTATAATGTAATTTTGTATCATGCTTCACAAGGAGAACATTCATCTAGCACATCATACGCGTCTTCAAAAACCAAAGCGTCGACATTAGTTGAGCTATCCGATCATCGTTTGTAGCCAACAGATTGCCCTCAGACACAATTTTTGTGCTGAGAATCATGGAAGCTCCGCCAATCTGTCAGCACAAAATGTTAGGAGCAAACGCAAACCATGGCCAGATAAATGTGAAGACCCACTTCTTGTAATAGAGAAGGAAAAGCTTAAATTGTTTGCAAGCCACGCTGCTTTGAAGGAAGACAGCGGTTACGTGTTTTTAATGAGATTGCAACTGTTTTTTTAAAGAACATACCTATCCACCAAAAGACTTGCCACGTGTCATAAAGTGAAATAAGCTCTTCTTTATGCAGAATAATATGCTGTGTCTATGAACGTTGTGTGCTGCTACATTATATCTCTCCAGTCATCTCGCAGTGAATGTTCAGCATGCACACCGCCTCGGAGTACTTTGTTGTGTCAAGAGAAACAGTAAGCCCCAAGATACAGCGGTTAAAATGCTACACAGTTAAGCAAAATGTTTTATCTTTTGTGAATACAATGTATGTAGCTTTTATAACGAGCTCTCCATTCCTATGTAAATTTTTTAAATTTTTTTGTAGTATAGCTGGGGAATATTATCATTAGACTGACACTGTATAATGTTTTTTCCCCATTTTTTCATTTTTGTTCATTAATAGTTGTGCGACTACCCTCAACGTCACAGCGCAACGTTCGTCAGTTTGCATAGTTTCCCTGAAAGTCAACCATTTCGTAACTTCACGCTGAGTAGCTATAAGAATAAACTGAAATGTATTTCATGTTCATCCTGTAGTAGTTGAAAAATTTGCCCGTGTCTGTGTTAAGTTCTTGATGTTGTGAGACGTGTATATTTCTATTGCCTATTGTCAAGCCACAATTTATGAAAGATGTTTATATTTTACTAATATGATTAAGTAGGAATAATTAATATTTGTCATTTTGGAAAGAGTTGTGGTAGGAGGCGATGTTTGCACCAAAGTATTGATATAATTTTAAAGGTGGCGGGAGAGACCGGGTATGGCAACATTTTAAGAAAAGAGCGGGAAAGACCGCGCATTGATACATTTTTAATGGTATCAGGGATTGTCTGCACCAGAAAGCATTGTTGGTGGGAGAGACCGCACTCAAGCGTCCGTAGGAAGTCAGTAGTAAGCGAGATGTGAAGCGAGTCGGTAGCAGGTCTGAAGCGAGAGGTTGAGAGGAGCGGTGTGCCTGCCAGCCACCAGCTATGATTAAAAGAGATTATAAACGGATGTACAGAGACATCAGCTAACTATTATCATAAGAGGAACTAATATTATTTTTTTTTTTTTTTTTACTGAGAAACTCTGGGTTGTACAAAGTAAGTCCCATTTGAACGTTTGTAAAATCATGTCATTACCAACAGTAAATATCTGAAGAATCTTTTTCAGAACATAATTAATTTTTGCCAACAATATAGCATTACTGATTATAATTCCTCAAAAAAACGATCAACGTAAAAGTTTGCAAAATTTTATTCTTGTCATGAAAAAGGTTAATTAAAGAATAACGTCAGCTTTGATATTAACGAATAACGTCAGCTTTGTTAATAAATACAGCCACTTACTATGACAGCCCACCAGCAGCTAATAGAGTATAGTAAAACAGAGTAAGTATATTCATGTCGCAGTTCGATGTAGCAGTCAGATGGCGATCCAGTAACAGCAAAAACGACGACGACACATTGTATGTCTCGTCGAAATAATCAGCAAATCGCTTTTAATAAGCAGAATTTAAATTTGTATGCGAAGATTGCACTTATTATTATTGAGAAAGAGAATTAATATCGAAGAGAAGATTTCATTTGTTATTATTAAGCAAGAGGAAGAAATTGCAAGGGAAGATTGCATAGGTTATTGTAAAAGGTCATTGCGTAACAAATGAGATGTAGAGGAGACGGGAACGTTTCAATGTCAGTGATGAAATTGTTGTAGTCTGTTGCAATCGCTTAGTGTAGGACTGAGCCAGATATGAGTTTGCTTCAGCTTGGTTCTTTGTTTCGCGAGGTACGCATTTTGTAGGAAATACCACATGTTGTCCACGAAGCTGTGTCGCCTCGCGACTGAGCGACGGTCGGTGGGGTGTCGGACGTTACTCGAGTGCAGTGGACGAGCTTCAGCGGTCGGCCGTAGTCTTAACGCTATACGGACAACCCGTTCGTCGGACGAATACGGCCCCACTGGATGCTCAGGCTGAAGCCCTGCTCACGTGCAGACGCATGTTGACTGTCTACGACTGCAATCCGCACTGACGCTTACGTTTCAAACCTGTGTCTCTATACCAGCACCGGCGACTAATGACAAATCGTGACACTGACACTTCTTTTACCCTTTGTGTAGCAAAGGGTATTCGTGTTTAGGCAGTATAACTAATGTAATTTTTCAGAGGGGAAAATACGAATGGTACTGCAGTCTTTGTCAGAGTTATATCTTTGCACATTTTCCCGCCTTTGGACACTGACTATCTTTCAAATGTTCAAATGTGTGTGAAATCGTATGGGACTTAACTGCTAAGGTCATCAGTCGTTAAGCTTCCACACTACTTAACCTACATCATGCTATGGACTAACACACACACCCATGCCCGAGGGAGGACTCGAACCTCCGCTGGGACCAGCCGCACAGTTCATGACTGCAGCGCCTTGGACCGCTCGGCAAATCCCGCGCGGCTGACTATCTTGCAAACCACCAAGTTTCTAACCCAAAACGGACGGGAGCACGTCTTGTGAATGTGCTGCCGTTTTCATTAAGCTACTTTCAAACCATTTTGTTCCCATTTCGAGACGGCAGTGTATTTTGTTTCTCTGTACAATTCAACATTAGAAAATGGGTTAAAAATCCGAAACTGTTTGTTAAATTACCAAGAAATGTAAATAAACATGGCCTCAGTGAAAAAAATATCACTTTGATTCAGTACATTTATGGCTGTGGTGCCTGCTATTAAGAAGAAGTAGCTTACAAAAAAATCACATGTTGATTTCATTGAACGTCTCCACGCACTCGCTTTCAGTGGAGTGTCAAGTGCCTTCTGGAAAGCTACGTATCTTCCGTTACTGTCAAGTAAAGCTCTACCGTCCTTACGTAGTACTGGATGTATCTGATCTGCCGCCACTAGATTAGAGGTGTCTGTGAGATAAATGTGGCCAGGGCATGCGTAGCTTCATTTTGCTACTCGCTATTTCTAACGGCCGAGACTGATGGACAAGAGAACCGTTACTCTAGTAGCGAGCAACAATGAGGCCGACCAATGACCTGCAGGGACACAGGGGTTCGATTCCAGACAGTCGCTCCTGCCACGCGAATACAGGTCAATGCAAGCAATGCAGGACCTGTCAAAACTCTGCTGTCTTCTTTTCGCAGGAGGTCTGAAGTGGACTCAAGAAGAAATATCCTGCAAATTTTAATTTGTATAGGAACAGCAGAAGTGGAACACTTTCGTCGAGATGACAGGATGAGAGAAAAGTCTTTAGCAAGTGCTTCTGGCACTTTTACTCATCATCATCATCATCATTTAAGACTGATTATGCCTTTCAGCGTTCAGTCTGGAGCATAGTCCCCTTATAAAATTCCTCCATGATCCCCTATTCAGTGCTAACTTTCGTGCCTCTTCTGATGTTAAACCTATTACTTCAAAATCATTCTTAACCGAATCCTGGTACCTTCTCCTTGGTCTGCCCCGACTCCTTCTACCCTCTACTGCTGAACCCATGAGTCTCTTGGGTAACCTTGCTTCTCCCATGCGTGTAACATGAGCGCCACCACCTAATCCTGTTCGCCCTTACTGGTACATCTATAGAGTTAATTCCCAGTTTTTCTTGGTTTCCTCATTGTGGACACCCTCCTGCCATTGTTCCCATCTACTAGTACCTGCAATCATCCTAGCTACTTTCATATCCGTAACCTCAACCTTGTTGATAAGGTAACCTGAATCCACCCAGCTTTCGCTCCCATACAACAAAGTTGGTCGAAAGATTCAACGGTGCACAAATAACTTAGTCTTGACACTGACTTCCTTCTGGCAGAAGAGAGATCGTAGCTGAGCGCTCACTGCATTAGCTTTGCTACAACTCGCTTCCAGTTCTTTCACTATGTTGCCATCCTGTGAGAATATGCATTCTAAGTACTTGAAACCGTCCACCTGTTCTAACTTTGTTCCTCCTATTTGGCACTCAATCCTTTTATATTTCTTTCCCGCTGACATTACTTTCGTTTTGGAGATGCTAATCTTCATACCATAGTCTTTACATTTCTGATCTAGCTCTGAAATATTACTTTGCAAACTTTCAATCGAATCTGCCATCACAACTAAGTCATCCGCATATGCGAGACTGCTTATTTTGTGTTCACATATCTTAATCTGACCTAGCCAGTCTATTGTTTTCAACATATGATCCATAAATAATATGAACAACAGTGGAGACAGGTTGCAGCCTTGTCTTACCCCTGAAACTACTTTGAACCATGAACTCAATTTACCGTCAACTCTAACTGCTGCCTGACTATCCATGTAAAGACCTTTAATTGCTTGCAAAAGTTTGCCTCCTCTTCCATAATCTCGTAGAACAGACAATAACTTCTTTCTAGGAGCCCGGTCATATGCCTTTTCTAGATCTATAAAGCATAGGTACAATTCCCTGTTCCACTCCTAACACTTCTCAATTATTTGCCGTAAGCTAAAGATCTGGTTCTGACAACCTCTTAGAGGCCTAAACCCACACTGATTTTCGTCCAATTGGTCCTCAACTAATACTCGCACTTTCCTTTAAACAATACCTGAGAAGATTTTACCCACAACGCTGGTTAAAGACATACCTCTGTAGTTGTTACAATATTTTCTGTTCCATGTTTAAAGATTGGTGTGATTACTGCTTTTGTCCAGTCTGAAGGAACCTGTCCCGACTCCCAGCCCATTTCAGTTATCCTGTGTAGCCATTTAAGACCTGACATTCCACTGTATTTGATGAGTTCCGGTTTAATTTCATCCACCCCAGCTTCTTTATTGCACTGCAATCTATTGACCATTTTCTCCACTTCCTTAAATGTGATCCTATTTCCATCATCATTCCCGTCCCATTGTACATCGAAATCTGACACATTACTGATCGTATTTTCTCCTACATTGAGCAACTCTTCAAAATATTCCCTCCATCTGCCCAAGGAATCCACAGGATTCACCAGCGGTTTTCCTGACCTGTCCAAAATACTTGTGATTTCCTTCTTACCTCCCTTTCGAAGACTGCTAATTACACTCCAGAATGGTTTTCCAGCAGCTTCACCCAAAGTCTCCAACCTGTTTCCAAAGTCTTCACAAGATTTCTTCTTGGATGCTGCAGTTATCTGTTTGGCTTTGTTTCGTTCTTCAACATAACTTTCTCTGTCTACGTGAGTTCTAGTATGTAGCCATTTTTGATACGCCTTCTTTTTCCTTCTACAGGCTGCCTTGACTGTGTCATTCCACCAAACTGTTTGCTTCATCCTACCTTTACACACTACTGTTCCAAGAGATTCTTTAGCCACTTCTAGTACTGTGTCCCTGTACTTTGTCCATTCCTTTTCCAGTGACTGTAATTGACTACATTCAACTAACTGGTACCTTTCTGAGATCACTGTTATGTACTTGTGCCTGATTTCCTTATCCTGAAGTTTCTCCACTCTTATCCTCCTACATAGGGACCTGACCTCCTGCACTTTCGGCCTCACAATACCAATTTCACTGCAGATTAAATAATGATCAGTGTCATCAGAGAAACCACTGAATACACGTGTGTCCCTCATAGCCTTCCTGAATTCCTGATCTGTTATTGTATAGTCAATGACAGATCTGGTTCCCCTGCCTTCCCAAGTGTACCTGTGAATGTTCTTGTGTTTTAAAAAGGAGCTTGTGATTACTAAGCCCATACTGCCACAGAAATCCAAGAGTTGTGTCCCATTCCTGTTGGCCTCCATATCCTCTCCAAATTTACCCATAACCTTTTCATACCCTTCTGTTCGATTTCCAATCCTGGCATTAAAATCACCCATGAGCAGAACACTGTCCTTGTCCTTTACTCTAACAACTACATCACTGAGTGCATCATAAAAACTATCCATCTTATCTTGATCTGTCCCTTCAAAATGCGAATATACTGACACAGTCCTAATTTTCTTGCTAGACACTGTCAAATCAATCCACATCAGTCGTTCGTTTACATACCTTATTGCAACTACGCTGGGTTCCATTTCTTTCCTGATGTAAAGCCCTACACCCCATTGTGCTATTCCTGCTTTGCCTCCTGACAGGTAGACCTTGTATTCTCCCACTTCCTCTTCTTTCTCACCCCTTACCCGGTTGTCACTAATAGCTAAAACGTCCAGCCCCATCTTAAATGCAGCCTCTGCCAGCTCTACCCTCTTCCCAGAGTAGCCCCCATGGATATTAATAGCTCCCCATCCTATTACCATTTGTTTGCCAAGTCATATCTTAGGAGTCCCTGGTTTGTCAGTTAGAGGTGGGACTCCGTCACCTCCAAAGGTTCGAGGCATTTTGCTCTGATTGTTGCCAGCATCATATTTAAAGTACCAGGGAAGCAGGTTGCTAGTCTTACTTGCCCCGAGTCCCATTGAGTTTTACCCCTAACGGTTGAGGTACTAACTGGTGGATTTGGTAGTCTTTGCCGTATGAGCACAAAGGTGGCCACGACTCAGAATATGTTCGAGATGCCCGGCCTTATTCCAGAGTAACTGGTATCCCGACTGTCGGGACCACTTACTTGGCCACTCATACGTTGCCCGTGGTTCATGAACTAGGACATGACTACAGGAACCCACACCATGACCCACTTTTACTCTGATCTTAATAAATTCATGTTGTGAGATTTCCTGGTTTCTTTGCAGTAGGAACAGTGGTGTGGAAAAGTGATAACTAATGTCGGTACAAGATGGCTCCTGACAGCTCGAAGCGATGTTGCCAGCTTTCAACTGCGAAGCGCTAACGGCTGCAAGAGGAAACAGTAGCTGTCTACAGAACCGTGGCAACACTGATGCGTTGCCAAAGACACGTTTACAAAATCGCGTTACCTTGTTGTTTGAGATAGCTGCACAAAGATCCCACACACAGCGCATTACAACCCTCAGGGGACAATTTACACTGTCTCAACTATAGTCCAGTACATTCATCTTGTCACGTTCCAGTTAAATTTAATTATGGGCCTGCGGCTTTCATTCAACTGTAAGACATACATTTGAGAAATGACTCAAACTGTCTTGTATGGGAAGAAATAATTACCATGTGTGCAATTTTGATGGGGATGGTGTTACAAGCGCTTCAGCCAAGGTAATGGAAAACTGATAAATATTGTGGTTCTGCTTGTTGCAGTCACAAATCACAAATCATCCGATTTGTTCATTCACATGTTAAAATTAATTAAGAATCACTGAAACTGAATCCCAAGTGTTCATGTCTCATTTAACTTAACTTTAAGTCGGCCGCGGTAGTCGAGCGGTTCTAGGCGCTTCAGTCTGGAACTGCGCGACTACTACAGTGGCAGGTTCGAATCCTGCCTCGGGCATGGATGTGTGTGATGTCCTTAGGTTGGTTAGGTTTAAGTAGTTCTAAGTTCTGGAGGACTGATGACCTCAGATGTTAAGTCCCATAGTGCTCAGTGCCATTTGAACCATTTAACTTTAAGTTAAATTCGTTTTCTGTATTTTCTTGTGTGCATGAGCATATTAAATATATTAAATGATACAGAGACCCTGTGATAAATGTTTGTTGTACACAGGCGCCGACTCCATGAGGCGTGAGGGAGCCCGTGCCCTCAAAAATTCGTTTGTGGGGGCGGCGCCACCCAAATGATTTAAGAAAATTATGAATTATATTATGCTTTGTAAAATCACAAAATTAAGACGGAATATTTTATTTTTAAAACACTTTCAGTAATGAGTTAAAACAAGTAATTATTACGGTAGTAAGCAGGTTAACTGAAAACGAGTGATGTGAATCATGATGGTGTTACAGTGGTGTGGGCACACTTAGAATTTTTTTTGGTGCACGAACTTTCGGGTTAAGTGTGGCGCCGGCGGGCCAGCACTGCGGCCGTGGCGACATCACAAGGACTGAGCAGAAGCGTCTGGAACCAACTGCCTCACGTCTCGTTGATACTCCAAGACATTACGACGCCGCGGCTATATATAGCCCACCATACTGTCGCAGTCTTGCAGTGTGGTTAGTTTCCTTCAGTGCATGGTGCAGACGTGTTCAGTGTTCCGACTTTAGTGTCTAGTGGACTATTTTATATGACTATTTGGCTTTGCACATATGTGTTCGACAGTTTCTCTCGTATGCTTGTCGGTTCCATCACTTCACTCTTTTCAGTACTGAGCACATAAAGACGCATATAAAATAGTCTCTCCCGCCAATTATGGGGTCCTGGTGAGAGATATCGACTGATGTTACGCACCAGACATTACAAAACTGTCATATGGTTCCTACTTCGTGACATTTTTCGGTCGCAGTCTGCAGGGGCAGTGAAAATGCTCCTGCAGCGTATTCGATGGGAGGTGTTTGATCACCCGCACTGCAGCCCGTAATTGGCTCCCTCTGTGTTTCATCTCCGCTCACATTAAGTACTCGCTATGAAGACAACATTTTTGCACAGACAACGAACTATAGATGAGCGTAGAGAATTGGCGAGAAGCACAGGCGACTGCCTTCTATGAGGAGGGTATTGGAAAGTTGGTACAACGCAACGACAAATGTCTTAACCGGAGTGGTGACTATGTAGAGCAGTGGCTGCAAGCTGTAGCTAACTGTTTTGCAGATAAAATATTTCTGATTTTCAAAGTGGTTTCCATTTCGCGATCAATTGGAACTTACTTTCCAAATAGCCCTAGTGTTAGTGAGAGGATGCGTGATTGGTTCGTCTTGAGCATCAGGCATATAAAGTATGTGTGTGTTCCGAAATGTGAAAAGGAAATGACTATGTGCTGTCGTAAGGAAGGTATGGATTTGACGTGGAGTACTGTCACAACAAAGGGAGGAGTATGTCAACTCAGAATAATGGTACATATATTTCTATTTCCATAGTCACAGCCATCAGCAGGGTGTATTTCCGATACTTCGCTCATTGTCGAATGTCGTCCAATTGAGACCGTGACCGTAATATTTAACTGTAAGTACAGTGATAAAACACATATGTGGCCGATTTCCTAGGATGATACTGTATATGCGTGCTTGGCGTGCAGCGCTGGCGGTCTGTGGCGTGAATGATTCACGTTTCCTGCTGATGGTAGGAGCTGTCTGAATTGAGAGGCCTATTGGAATGCAGGAATGTAGCTGACTTAACCGTGTCGTCCTCTAGGCGCCTGAATAGCGAACTAATACTTAGTAAGTGTTGAACAGTTTTCGTGATCGCGTGGAGATTTGAGAAGATTGAATATGGAAGTGTGTTTGTGCTGGACCATTATACCCTCCCGTGTAAATTGTGTAGTTGTCTGTGTCTGCACATTTCGCGCCTTCATTTAGTCGAGTGAATATCGATTGTGGTGTTTACATCTAGCAGGTGAAAGACAGATGGAAGATATGTTTACTGGTCCTTTAGACATGAGAAAAATTTTAGTTGATATTGTAAACTATGAGGGTTATCTGGGGAAATATGTTTCCTCTATATGTTTTTTTCTTTTTTTTCACATAAAGGTGATAAGTTGATAGTTACTGCATAGTTTACACCACGCTGCATCTCGCTAAAGTATCGGGTTTCTAGAGAAATAATTTCTAGTCTATATCTTCGAAATCATACCTTGTGAGCAATACTGCTATGCAAGCTATATTGCTAAGTGCTTGATGTCGAGAAGTATCGAGTAAATGGTGTAATATTCTGGCAAATCATGTGAAGTTGCATGTGTCTTGTAATCTCAGGGTCTGGAGAGGTGTAGAAAGCAAGCAAGCAAGCAGGTCAGGGCCAGAAACAGTAATGCCCTTTTGCCAAGGGGAAATGAACAAGACTTGTGCAACAGTTCTGAGTGTGACTTCAGTCCATGGAGGGCGCTCTGATCGTGTGTCAGGAGCAGGTGACTTTTGACCACTGGCTTTGGTGACGACTGCCCGACCTTTCGGGAACTAGGTGCATGTGCTTATGCTGTCTGCCTTTGGAGTTTAAGTACAAGTGGCTTACAGACGATAGCCTTAAGCATGATGCAAAAGGGGCAATTTTTTACCGCGCAGGGTACGAACTGTATGTTTACTTCATCGACATGGTACGTGGTGATATATTACCAGGTTTTAGATCAGTTTCATGACCTGATATTCAGGCTTCCGTTCTACGTGGCAGAACAGTGTAATTGTGCAAGAGTATTTCTTTATTTGACTATATGTAGGCCACACTGCAGGGTTTAACTGCCAGTGCAGTATGGCGATCTGTGCAATATAGTTTTGCCACTGAAAGTCCCATCTGCAGAAAGAAAAAGACGAACAGCGGTTCCTCACCAGTAGCATCAGTAATTTGGTGGGAAAATTCAGTAAGAGCCGATCGTAATGCTCCACTCATTCACAAGACATCCTTTGTGCCAGGACATAGGAGCCTCTATATAGCGGTGAGGACATTTGCATTTTCGAGATGCTTGTTGTTGGAAGCAGGACTTAACGATTTCCAGGAAGGGTAACACGTGATGGACGAGGTGCCACGTTAGGACCATCGTGAGGAATGCATTCGGCGTTATTCTGGGCTGTTATGGTAAACAGGTTCTGCTAGGAATAGGATTACCAAGTAGAAAAATTAAGACGTCACGAAAGCATCTACAAACTATTTCTGTGACACTTTACAATTTCTGAGAGATCAATTTGGCTCTTATTTCACATAGCCATGTGACATCAGTACAACGCTGAGAACCTTGTAGATACACCTGCGACGGTGAGTCGCTATGGGAGCATTTCACGGCAATGTGTCAGCCACACGGGGCACCGCTAGACTCAGCTCGCATTTCCCATTAGGATCTCTAGGAACAATGCACCCAGTGCTATTCTGATGCAGTAGAAGAGATTTCAATAGCTCGACCTGTGATGTCAGTGTAACATCGAGTACCATTTAGTTGCATCTGCAAGGGTTAGCTGCTCTGGACTGGCAGGCGCGCCTCAGCCACGGTGATTAGTTGAACACGTGCGCGTCCAGAGGGTGACTTGTCCCTTATTTACATAGACATGTGACGTCAGTATAACACTTGGAGAATTCTGACTATATACCCGAAAACAGACCCGACTTTAACCTGCTTGCTGTAGGCGGCAGCGGCATGAGAGCAATGGCTTGTGCTCCGACATTGGCTTGCGTCCAGATGGCCCTGCAAAGTGCCTGTGCGGTTTTGACGTGTGCGCGCGTTGAAAGTGTTCACTGATACATCATCGTTGACTATGGCTCGAAAGCGTTTTTTACGTGCACTGAGTGTTTGTGCAGTGCATTATTTTCAGCAGTTTAAGCGTTGTGAACGTGTTTGCAGAACATTTCATATGCGTTATTTTGACAATTTGCTTGTTGTTTGGTTGTCTGTAATCAGTGTACTGCGTTACTTCGGTAAATTATGAGTAGTTTGCAGGTCTGTATTCTGTGCACTGCATTATTTGGACAGTTTAGAAATAGTGAACGTGTCTGCAAAGCATTTTACATACGTTGTTTTGATAACTTACGAGTTGTTTTCGTGTCGGCACATCAGTGTACCGCATTATTTCAGTGATTTATGAGTAATTTGCAGGTCTGTAGGCTGTGTATTGTGACCCCAAGCACGTCAGAGCGAGTATTTTGTATCAGTGTAATAAATCTACTACGCGAAATCTGTCCCTAAATAAATTGTTCCAAAATAAATAAAGTACACTCCTTCCTATCCAGCAGCCCAGCACAGGCTGAGTCCTTTCCCACCAATTCCAAGGAAGACATGGCGGTCGAATGACTTATGTTAGTGGAGGTAGCCCAAGTAAACTATTTTCTGCCATTGTCTTAGGTTAGTGGAGGTAGTCCAAGTGATATTTTTCTGCCAAAATTATAACTTCCCGCCGGTTTCTGGGGGAGGGGGAGGGTGGAGAGGAGGGGTTTCATTAGTGGAGGTAGCCAAATTGACCTACTTTCCCACAAAATTTGACTTCCCGCCATGACATTATTGTGACATTGTCATAACTACTGTCTCCATTTTGGGTTGACACCTTGAATAAATTTGGCTACAATGGAGAGTGGGCTGATGGTGGCTTTGGCCCACTATTTACGTGACGATGTCGCAAGCTGAAGATGAAGAGATAGAGAAGGTATATGAGGATATTGAAAGGGTAATACAGTACATGAAGGGAGATGAAAATCTAATAGTCATGGGGGACTGGAAAGCAATTGTAGGCGAGAGAGTAGAAGAAAATGTTACAAGAGAATATGGACTGGGAACTGGGAATGAGAGAAGAGAAAGATTAATTGAATTTTGTAAGAAATTTCAGCTAGTGATAGCGAATATTTTGTTCAAAAATCATAAGAGGATGAGATATAATGGGGAAAGTCAAGTGAAACGGAAAGATTTCACTTGGATTACATCATGGGCAGACAGAGATTTAGAAATCAGATACTGGATTGCAAGGCAAACCCAGGAGCGCATATAACTCAGATCAAAATGTGGTAGTCATGAAGAGTAGGTTGAAGACATTGGTCAGGAAGAAACCATACGCAAAGAAGTGGGATACAGATAAGGAAAATTCAGATATGTTCGAAGTTCTCTAAGGCTATAGATACAACAGTAAGGAATAGCTCAGTGGATAGTACAGTTGAAGAGCAAGGGGCATCTCTAGAAAGGGCAGATATACATGTTGGAAAGGGAAACATAGGTACATGAAGGGTACTGCGAAGAAACCATGGGTACCAGAAGATATACTCCTAATGATCGTTTAAGGGAAGAAGTAAAAAAATGTTCCGGGAAAATCAGGATACAGAAATTCAAGTCGCTGAGGAATGAAATAAACAGGAAGCGTAGAGAAGCTAATACGAAATGCCTGTATGAAAATTGTGAAGAAATCGAAAAAGAACTGATTGTCGGAAGGATAGATTCAGCATACAGGAAAGTCAAGACTACCCTCGGTGACATTAAATTCAAGGGTGGTAACATTAAGAGTGCAACTTGGCGTCAATTGTTAGATGCAGAGGAGAGAGCGGATAGGTGGAAAGAATATATTGAAAGCATCTATGAGGGGGAAGATTTGACTGATGTGGTAGAACAAGAAACAGGAGTCGATTCAGAAGAGATAAGGCATCGAGTGTTAGAATCAGAATTTAAGAGAGCTTTGGAAAGCTTAAGATCATAGGGGGAATTGGCAACAAAACGACTGTTCATGCTGCTATGTAGAATGTATGAATCTGACGATATACCAAGTCACTTTCGGAAAGATATGATCCACACAAGTCGGATGACTGCAGGACGTGACAAGTGCGAGTTTTATCGCACATCAGCTTAACAGCTGATACATTGATGCTTCTGGCAAGAATAATATACAGATGAATGGCAGAAGTAAAGCTGTGAGTAGCGGGCGTGAGTCGTGCTTCGGTAGCTCAGTTGGTAGAGCACTTGCCCGCGAAAGGCAAAGGTCCCGAGTTCGAGTCTCGGTCGGGCACACAGTTTTAATCTGCCAGGAAGTTTCATATCAGCGTATACTCCGCTGCAGAGTGAAAATCTCATTCTGAATGCGTACCATGAACCGACTAACGAGTGTCGAAAATAGATAGTGACGTTAGAATGCGTCATTTACAATTATAGCACGAGATGCATCACGCATTCCTCTTCGCACCAGATGGTAATGCATATCAGCGATCTGTTTCTTTGTCAGTGAGTAATAAAGCTCGGGTGGAAGTTAATTGTTGAAACCCGTAATCACGAAATCAAGTCCTTGGTAAACGTCAATTGCCTCTTATCGTAAGATGCAAAACACTTGTAAGAGTGTTATGTCTAACGTATCGGTGCTGCAATATTGTACTTCACATGACTCATGTCACTAGGAGATAACCGAATGTCTATGGAGCACAATTACGCTGCACGTAAGTGCGAATTGTCAATAGGTAATACAGACGAGGTTGGAGCTTTTGATTATGGAGCGACAGAGTTATTATCTTGTTCATTTCTGTCCAGAAATATCGTATTGCTTCCCTCTCCAATATTTTGTATGTTAGGAAATGTCTCCTCACCATGAACGGTAGAGCGAAAAGCATTTAAGCATTCAAAGTATCTTTAAAGTGACGCAATAAGAATGAAAATAATGAAATATAGACGACTATTGCACAGGCAAGTCGAAGGTAAGTAAAATTTTTTTAACAATCCCACGAATGTTCCTAGAGTGGTTTGTATCTAGCTGCCCATATCCTGACTTTCTAGAGTGCGTAACTAGTTATCGACCGCATGTTAAGTAATTAATACACCACTACTACCAATATTTAATATTTACACCGAATTACCATCATATTAAGAAAGAAGTGTAGGGTGTACTGCGACTCTCAACAACTCAATGTTGCATAGGCATCTAGAAGTATCCAACACTTCACAAGACCTTCACAATAATAATACGACTGCGAGCTATCATTGCAGTGTATGGGAGTCGTCTCCTGCCAGTCTACAAGCGAATGCGAGGGTAAGACTATTATTCGTAATGTAGTTACATTTTTGTTTAATTTGGTAGTATTGTCGTTTTACGTTGATGACGCATGCTTTGTTTATTTGTTGTTATATCTTTGCAATTTTCAAGCTGCTTGGTTAGTTTCGTTAACTCTGCTGTGCTGTTAATCATCGCTGCTCCACTGTCCATTTGCACCAAAGAAGAGCAACGTTCAGTGATCCGTTTTTTGTGGTCAGAAGGCGTATCAGGGGCGGAAATTCATCGAAGACTTTCGGTACAGTATGGGAAGAGTGTTTTGCCACAACGGAGTGCTTACGAATGGATTGAAAAAATCCGAAATGGTCGGACAAGTGTTACGAACGATGACGGAGCCGGACGACCGCTTACCGCAACAAATGAAGAAACCATTGAGCATTCACATGAAATGACTCTCTTAGACAGACGATTAAGTGTTGACGAAGTGGCAAATCGTCTGCAAATTAGTCACGGTTCTGCGTACGAAATCATCCACAACAGGCCTGAGTTTCATAAAGTTTGTGCAAGGTGGGTCCCAAAACAACTCACACAGTTGCACAAACACCTGCAAATAACATTTGGTTCGCCATGGTAACAAAGGGTACTACTTCTTAGGCAAAATCATTACTGGTGACGAAACATGGATCCATCATTACGAACCGGAGAGTAAACGGCAGAGTATGGAATGGAAAAAAACAAATTCGGCGTGTCAGAAAATGTTCAAGACCCAGCCGTACGCAAGAAAATTGATGCTTACGGTTTTTTTGGACGCATAAGGTCCAGTACTGGAACTTTGTGGGGTTTGTTGCACAATAATTAACAGTGTACGTTACACTGAGATGCTTACTGCCAGGCTAAAGCCTGTAATTCGAAGCAAGCGCTGAGGATTGTTGTCAAAAAGTGTTGTGTTGTTGCACGACAATGCCCGTCTGCATACTTCTGCCCAGATTGCTGAAAAGCTCCTGAAACTCAAATCTGAAGTACTGGATCATCCTCCATGTAGTCCCGATCTTGCCCCTTCAGACTATCACTTGTTTGGTCCACTCAAACAGACATTAAGGAACCGTCGATTTGCCTGGTACGAAGCAGTGAAAGAAGCGGTGCATTCGTGGTTCGCAGCTCAACCGCAACCTTCTTTTATGAGGGTATCAGGAAGCTTGTACAACGGTGGACCAAGTGCGTTGAAACGTAAGGAAGCTATGTCGAAAAATGATGTTTTTGTAAGTTTCGTATTTGGTGGCAATAAAACTTCATAACTACTTTGTGAATAATAATTGACTTACCGTGGTACATTCTGGATGTGGAGAGGATATTTTCGCTATTTGTCTAGCACTACAGAGTTGTTCCAGCCAGTCTAGCTAATAACCCTACAACGGCAAATAACAGTAGGACTCAAGCTAACACTGAAGTACAGAGGAGTAGCCGCATCCCATTCTACAAGTGAATAGCTGCTACTGGAAAGAATATAATCATGGGTAATAATAATGTTACAACAAAAACTCACTGTCCCACAACACCTTTTTTTCCTTTCTTGTGATTTCATTCCCGTGTCCCATATGGGCAGGGGGAACTGGCAGCGGCACAATTCACCGCTCTTCAAGTGAGGGACATTAATGTTAGTAAAAAAAATGAAACGGTACACGTATAAGGTGATAAAAAAGAGGAACATAAGAACATATTAACGAAAGACAGAGGGGTTAAAATATACACTTTCACAGAGACATTCATTATGTGACTCAGTTAAAAAAGCCCACATAAAAATAAGGACACAGTTGGAGATGTGTGTAGCATGGAAAATACACCAAAGTCACACACACACACAGGATAAAAGTCACCCACATTATTATAACACACCAGAACGACGGCGCTTTAAAGCCACTGCATGAGACGGAACACACACGACAAAGTGTAACATTGGCAGGAGGACCCTGTCAAATGTGGATTTTAGAGAAAGGGAAATATCACTAACTGCTGCTGCTGCCACTCGCAGACAGACAACGCAAGCAAACGTCGTGCCGCCAGGAAACACAAGGAGAAAACGACACGCCACTATATCTTTACATGATACCAAGTTACCAACGGCACCAATGCGAGCTGCAACACGACTCATAAACTGATGTTCAATGCAGACTCACGCAAAATAACTCATTCATACACAACTAAAAACACACTTTCACAGCAAAAACAGTCCTAATGGCATAAGTCTGAAGAATCACGCTGTGTCCTCCTGCACAGCTTGCAAGCCATGTGGCGTTTCAGTGCTCTCAATTCTCATTGGCCAAATCGACTCAAAGAGCTTAGGCAAGACAGTCCAGCATATCAGATGCTGCGGTGAGTAAGTGGAAAATCGATCAGTGGGCAGCAAAGATTGTGCACAGCCGGAAGACATAAAATGTAATTTATGGAAGTTGGCAACTCATAACAATCAAGTAGGTACTACAAGGAGTCAGAGATGATGATGAGACAGAAGCCTCAGTGGAATATGGACCAAGAATGACTTATGACGCATGAAAGTGATTCACAGACCAAATAGAACCCATGTACAAAAATTTGTGATAGTTACATTTTTTGGCATGGCAACCTTATTTGCAAAATAAAGACAAGAGCTGAAGAGATGAAGTGTACTGAGGTAGCTCACATTGCTATTGAGAAAAAGTAAGCAACCATTTACAATCTATCTTCATCAGAAAGAAAATTATCAACATTCTAATAAAAAAGTAATGACAGTTTTAGTACAATTTCGTAAACAATCAATAGGAAAAAATGATACAACTTGTCACTGGAGAACTTGTCACTGGCCTCGCCTTCTGGAGGATGGTGGTTCAAACCCCACGTCTGGCCATCCTGATGTGTGTTTTCTGTGATTTCCCTAAATCACTCCAGGCAAATACAGAGATGGTTCCTTTAAAAGGGCATGGCCTATTTCCGTTCCCATCCTTCCCCTAATCTGATGGGACTGATGACCTCGCTCCTTGGTCCACTCCCCAAACCAACCAACCAACAAACTTGTGTTGTTCGTTCCATATTGTTGTATTTTTAAAGGGAATTTCAAATACGAACCACCAAAATAGGTAATTAGTTTACAAGTCAGGATATATAAAATTATTTGCACTTCCTGATCTTCGTTTAAAAAGAATAAATGTCACAATATGAATGCTGGTGTGATAAATTATATAGTAAAATATTCAGTAATATTCATTTTTATCCATTATAATTTTAATCCTATGAGAAATTTAGGTTACTGGTTCATGTGGCTGTATAAACATTAAAATGTTGCTCGCTTTATGCAATACATTCACGTGGAGTGTAGTATCCTCTTCAAACGGTCACAGCGGTCATAAGGATGTTGTGGTGCGGTTCTGATTGCGAATTAGTGCATGTTTCGGACCATACTAGAGAAGATATCATAACTCTTGACGATTAACCGATGCTGCTCAAGAGAATCAGTACGTCAGTTACTGCCATAAACATAAAATTGAAAGTTTCACATGGTAGTAGTACCCAAACAAAATATTTAAAAGTGTAATACCTAAAGTGCTAAAATGCTAGAATCTATGTCAGATGGACTCAGTTTGAACATGGTATCACATTCACAGCACTTGGAGAAGAATTACTGGAATATATCTGACGAAAAATGCCTCATATTCAACACCTATTCTAATCTTCAAATATGATTTCGTACTAAAAATCATAGAATGGTTGTGACCATTCTAACGTTCTTGTGACAAGTCACTCAAGTTTTGGACTGTATTTAGGGATTTTAAAATTAAGTAATTACTAAGAAAAGGAAAACGATGAGAAATAAATTTCCAGTTGGCGCATTGTTGAACTGGTGAACTTATATTAACTATGTCATTGTCTGTAACTTGTACGCAATGGCAGTTTACGTTCAGGGAATTAAATTTAAAGATTCTTATATTGATTCTCGCGTGATTAGACAGACAGATCATCCCTGTCATTGGTGTCATATCTGATGAGATAAGGTGCATCTCAAGGCCACAAAAAGAAGTTCAGATTTCACGCAGCTATGTAAGCTGTTCTGATTGATGGATCCTCCGTGCCTTACTGGGACACGACCTACCGTCTTCTACACACGTCACTGTGTGGCAGGCTGTGTCGAATCCTCAGATCTCTCTTTCTTAAACAGGTCAGTCAGTTACATCCTACTATTTATGATTGTGATAATTATTAGCTACTATGTACCAAAGGCTGCCGAGTTTCTTGTACAGTGCTTTAAAGCTGTGATCTCCAAATTCGTTAATTTCTAGTGTACAAAGGTCTCCAATATACTTTTTAAAAAGAATATCATACAAATTGATTGTGTTTTACAGGTCTACGTTCCCTACGTTAGTCATTTGAGAATACTATCTTTTTTTTAACAATAATTATGTCGACCGCTAGAAAGCTACTTAAAGTATATTATTTACATTAAGTGATCTCAACAGTACGAACTATGCATAGGCTTCTGTTGCCAGATCCAGTTAACATAAATGTAATCTGGTTATGATGCCGCTTTAGAAACAGTCGATCATTAAGAAGAACATTTATTCTCTACTGCACACTTCACTGTAATATAGATAGCTGTGGAGAAAGGTGTAGTCTGTATTCACTCTTTGGTTACATGACTGTGAAGATGTAAAAGAACTGGTGGCCAAACTACGAGAGTATGCCAACAAATGTAGAACGTTATGAAACTGAATAAACAGAAGATAACAACTTTGTTTGACCTTGTAAAACGAATATAAGGAAAATAACTGAAGCATCGTGCACTCGATATAGTTGTTCGCTTACATACCTGTCCACAGTTTCTCTAAATACGTTCAGTCAATTGCTGGTCGGACCAAATACAGTACCCAAGAAAGGGAAATAACTAGCTGCAGCACTTGGAAGTTTATTGAAACTAATACCACAAGTTAAGTGATTCTCGTGAAAGCTAGAGAAGAAGGGAACACTCCAAAGAACCTTAGAGCAGTTTCATTACTCGGTCATCTATACAAACTGTTGGAAATAATGACGTTAAATCACCTCCTACGTATAGTTGGCCCCTTGCTAATACCTCAACAAGTGGTCAAAAGCTGCACTGGACAACTGCTGAATCTTATGCAGGTCATAGAAGGTGGGTTTGAAGCTCGTAAGGTGACAGGGGTGGTATTTCTTGATTTATCAACGACCTTTGACACTATCAGCCAGCAGCTACTACTACGCAAGGTATACAATATGACCAAGGGTTTTAGTCTAACAAGATTCATCGCAACGGTTCTTTAAAATTGTCGGTTCTTCGCTGACTTTCAAGGGCAGCGCAGTCGCCGGAGACAACGGAAACGTTTTAACTACAGTTCTATTCAACATGTACACGTACGACAAACCTACAGCCTGCCAACACCAGGAGTTTCTTGTACGAGCTTGCTCTTGCCACTCTGAACTCAGATTTTGAATCAGTGGAAAACACGCTGACGAATGCCCTTGAAGATCTATAAAGATACTATGGCACAAATCATCTTTAACTTAACACCTCAGTGACTCAAGCGTGTGCTTTTCATTTGAAAAATAGGGAAGCTACTCGTAAGTTTATGTTAGTGTGGTCAGGAGTTGAGTTACAACAATGCTACACTCCAAAATACCTAGGAGTGTCGCTGGACAGATACCTTACTTTCAAGAGAATACTACGTGAATTTCAACTTGGGAGTTTCCAACAGGAATTATCTGTTAAGAAAAGTAGCCAGATCACAGTGAAGCAGTCAACCGGAAACCACCCGAACTTCTGCAATTGCATTAGCCTATTCTGCAGCAGATTGAAGTCAGGGACCATGGGATGCTCCTGCTGGGCCATCGGTCGATTTTCCTGCCCAGTACAGACAAGTACAGAGGGTGGGTAAACTAGTCACTGGGAGCTCCAATGTTAGGCGGGTGATGGAGCCTTTGAGGGAGATAGCAGGCAAGGTGAGAAAGAATTCCAGCGTGCATTCGGTATGTTTGCCAGGGGGTCTCATCCGTGATGTGGAAGAGGCCTCCCGTCGGCTGTCGAGCCCACTGGGTGCAACCTGCTGCAGGTAGTGGCACTGTTAGCACAAATGAGCCTGCCACTTTGGTTCTGAGGCCATCCTCGGCTCCTTTCGGCGGCTGGCTGATTTGGTGAAGACAACTAGCAACGTTCGCGGGGTGCAGGATAAGCTGTCTATTTGTGGCATTGTACCCAGGGTTGATGACGGTCCTCTGGTTTCGAGCAGGGTGTCAGGTCTAAACCTGGGACTCAGACGGCTCTGCAACGGTATTGGATGCGAATTTCTCGACCTCCGCTATCGGGTGCAGAATTTTAGGGTTCCCCTTAATAAACCAGGTGTACACTACACGCAGGAAGCGGCTACTGAGGTAGCGGAATACGTGTTGCGGGCACTTGGGGCTTATTTAGGTCAGAGAACCCCTCCCTACGTAGCAAAGACGATTTGCCTATTAAATCATCCACAGCGACCTCAGAGAATCTTAGTCCTCTATGATTAGAGACAGAAAAGTTTAATACTATTTTAGCAAACTGCAGGAGCATCCAAGAAAAGGTCCCAGAATTAGTATCGCTTACTGAAGGTTATGCTACACAGATAGTATTGGGAACAGAAAGGTGGTTGAAATCAGACGTCAGTGACAACAAAATCGTAAGTTCAGACTGGAATGTTTATCTAAAGATAGGTTAGTTGCCAATGGTGGCGGCGTGTTTATTGTAGTAAAAAATTCGATAAAATCTAGCGATGTTATCACGGATTTCGAATGTGAATTTACCTGGATGAAACTGAGTGTCAAATAACCGTCAAAATGGTGATCAGGTGCATTTATAGACCACCTGGGTCAGGATCTGTAATTGTAGAGCGCTTCAGACAGAACGTTTACAATACCATTTATAATTTTCCTGGTCATGCCGTTGTAATATGGAGTGACTTCAACGTGTCGGGTATAGATTGGGAGTGTCATGACATCAGAACTGGTTCCAGAGACAGGGAATCGTGTGGCATTGTTCTGGACGTCTTTGCCGAGTATTACCTTGAGCAGATAGAGAAACAACTCGTGAGGGTAACCTCTTAGACCTCCTGGCAAACTGACAGACCTGAACCTATTGAATCAGTTAACGTAGAGGTATGTATCAGTGGGCTGTGATAGTACCCTTGACGACGGGTCCTACAAGGAATGGTAAGCAAGGTAGGTAGATATATTTGCTCAGCAAGGGTGACAGGACACAAATTTCAGAATATCTCAGCAGTCAGCATCAAATATTGGCCATGAGGACGAAGATGTGGAGAACAAATGGAAAAAATTCAAAGCCATCGTTCAATATTCCCTAGACAAGTATGCTCTGATTAAGGTTTTAATTGATGGAAAATATCCACCAAGGTTTAATAGGAGGGTTAGAAAAGCGCTACGTAAACAAAGAGAACTTCATCTCAGATTCAAAAGGAGTAAAATGCTAACTGACAAACAAAAGCTGAACGAAGCCAAAATGAGCGTAAGGAGAGCAAGGAGAGAAGCGTTCAAAGATGTAGAAAGTAAGACGTTGCCAACCGAACTGAGTAAAACCCCTAAGAGATTTTGATCGCATGTAAAATCAGTAAGTGAGTGAAAATCATCTATTCAATCTCTCAGCGACCACACCGGCACCTAAATGGAAGATAACAGAGAGAGGACGAAATACTAAATTCGGTCTTCTGAAGTTGCTTCACCGCGGAAAATTGTAACACTGTCCGTCCTTTCATTGAAATGGCAGATATTGAGATAACCGTTCGCAGAACTAAAAAGCAGCTACAATCGCTTAGTAGTGGAAAGGCTTCAGGATCAGATGAGATATCTATAAGATTCTATAACGATTATGTGAAAGAACTTGCTCCACTCCTAGCAGTAATTCATCGTAGATCGCATGAGCAACCATATGACTGGAAAAAAGCGCACATTATTCCCGTTTTTAAGAAAGGCGTAAGACAGATTCATACAATTATAGACCTACATCGTTGACGTCAATCTGTTCTAGAATTATGGGACATTTTCTATGCTCAATAATTATGATGTTCTTGGAAAATGAACAGCTCCTCTATAAAAATCAACATGGATACCGCAAACAGAGATCCTGCGAAACTCAGCACGCTCTGTTCCTCCATGAGATCCACAGCGCAGTGGACAACGGCGCTTAGGCTGATGCCGTGCTCTTTGATTTCAGTAAGGCATTTGACACCGTCCTGCATTACCGTTTAATGAACAAAATACGAGCATACGGAGTATCGGAGCAGACCTGCGATCGGATTCAAGACTTTCTTGCAGATAGAACTTAACACGTCGCTCTTAAAGGAACTAAACCGACAGATGTAAAGGTAATATCCGGAGCACCACAGGGAAGTGTGATAGGAATGTTGCTGTTGACAATACATATAAATGATCTAGCAGAAAGCGGCGGATGCTTTTTAAGGCTATTCAGAGATGATGCAGTTCTTTATACCAAAGTAGCAACGTCTGAAGATAGTAAGAATTTGCAGAACGACCTGCAGAGAACGGATGAATGATGCAGACTCTGGCAGTTGGCCCTGAACGTAAATAAACGTAACATATGGCGCACACATAGGGAAAGAAATCCTCTACTGTACAGCTGCACGCCGACTGGAGTGGCCGTGCGCTTCTAAGCGCTACAGTCTGGAAACGCGTCACCGCTACGGTCGCAGGTTCGAATCCTGCCTCGGGCATGGATGAGTGTGATGTCCTTAGGTTATTGAGGTTTAAGTAGTTCCAAGATCTAGGGGACTGATGACCACAGCAGTTACGTCCCATAGTGCTCAGAGCCATTTGAACCATTTGAACTGATGCACTATTGATGAAAAACAGCTGTAGACAGCGGCTGCCGTAAAATACCTACGCATAGCTATCCAGAGTGACCTAAATTGGAATGAAAATATAAAACAGAAAGTAGGAAAAGCGGACACTAGACTCAGATTGATCGGAAGAATCTTAAGGAAATGTAACTCATCCACGAAAGAAGTGGCTTATAAGACGCTTGTTCGCCCGATTCTTGAGTATTGTTCATCTATGTGGAATCTCTATCAGGTAGGACTGATAGAGGAGGTAGAGAAGATCCAACGAAGAGCGGCTCGTCCTGTGACGGGATTGTTTAGCTGGCGAGAGAGTGTTACGGAGCTGCTAAACAAACTCCTCTTGCAAACGTTACAGGAGAGGCGTTGTGCAACATGGAGAGATTTACTATTGGAATTTCGGGACAGCACTTTTCAGGAGGATTCAGACAACGTATTACTTCCTCAAACATACATCTTGCATATTGACCAAGAGGAGAAAATTCGAGAAAGTAGAGCCAATACAGAGGCTTACCAACAATCATTCTTTCCATACACTATTCGCTAGTGGATAAGAGTTGGAGGGATCAGATGGTGGCACCGAAAGTACCCTCCTTCACACATCATTAGGTGGCTTGCGGAGTATGATGAAGATGTAGAAGAGTTTCCTTAGAACATCAGAGGTACTTAATACCACTGCTGTAAAACACCAGGGTGCAACTTTGGAGGGATAAGACTTCTTTTCCCTATGGTTGGAAAAGAGTTTCCGAACTCTGCCTCCAGGACATGACGAGGAATGGATGACCCGGAAACCGTTGATTAGGCTGAGATCAGGAGTGGGTAGATGAGGTTTTAATCTGGCAAGACTGAGGTACAGTAGAGAAAACAGTATCAGGTATGATTGTGGAGAAGTCCAGATTGTCCAGCACATGCTTCAGTACCGACTGTGTCCAGCCTCCTGTATTGCAGAAGACCTCCACCAAGCGACAGACAATTGACTGGAAGTGGCACAATTTTGAACAAAAACTGTATTGCGTGCACCTGACACGAAAATAGCAATGTATTCCGTTGATGTGGTTTGTTAATTTATTTAAAGTCTCCAAACTTTCCCTTCCATTGAATAAGTGTCCATACATATTGAAACGTCCCCTTAGAAAAATTATACACAACTGTGCTTAAACTGACACACAATATTTTTAGCGCAACGCAATCTGACTCAAAAATCCCTCCAAAATAATGGCCCTGACTAACAGTAACCTATACATATCACAAATCACTTACCTCACAAAAATCTTGGTTACTCCAACTACTGCAATACAGCGAACGCCACTACTGCCAGCTAATTAAAAGATTCAAACTACGGAAGTCACTAACTACTGATAGGCACCGTTAGCAAATGAAAGATTTTAATAGAGAACAAACGATGTATTTACCTTAATAGTCATAATACATATATCAGTTCGTGACACCAATTCTTACAAATTTCAAAACTCCTCCATCTCTCTCGCCACGTCCACCACCGCTGGTGGCTCACCTCCAACTGCGCAACGCTACGCGCCGCTAAGAGCCAACTGCCCAACGCTACAATGGCGAGTATTACAACAATGCCACCCAGCCACAGACTGTACACGGCACAGCCAGTGATTTTCATACAGAGCGCTACGTGGCGGCGGAATTACCAATAAAAAAAACCTAAATAGCCTACTTACAATATTAGACTTTTATACCAATGGAATATCGCAACTACTATCTTCTCAAGATTAGTTACATACACAAATTCACAGTGAATGTGTCCATAGTGACCGTCAAAATGAGAACAGTAGTTAAAACTGTTATTGCGACAGTAATGCTTTAGAAACTGTATTGCACACAACACACACTGTTTACAAATATGTGACTGGGGAAAAGCATAACATCGACACGATTCACGTATCATAATATCATCTTGAATCAATAGGCGATAATCGAGGGACATCAGAATTGCTTATGGAGATCTTCAAGTTCTTAGTACCACATATTGGTGTCTCAGCAGCTGTCCCAAAAATTCGAAACGCAGCTGCTGTTCTGCAAGCGATCAGACCACAGAATATCATCCAGTTCGCCTGATACAAGGCACACCAAGAAGCAGTACCAAAGTGGGTGTCATACTAACGACACGCTCCTTGTCAGTAACTCGCCTTTATCATTTATAGAGGAGATAAATCAGTACAGCTGCCGTTTTAATCAACGGAATACGAGCCTCAGTTGAACTAGATCATAGAACGCCCTTACTTCATTTCAGGCACAACATATACCATACGATGCTCTCAGAGAGGCACAACTCTCAAGACTGAAACAGAAAGCTATGATACTTCCAGACCTCCAGTAGCTCCATCGTCATTCATTTACGTGATTCAAGTGATTTTGAAATACAAAAAGGAGTATATGTATCTCCCTAAAAATTTACTCTTCTCTCACAAAACGTTTAATGCGTTTCATAATACGTCTTCTATACTATCTGGAAACATACACTCTGTGATAATCCGATAAATGGCCGTATGTGTTACCCTCGAGCGCAATGTTATGTTCGGAACATGATTTTGAAATACAAAAAAAGATTACAAGTATCCCCTTAAAATTTACTCCTCTCTAGCAACACCGTTTAAGCTATCAAATGACGCTTCTGTACCCAACGAAATGTCCGTCATTCATGGCTTAGGGTCTGACACTACAAAACTGTGGAGAGATCTGGGCTTTATGCACATCGTTGTGGTTAGGAATCACATGACACCACTTTTCCTTTCCATGGTAAAAATCTGTTCATTTCTTCCACAACCAGTCTTATATCAGTGATAGGAAGCTCAACAACTCGCAGCACAAATACTTTTTGTTTGTCTTTGGCAACTATTACACCATTTGAAGCCCACAACGCGACTTATATCCCCAGCTGTCGCAGCATGAGGGTTGTGTGGTGTTTGGTGGCCCTGGCGCAGCTGGTGGCGGTGGCCCACGGACAAGACGACCGCCTGCCGGGGGAGAGCCGACCCAGTTCCCAGAGGGTCGACGTCACGGTCTACCAGGACAACGAGAGGCGAGTCACTCACCTCCTACCTCGCCACTAGCCTAAGCTACAAGTACTTCTGCTGCACAGCCGATTTCGATGACTATTGATACTCAGTTTGTTGTACATGTCACTCGTCTTCCACAGTGAAGAATCATTACGTCTGGTTTCTGCTTCTGGATTTCAAGTGACTAAACAGTAACACAATCGCCGGCCGGAGTGGCAGAGCGGTTCTAGGCGCTTCAGTCTGGATCCGCGCGACCGCTACTCTCGCAGGTTCGAATCCTACCTCGCGCATGGATGTGTGTGATGTCCTTAGGGTAGTTAGCTTTAAGTAGTTCTACGTTCTAGGGGACTGATGATCTCCACTGCTAAGTCCCATAGTACTCAGAGCCATTTGAAGCAGTAACACAATCAGTTAGCGAGGCAGACGTAAATCTTGAAAGATTCAAGTAAAGGGAATGGAGCACTACCAGATAACTCTGTCTTTTGTGAATCTAGTAGAGTTACAAACTGTGTATATGTCTTCAGGTAGTGTGACTCACAGAGAGCAAATTAACCTGGACGTTATTTATACAGTTTTTGAGAGTAAGAGCACTTAGCGACTTCCAATGAACTTTACATGTAATTTCAGGCATTTATGAAACCTATTTCACTCTGTCCCGCCCCCCAAGAAAATCGTGAAAAGAAAAAACTTTACCCCTTTCTACATTGTCGTTGTTCATGCGGTAACATTTCCGCATCAGATGTCTGTTTTAATTCATTACTCATTTACTATTGCCTCTATATACATGTCTATATAATTGAATATGCCTGCAAAGTTATATCATTATATGACAAATGGTTTAGGAGATTTAACGTCACAAACAACGAGTTTGGTGAATAAATGGCTATTGTTTTAACGGAGCGCAAATTACCCAGATTGTACTCATATTCTGGATTCTATAATCCGAGCACTTAGTTGACCATATGCTTCATGTAAACATGTAGCACATTAACGTATTTGTAAAGTAATCACACGTTTGAAGATGCTCTATACATGGGAGCTCGAGTCTTTAAAGAATCGAGCGAGAGGGTTTTGCTGGTAGTTGCGGAATTCGTAACAGTGTACATGCGAAAACATGTCCTACTACTGTGGCTCGCATGAAACATTTAAACACTATTTTGTATCACTAAACTCATACGGCATGATTCGTAGGGGGCGACGGAAGGCAGCTTCAAGCCACCTAACTGGAAAGGTTTTCCCCGTCGTTCATTCCCATTGGCATCTTCCCTTTGCAGAGTTTGAGAGTTTCGCATTTAAATGCACGTGGTAACTGCAGGTGACTGTAGTGAGTTTATGTGTGGTCTAGTGTCATGTTTGTATTGGACGATAATGAGAGAAGGGAGTGCTCTCGAAAAGTACAAAGGCAGCCACTAAGGTTGAGACATTGTGGAGAGGTTTGGAGTTTAATCCAGAACATCGACGCAAAGATTGGTGATTAGGAACGTTACGCAACTACCTCTCCTTCCGTTTACCCTAAAGACACAGGTAAAGCAGGCAACAGCACACGGCACTCACCTATGCAAGCTCTGCCCTTAACCACAGTTCATTAATTTCGGTGATGTGAAGGGAACCGGTGTATTCCACGAGCCAAGGCCGCTGGCACTATGACGGAATGAGGGTAAGTGATGGAAAGAGACGAGGGAAGTCAGCTCTCTGTTGTGCACCTGGCAGCAAACGATGTCCGTTGCTGTACATTCGCCACTCACTGCCTTAACGGCCGTTGTGTTTGCTGCCCTGGCAGGGAGCGCAGCTTCACCTTCGAGGGCCAGACGAGCGTGACGGCACAGGTGGTGCGTGACACGGCGCAGCTGGTGCTGCACGCCGCAGTCAGCGTCTCCTCCCTCACGGTTCGGTACCAAGGCGGCGATGTCATCGCCTCCAGCTACGACCAGCCTCAAGACGGCTGGGACTTCTTGGTGTTGTCGCTACAAGAGCAGGTGAGAGATGATAAAATTTCTGTAGCAGAGTTCATCCACATTCTACGCCAGAATAAATTCTTGGTAGCCGAACTGCTGTGAAAGACGTGAGACCATCACACAAGGAGGTAGTACACATCATCATTTAATAGTGTAAACAAATCTGAACATTGAGGAACTTATATTAAGAAACACAAATTTTTCTCCTGTTTCACTAGACTTTTAGCTCAAAATAATAAAAAAACAGCAGTTGATGTATTCTATTTCTTCCGTTTACCTTCAGGTAAAGATTCACTGAAAAGGTACATTTAATTGAGTTTGATAAAGTATGTACATTGACTCTCTGAATTAGGTGTTGCTGCATTTTACTCTTTGCTCTCACAAATTTTTAATAGCAATAGCCCATATTATGTAGTTTATCATATATTATTAAAATTCCAGTTGGAAATCTACAAATATCTGTAGATTAGACAGTTTTCCAATGTTCCTTTGCTTCTGACGCATTATTTTCTAAAAGTACTTTTTTCGGTTAAAATGTAATTGAGGATGAAGAGAGAGTTGGCTAGAGACAGAAAACGTGGCGGTTACGAGTCTAATGTTGTGGGTTGTATACTCGACATATCAAGTAATTGATGCTAGATCAGGGCTAACGGCTTCCACCGTTCTCGCTGCAGTTAATCGAATGTGACGTGTCTGAGAGGTGTGGCGCTGCGGTCGCTTCGTACTCGTCGACTCGTTCTCTCTTACTCAAGCACGCAGGAGCGTAACGCTAGTTGTGACTTGTTAGCACAGAAGATAAGTACACAATCTTCCTGCAATAATGTAGCAGCGACAAGGCGAAATGACCGATTGCTGGGGTCAGATAGCCATTAACGAAGCTATGTTTTGTGAGACTGGAGGGGTTGCGACGAAAATTACCTGTTGCAAAAGACACAATAGCAGATGCATTACTCCAGAGGAAGAGTGATATCTGGAATAAGTTTCGTGCTATAATCCATGCTTCAACGGAAAACATACAAATTTCGTCCAATGCAAACAAAATGATTCTATTCTTTATTCCACCTCCACCATGAGAAATAAATTGTGCCGTGACAGACGGAAACAGGGCACAAAGCGAAGTCAGTCTTATAGCCCTGTGACAAAAAAGGTCGCTATTTCTGTATTCATTTGTTCGGGGCAACCTGCGTTTGTGGGCAAATGGCGAGTTTGAGGCTTATACAGTTTCAAGGAGAGCATAAGGGAGCAATTAACAGGAATGGGGGAAAGAAATACAGTAGAAGAAGAATGGGTAGCTTTGAGGGATGAAGTAGTGAAGGCAGCAGAGGATCAAGTAGGTAAAAAGACGAGGGCTAGTAGAAATCCTTGGGTAACAGAAGAAATATTGAATTTAATAGATGGAAGGAGTAAATGAAGCAGGCAAAAAGGAATACAAACGTCTCAAAAATGAGATCGACAGGAAGTGCAAAATGGCTAAGCAGGGATGGCTAGAGGACAAATGTAAGGATGTAGAGGCTTATCTCACTAGCGGTAAGATAGATACTGCCTACAGGAAAATTAAAGAGACCTTTGGAGAAAAGAGGACCACTTGTATGAATATTAAGAGCTCAGATGGAAACCCAGTTCTAAGCAAAGTAGGGTAAGCAGAAAGGTGGAAGGAGTATATAGAGGGTCTATACACGGGCGATGTATTTGAGTACAATATTATGGAAATTGAAGAGGATGTAGATGAAGATGAAATGGGAGATACGATACTGCGTGAAGAGTTTGACAGAGCACTGAAAGACCCGAGTCGAAACAAGGCCCCAGGAGTAGACAACATTCCATTGGAACTACTGACGGCCTTGGGAGAGCCAGTCCTGACAAAACTCTACCATCTGGTGAGCAAGATGTATGATACAGGCGAAATTCCCTCAGACTTCAAGAAGAATATAATAATTCCAATCCCAAAGAAAGCAGGTGTTGACAGATGTGAAAATTACCGAACTATCAGTTTAATAAGTCACTGCTACAAAATACTAACGCGAATTTTTTACAGACGAATAGAAAATCTAGTAGAAGCCAACCTCGGGGAAGATTAGTTTGGATTCCGTAAAATATCGGAACATGTGAGGCAATACTGACCCTACGACTTATCTTAGAAGCTAGATTAAGGAAGGACAAACCTACGTTTCTAGCGTTTGTAGACTTAGAGAAAGCTTTCGCCATTGTTGACTGGAATACTCTCTTTCAAATTCTGAAGGTGGCAGGGGTAAAATACAGGGAGCGAAAGGCTATTTAGAATTTGTACAGAAACCAGATGGCAGTTATACGTGTCGAGGGGCGCGAAAGGGAAGCAGTGGTTGGGAAGGGAGTGAGACAGGGTTGTAGCCTATCCCCGATGTTATTCAATCTGTATATTGAGCAAGCAGCGAAGAAAACAAAAGAAAAATACGAAGTAGGTATTAAAGTCCATGGAGAAGAAATAAAAACTTTGAGGTTCGCCGATGACATCGTAATTCTGTCAGACACAGCACAGGACTTGGAAGAGCAGTTGAACGGAATGGATAGTATCTTGAAAGGAGGATATGAGATGAAAATCAACAAAAGCAAAACGAGGATAATGGAATGTAGTCGGATTAAGTCGGGTGATGCTGAGGGAATTAGATTAGGAAGTGAGACACTTAAAGTAGTAAAGGAGTTTTGCTATTTGGGGAGCAAAATAAATGATGATGGTCGAAGTAGAGAGGATATAAAATGTAGACTGGCAATGGCAAGGTAAGCGTTTCTGAAGAAGAGAAATTTGTTAACATCGAGGATAGGTTTAAGTGTCAGGAAGTCATTTCTGAAAGTATTTGTATGGAGTGTAGCCATGTATGGAAGTGAATCATGGACGATAAATAGTTTGGACAAGACAAGAATAGAAGCTTTCGAAATGTGATGCTACAGAAGAATGCTGAAGATTAGATGGGTAGACCACATAACTAATGAGGAAGTATTGAATCAGGTTGGGGAGAAGAGAAGTTTGTGGCACAACTTGACTAGAAGAAGGGATCGGTTGGTAGGACACGTTCTGAGACATCGAGGGATCACCAATTTGGTATTGGAGGGCAGCGTGGAGGGTAAAAATCGTAGAGGGAGACCAAGAGATGACTACACTAAGCAGATTCAGAAGGAAGTAGGTTGCAGTAGGTACTGGGAGATGAAGAAGCTTGCACAGGATAGAATAACATGGAGAGCTGCATCAAACCAGTCTCAGGACTGAAGACCACAACAACAATAACAATCCATTTATATCATGTATTTTAATGATTAATGATCATTATGCGTCTGCGCGTAAACCTGATGTCATGTTTTTTCGTACTATAGTTTAAGACTCTGCATCTGTCAATGTAATCGTTAGACATTTTCTGAACAGCTATAAAAATTAAATTTTCAGCAGTCTTCGGAAACGTTTTATGTGTATTAATCTTTGTATAAACAGAACTATATTTACTGCCCACCGAACGGTCATTGGCGAGACGGACGTTTTGTGACATTTCAACTTGCTCTTGAGAATGCTTTCAAAGCGGAAATCATGACTGTGTGAAATAAATGAATATTAATTTACAGTTCAATGGTGGAAATTTATTTCAAAACGGTTTTGCATGTAGCGGGAATGGCGTGAGTCCGCCGTTATACCTGCGATCTCGTGTACTTACTCTTCTCTGTGAGCGAATTGAATGAACTTGTGCCCAGCAGCAGACTCAGATGTGTGGGCTTCGGCAGAGGTTCACGAGTCTGGTCTACAGACACACGGGGACAGCGAGTCCCGAGATGACTTCACAGGACACGCTGATGAGTTAAAAGCGAGTTTCTAATCTCCAATAGTTGAGTTACTTCGGTACTAAATGATGGGAATAAAAACATTTGGGTCGTTCACTGAGAACAGACCAGCTAGTGGAAGTGATTTGTTTTGTTAGATGTCATCAAATTCTTTCTGTCACAGTTTTCCAGTTGAACTAACCTCTATCCTCAGTACCTAACAAAGTGTTCCATGGGCTGCATTATGGGTCATTCACGTCTCCATGTTGCAGGAGGCAGAGGGCAGCCTTTTGGTGCTGGACATCATCTTCAGTGCCAACATCGGCAACAGGGAGCCCGGCTTCTCTCGCTATGACTATCAAGGGCGGAACGAGCAAGCGTGAGTATCATACAGGTCACAGTGCTGTCAGCATTAGACACACATTGGGAGACACTGATCTTGACCCTTAGAAACAGCAATAGGCTATAACACTACTTAGCATCTACAAAATATCCTCATGCAAGGTATTATCTAACACTGCCCAAATGACTATTTAGATACTTGTTGGATGTGTACACGTTTGGCTGTTGTAGACGAGCAATAATGGGAGACTTGTCTAACTTGGAGGCCATAGGACAGTCAGGCAGAGAGGGCACTAGCAGCTATATCAACGATCGCCGTCATTTTAGATGAGTAGCTTCGAGTGAGCTGGTGACAACCCGTAGAAATCAGAGGTCACTAATAAAACGTAGCATGTATTCTCATATATACAGCATCCTTAGTAATTTCAGCTACATGTAAAGTGGTATGGTGGTTCTAATGCACACTTTTCAAAGATATGTTTACTCCTCTCACAACTATTATCAAATACCTCAAGGGCAATCGATAAATGCGGCTCAGTCAAGTATATGTAAATATTTTCTATTCTTCGTCGATATCTGGCAGCTTTTCGGAGTCGGCGCCTATTTTCTAAAGGTAAGGGATAGATTCAGTGCGTACTGTAGTGTCCGCTTTTCAGAGAATCAAAATATCCACTTCATGTACTGTTTTGCACCATTTGATCCACCTTCTGTCAAAACCTTTCATAGTCCTGTACAATGCTTGTAGAAAAGTTTTCTAGTTGTGTTTGTTCCCACCAATTCCTTCAAACAAGTTTCTTTTTTGCTCTTAGCTAAATATGTTAATCTACTTTCTTTTCTAAGGTGCTGACTATTATTAGTTACTGATTATTAGCATGCTTTAACTAATAATAATTATTGAGACTACCACTTCATTTGAAGCATAATAGTGATGTGCATGAAATGAAATTAATGTCGACTGGTAGATTTAATGCCATATTCTATTCTCTTATCGCAAAAGGCCAGGAATCAACTTAAAATTAGGTGCTGGTTTAGCGTCCTCTCGTTGTCTTACTGGCAACTACAGGAGGCTATTGTGGTGAGTGTGGGTGGGGGGGAGGGGGGGGGGAATGATAGGGGAAGATGCATTCGTACTATCCGGAGACATGTGTTACCAGTTCAGTCAACATTTCATTCTCTTGTCCTAACACGTTACGGATATTACATATGCTAACTCGGCTATAAAGTGATACGTTCCTTTGGCTATATCCCCAACTCTTCCTTATGATATCGTGTTATGTTCAAATATAGCAATTCATTATCATCATTACTTTGAGCTTATAGTACATAAATCAATGAAGAACGGTGAAATCTCCCCACCAGAAAAAAAGTCACAAAATGATTCAGACATGTTTAAAAAGCAGGAATTTCTTCTCGGTGTTTATTTATCAATAGAAACTGTTCACAGTAGGAAGTTTGCGCTTTCTGATTTTCAGTATGACGTGTAACACGACGAGTTTGTTATTCGGTTTGATTGTGTGGTGTAATGTTGTCTTTCATTTCTCACTCTTCACTGTAGCATTAATGGGCAGTAACACAACTTTATCAGGGAAGAAGGGGACATAGAGTAGAATACCAATGGCAAGATTAAAAAAGATACATTGCAGAGAACACTTACCTATCTCGACAGAGCACATTATCAGATCTTTCTCAATAGAATTTCTATGTCCTTTTGTCATGATCGTGGCAGCTTCTGATAGGAATCTCCTTCCAGTGAAATACACTCCTGGAAATGGAAAAAAGAACACATTGACACCGGTGTGTCAGACCCACCATACTTGCTCCGGACACTGCGAGAGGGCTGTACAAGCAATGATCACATGCACGGCACAGCGGACACACCAGGAACCGCGGTGTTGGCCGTCGAATGGCGCTAGCTGCGCAGCATTTGTGCACCGCCGCCGTCAGTGTCAGCCAGTTTGCCGTGGCATACGGAGCTCCATCGCAGTCTTTAACACTGGTAGCATGCCGCGACAGCGTGGACGTGAACCTTATGTGCAGTTGACGGACTTTGAGCGAGGGCGTATAGTGGGCATGCGGGAGGCTGGGTGGACGTACCGCCTAATTGCTCAACACGTGGGGCGTGAGGTCTCCACATTACATCGATGTTGTCGCCAGTGGTCGGCGGAAGGTGCACGTGCCCGTCGACCTGGGACCGGACCGCAGCGACGCACGGATGCACGCCAAGACCGTAGGATCCTACGCAGTGCCGTAGGGGACCGCACCGCCACTTCCCAGCAAATTAGGGACACTGTCTCCATGAAGCTGGGCTACGGTCCCGCACACCGTTAGGCCGTCTTCCGCTCACGCCCCAACATCGTGCAGCACGCCTCCAGTGGTGTCGCGACAGGCGTGAATGGAGGGACGAATGGAGACGTGTCGTCTTCAGCGATGAGAGTCGCTTCTGCCTTGGTGCCAATGATGGTGGTATGCGTGTTTGGCGCCGTGCAGGTGAGCGCCACAATCAGGACTGCATATGACCGAGGCACACAGGGCCAACACGCGGTATCATGGTGTGGGGAGCGATCTCCTACACTGGCCGTACACCTCTGGTGATCGTCGAGGGGACACTGAATAGTGCACGGTACATCCAAACCGTCATCGAACCCATCGTTCTACCATTCCTAGACCGGCAAGGGAACTTGCTGTTCCAACAGGACAATGCACGTCCGCATGTATCCCGTGCCACCCAACGTGCTGTAGAAGGTGTAAGTCAACCACCCTGGCCAGCAAGATCTCCGGATCTGTCCCCCATTGAGCATGTTTGGGACTGGATGAAGCGTCGTCTCACGCGGTCTGCACGTCCAGCATGAACGCTGGTCCAACTGAGGCGCCAGGTGGAAATGGCATGGCAAGCCGTTCCACAGGACTACATCCAGCATCTCTACGATCGTCTCCATGGGAGAATAGCAGCCTGCATTGCTGCGAAAGGTGGATATAGACTGTACTAGTGCCGACATTGTGCATGCTCTGTTGCCTGTGTCTATGTGCCTGTGGTTCTGTCAGTGTGATCATGTGATGTATCTGACCCCAGGAATGTGTCAATAAAGTTTCCCCTTCCTGGGACAATGAATTCACGGTGTTCTTATTTCAATTTCCAGGAGTGTATGAGTGGTGCTTGTCGAAAATTCAGCTATAAGGTTTGGTTATAGGACAGTTGATTGCGTTCCCAGTACTTGATCTCCACTCGTACGTTGCAGAGTTCGTTGTAAATCGTATGTCATAGAGTTTTCTTTTCAGATTTTCTGATTAATTTCTCTTATAGTTCCGCACAATTGCTGTAACCGTGCCTCCTAGTGACTGACTTTAATTTTTGTTCATCTTTTGTAGCTGTTGAAATACGTCTTCTGCACGCGTTACTCAGCTTGTTTAAAGCAAACTTACATCTGGTGATACAGTTAAGTGAAAGGCCGTCTGCTGTGAATTTCTCTGTTTGTATGATCATGATGCCCAATCCCCTTATGTTAATGGTAAATTGGTTCTACTGTACGATGACATGAGTAAAATATATAGGCAGCGCCTCAGCTACAACATAACTGCCACGTTACGCTCTTCTGTCCACAGGGCCGTATATGCGACGCAGTTCATGCCGAACTACGCGCGGCGAGCAATGCCGTGCTACGACGAACCAGCATTGAAGGCGCGCTATCAACTCAACATGCGACTGCGGCCCAAGACTTACCAGGGTTACGAGTCCAACACTCGGGCCAGCTACGATGATGAGTAAGCAAAAGTGATTGCCTCCCACTATCACATGTGCGCTATGTAGTTTGAGTCTGACGGCGGTCAGCAAGAAGCACCAATGCAAATATTTCACTGTCCACGACAGCAGTTTCGTGGATGGGGATGGCCGACATTTAAATAAAATGTTTGTAAGCAATGGAAGGGAGAAACTGATAAATATTTTGCTGTCGCAAGGTCCACTGAAGAAACCAAAACAAGTACAGGCATTCGAAGATCTTTCTCTCATTCAATGTGCTTAATATCTCGAACAGAGTGGCCTATTGCTTGGTAGCCGGAATGGATTCAAACAACAGTTCTCTTGCGAAACTCAACGGGTGCTTTTCCCACATGACATTCAGAATGCAAGATTCAGGGCAGTCATATTGCAGCAATATATCTTGGCTTCCAAAGATCATTCGACTCACAATCAGTGGCATATTAACAATTATTAACAAAAATACGATCGTATGCTGCATCAACCTAAATTTGTGAAAAATAATGATTCCTTTTTAGAAAGGTCACAGCATGTAATCTTGGATGTAGATTTAACTGCAGGCGTGGCCCATGGAAATATGTTGGGGCCATAGCCGTCATGTTGCAAATTAATGAGCTTGCAGACAAGAGTTACCTAATACTTTTTACGGATGATACACTTGGTAGGATTTCAAAGTGGTTCGAATGTTGGCCACGCACATTACAATGCTTATGAGAGTATGGATGTAGATGCACTCAACGTTCTAAGTTCTGTCAGCTGCATAGTAGTGGTGTAACATTGTAAATATATGTACTTCCAGAAGCTCACAAAATGTTACGTGGAGCACTTGTCATTTTCAGATTGGACGCTCAGGGTTTCCGTGGCTACTACTTGGAACAGACGCCCCCGATCAGCCCCTACCAGCTATCCTGGGTGCTGCACGACATGGTTGGTAGGGTGTCGTCTGGGGACGTTAGCACTGTCGTCTGGCAAGTGACCTCCAGAAGCGACCAGAACGGTTTCGCGAGCTACATGGGGCCTCCTTCTGTGGAAGCTATGGAGAGCAGCTGCTGGGCGTGCCCCTTTCATATTATGATATCAACAAGATGGATCATATGGCCGTACCTGGCTATATAGAGGAAAGCATGAGCGGCTTGGGCATCATCACACTACACGTAAGGACAAGATCAATCTCGTCTAAGGCACTGACAGTGCAGACAATAATTTGACAGACCTACTGAGCCATCTCTCATGGGAAACACATTTCTGCATCGTTTGTGTTTGAAATGATAAATTCTACTGGTGACGACTATACAAATAATTAATTGACTTCAACACAGAAATTACTTTCTAATTGTTCTTAATAAAACTCACAGCTTTGCAACTTATAACTGCACCCTTTTGGTTAGACTACTAAAACTTCATGCATGCACTTCGCATGAGTGTCGCTAATATTGCATATACTTTTTACTGTTCCAAGAGAAGATGTTATGTTAGCATTTATCTTCATCCGGCATCAGAGTATAGAAGAAAATTACAGACAACATACACCACTATATTAAGATTCATCAAGGCACTTTATTATAACGGCTGAAGCATTTTACTGTGCTTTAACTTTGACCTTTTTATTTCGACGGATTCTTATCACACGGTGTGATTACAAGAAGATTTGATCACAAAAATAAAAGATACAGTGTTTCCACACAGGAGACACAAAACAAAATACATGTTACATGTGCAGTGGAAGTTCTTAGAGATCGTAGCCTGGCTGACCCAACACTGAGAGATAACGAGAAGTGAGTGTTTTGGCACGCGTTGCGATGTATATGTAAAACAGTACTGCTTCCAGAATAATCTAAAAAATTCAGTACATCATATTAGTAAGTTATGCAATTTCTATTTTTGGGATAATGACAAAATAACAGAAATTATATTTTTTATGGCTTCTAAATTCTTAGAAACATAAAGGAAACATAAGTTATTTATATAGTTACGGAAGTAAATTCAGCAACTTTAAATGTTTCCCACGTCAAATTGTTTGTTTATATTTTGTTTTACACCAAGATAGTTCCCTTCTGTACTTTAAGCTTCTTTCTGAAGTGTAATGAAGATTCTTACAAGGAACCTCTTGAGTTCGAGGTTGCAGAAGGCCAATGATGTTTACGGCATTCGACGCCCTACATATTGTCTACCATGCAACGGTAATATTTGTTGGTAATGGTACTAGGCGCCTTAACTGGAGGTAGCCATTGGTGAGCATAGCATAAGGCTACGGAGGGTAGCTGAACTGTTTATTCTACGAGTAACAACAGGCAGTGCTAGTGGTGTTGATACAATGCAGAGCAATGGTAAAGATAAACGAAGCCGCCATTGCATTATCTGTACCACATCAGTTGCCAAAGCAACCCAAGGAATTTCGCAGGGTCAGAAAGACGTGGCAGAAGAAGTTTTAACGCTTCTGCAACTTGAGACAGTGCAATGTGGTGCCGTATACGCTCTGAAGTGCGGACATTGTGCATGAGGAGTTCAAATGTTCAAATTTGTGCCGAGGTCATCGATCCGTAGACTTACACACTACTTAGACTAACATATGCTAAGAACAATACACACGCCCATGCCCGAGGCAGGACTCGAACCTCCGGCGGGAGGGGCGGCGCAATTCGTGAGATGACGCCTCAAACCGAGCGGCCATTCCGCGAGGCACATGAGAGGTACAAAGATGCCGATCTGCAGTTAACAAGTGAAAGTGATACTGAAAGGTGTCAAGCCACGTAGTTCATCTTCCTTGTCGGACACGGAGCCATAAGTCCTAATCCCAGTGGAACGTAGTATAGACTGATCTTTGTCCTAGGAGAGAGTGGTAAACATAATTACGTACATAAAAGAGGATGAACATTTATGAACAGATTTAGAATAAGTACGCAGCAATATGACCGTGTAGTGCATAAGGCTCAACCTCGATATAGTGGGGATCAGTGAAGTGAAATGGAAAGAAGAGAAAGATTTCCAGTCTGATGAGTATAGGGTAAAATCAACAGTGGCAGAAGATTGTATAATGGGAATAGGATTCGTTATGAACAGGAAGGTAGGGAAGAGGGCGAGTTTATGTGAACAGTTGAGGGATGGGGTGTTCTCATTAGAATCGACAGCATGCCGATGTCGCAAGTGGAAAATAAACAGAGAGAGAAAGCATACGCTGAGCATCCAGAACATTATGATGACCGACCTACTATCGATATAAATACGACCAGGTGGCCGCAGCTTCACCTGGCGATGAATGACTGCTAGTCAGACACATGCACGACTCATGTAGTATCAGTGAGAGTGCCTTCCGTGTGTAGAATGAGGAAGGCGCGCCATATGAGGGCGCGGAGCCTCGGCACGACCATTTCACAAACAGCACGATTGGGGAGAAGAGACGTTTGTGGTACAACTTGACTAGAAGAAGGGATCAGTTGGTAGGACATGTTTTGAGGCATCAAGGGATCACAAATTTAGCATTGGAGGGCAGCGTGGAGGGTAAAAATCGTAGAGGGAGACCAAGAGATGAATACACCAATCAGAAGGATGTAATTCTTCATGCTTTCCCGGCGATCTGTTGACAACTTGGATATTCGGGAATCCAGCCGGATGTTCGCGTCGTTCTCGCACGATATTTCAACAGCGTGCCTCGCTGTCTTCTTCAGGTGCTACCTGAGACTGGTCCTTGGGTCGATCGAGTCCAGTATTTATGCCTGGGAGGAGCTGGGCGTTCCCTAATCGGTCCGCGCCGCGTCGAGTGTTCCATCTGTGGTCCGCGCCCGCCAGACTCAGCTTCAACGGACCCCTCCAGTCGCGGATGTTCCGACTGCAATCGGCGCCGGTTTTGGCCGTCCTCAACGGTTGTGGTTGTCATTTGAGGTGTGTCAGACCCGATCTGAGATGTTGGGTACTCTATCTCATGACTGTTACTACGGTTTCCACTTCTGTTGCGTGCTGGGCGCTCCCTAATCAGTCCGCGCCGCGTCGTGTCTTCCATCTGAGGTCCGCGCCCGCCAGACGCAGCTACATTGTCCCTCTCTGGTCGCTGGTGTTCCCTCCGCCGTCCGCGCCCGGCCTGGCCGTCGTCTGAAGTCGAGTTCCTGATCTGGGGTGTGTCAGATCTGGTCTCAAATGTCCAACACCTTGTCTCACGTCTGTTCCCTCGGTCTCCACTTATATTTCTTGCAGAATCCCGGAGTGTCGTGCGTTGAGTTTTCACAAGCTCAAGCGCAGGATTCCAGGCAGTGCTGATTTGGTATCCCGAGTCACAGTTGATTAGATTGTCTGTGACCTTAATCTCAATTGCTTCTTTAATGACACTGTCCCAAAATCTTGAGGTCTGTGTCACAATCTTGGTGTCATTGTAATCCATTGAATGACCAAGTTCCAGACAATGCTCTGCTATGGCTGATTTAGTTGCCTGCCTGAGTCTGGTATGTCTCTGGTGTTCTTTACACCTGATGTCCACAGTTCTGGTGGTCTGGCCAATGTATGACATCCCACACTGGCATGGTATGTTGTAAATACCTGGCTTGCGTAGCCCCAGGTCATCTTTTACATTCCCCAGCATAGCCCCAATTTTGGTGGGTGGGCAAAATATGAGCTTGATGTCATATTTCTGGAGAATCCTGCTGATCATGGTAGAGATAGGTCCGGCATATGGCAAGTATGCCATCTTCTTGGCCTCTTCTGGTTCTTCTTCTGGATCCTTTGGCCGGTTGGCAGGTTGAAGTGCCTCCTGGATATCTCTAGAGGAGTACCCATTCCTGCTGAACACTGATTGTAAGTGTTCTATTTCTATGGCCAGACTATCAGGATCTGACAGAGTTTGTGCTCTGTGGACCAGTGTTTTGAGCACTCCATTCTTCTGTGCCAGATGGTGGCAACTGCTGGCTTGAAGGTATAAGTCAGTGTGTGTAGGTTTGCGGTACACACTGTGTCCAAATGTGCCATCTCCCTTTCTCTTCACCAGGACATCCAAGAATGGAAGTATTCCATCCTTCTCCATTTCCATTGTGAACTTAATGTTCGGATGGCAAGAGTTCAGATGTAGCAGGAACTCATCTAACTTCCCTCTACCATGGGGCCAGATGACAAAGGTATCATCCACATACCTAAAAAAGCACTTGGGTTGATATGTGGCTGAAGAGAGTGCTTCCTCTTCAAACCTTTCCATAAATAGGTTGGCCACACCAGAGACATACCAGACTCAGGCAGGCAACTAAATCAGCCATAGCAGAGCATTGTCTGGAACTTGGTCATTCAATGGATTACAATGACACCAAGATTGTGACACAGACCTCAAGATTTTGGGACAGTGTCATTAAAGAAGCAATTGAGATTAAGGTCACAGACAATCTAATCAACTGTGACTCGGGATACCAAATCAGCACTGCCTGGAATCCTGCGCTTGAGCTTGTGAAAACTCAACGCACGACACTCCGGGATTCTGCAAGAAATATAAGTGCAGACCGAGGGAACAGACGTGAGACAAGGTGTTGGACATTTGAGACCAGATCTGACACACCCCAGATCAGGAACTCGACTTCAGACGACGGCCAGGCCGGGCGCGGACGGCGGAGGGAACACCAGCGACCAGAGAGGGACAATGTAGCTGCGTCTGGCGGGCGCGGACCTCAGATGGAAGACACGACGCGGCGCGGACTGATTAGGGAGCGCCCAGCACGCAACAGAAGTGGAAACCGTAGTAACAGTCATGAGATAGAGTACCCAACATCTCAGATCGGGTCTGACACACCTCAAATGACAACCACAACCGTTGAGGACGGCCAAAACCGGCGCCGATTGCAGTCGGAACATCCGCGACTGGAGGGGTCCGTTGAAGCTGAGTCTGGCGGGCGCGGACCACAGATGGAACACTCGACGCGGCGCGGACCGATTAGGGAACGCCCAGCTCCTCCCAGGCATAAATACTGGACTCGATCGACCCAAGGACCAGTCTCAGGTAGCACCTGAAGAAGACAGCGAGGCACGCTGTTGAAATATCGTGCGAGAACGACGCGAACATCCGGCTGGATTCCCGAATATCCAAGTTGTCAGAAGGATGTAGGTTGCAGTAGGTACTGGGAGATGAAGAAGCTTGCACAGGATAGAGTAGCATGGAAAGCTGCATCAAACCAGTCTCATGACTGAAGACAACAACAACAACAACTTGCTGGGTGTTCGCGGAGTGGTGTGGTGAGTGGCTTCAACACATGGCGAAACCAAACTGAAATCATGTCCGGACGTGAGGGGTTGGGCGATCACATATCATTAAGATATCAGACGTCGTAGCCTGGGCAGACTGGTAAAAGGCTTTAACGCTGGACGGAGTAAAGTGTGTCTGAACATGCAGCGCACTGATCACTCCAAACGATGGGCAGCCGCAGCTGATGACCCATCCACATGCCAATGCTGACACCACGATGTCGACAACTACGACTGAAATGGGCACGTGATCGTCGGCTCTGGACGTCGGTGCATTGGCAGAGCGTTGCATGGTCTGACGATCCCGATGCGTTCTTCATCACGCCCTTTGTCTTCAATGACGCCTGTATTGCAGGATTGAGACTAACTGGTGGCGGCTCCATTATGCTCTGGAGGCGTCCATGGCCCCAGTGATGCTCGTGCAGGAAGTGTTGACGGCCAAGAAGTGTTGTACATGACGATCATGTTTCCCCATGACAGTGACTTGTTTCAGCTAGATATTCCGTCCTGTCACAAGGGCAGGAGTGTCTTGGTGTTGTTAGAGGATCACAGTGGCGGGTTCCAGTTAATTTGCTAGTTCCCCAACTCGCCAGATCTGAAACCGATCGAACACATCTCAGATGTGTTGAACGTGGCGTTAGAGCTCATCGCCACTCTCTCCAGAATTTTCGGGAATTAGTGTGACTCGTGTGTGCAGATGAGGCGGCAATTCCCTACAGCAATCTACTAAGGTTTAATTATTTCTATGCGACGACGCGTCGCCGCTGTTATCCGTGGAAAAATGGACATCCGGTTGTTGGGTAGATGGTCATAATGTTCTGGATGACCAGTGTACGAGGATATTGAACGGGTAATTCAGTATGCAAATTTAGATGAAAGTCTCATGGGCGTGGGGGACTGCAATGCAGTTGTAGGGAAGGAGTAGAAGAAAGGATTGCGGGACAATTGACCTTTGCAGTTGGAGAATCGAAGGATTAGAAATGTGATGCTACAGACGAATGTTGAAAATAGGTGACTGATAAGGTAAAGAATGAGGAGATTCAATGCAGAATCGGAGGGAAAAGGAATATTTGAAAGCAGTGGCGAGGAGAAGCGACAGGACGATAGGACGTTTGTTAAGACATCAGGGAATGACTTCCATAAAACTGGAGGGAGCTGTAGAGGGCAAAAAGTGTAGAAGAAGACAGAGAGTGGAATACATCCATCAATAATTGGGGACGTAGGTAGCAAGTGGTACTCTGAGATGAAGAGGTTGACACAGGAGAGGAATTCGTGGCGAGCTGCATCAAGCCAGTCAGAAGACTTATGACTCAAAGAAAAAGTAGGAATGAGAGAGGAGTAAGATTAATTGAGTTATGCAATAAACATCAGTTAGTAATAGCGATTACTCTTTTCACAAAGCACAAGAAGAAGAGGTATGCTTGGAAATGACAGGGAGACACTATAAGATTTCTGTTAGATTACATCATGGTCAGGCAGAGATTCCGAAATCGGATACTGGAATGTAAGGCGTACCCAGGAGCAGACATTGATACAGATCATAATTTACGTGTAGTGCAGAGTAGGCTGAAGTTTAAGAAACTAGTCAGGAAGAATCAGTGCTCAAAGAAGTGGGATATGAAAGTGCTAAGGAATGAAGAGATATGCTTGAAGTTCTCTGAGGCTATAGACACTGCAGTAAGAAATAGCTCAGTAAGGTTTTCAATTGATGAAGCATGGACATCTCTGAAAAGGAAAATCACAAATTTTGGGTAGACAAATATTGGTACCAAGAAGGTAAACGCGAAGAAATCACGGATAAGAGAAGAAATACTTCAGTTGATAGATGAAAGAGTACAAAAATATTCAAGGAAATCCAGGAATACAGAAATACAACTCACTTAGGAAACAAATGAACAGAAAGTGAGCGGAAGCTAAGGGAAAACGGCTCCATGAAAGTGTGAAGAAATTGAAAAAGAAATGATTTTCGGGAGGACACACTCGGCATATAGAAAAGTTAAAACAGGAAGGGTTGTAGCATTAAGAGCGCGATGTGAATTCCACTGTTAAATGCAGAAGAGAGAGCTGGTAGTCGGAAAGAGTACATTGAAAGCCTCTATGAGCGAGAAGACTTGTCTGACAACGCTTTAGAAGTAGAAACAGGAGTCGATATAGAAGCGATAGGGGATCTACTATTACAATCAGAATTTAAAAGAGCTTTCGAACACTTAAGAACAATTGAGGCAAAAGATTACGATAATAGTCCATAAGAATATCTAAAATCATTGTGGGAAGTGGCAACAAAACGAATGTATACGTTGGTGTATAGAATAAATGAGTCTTGCAATGTACCATTTGACTTTCGGAAAAGCATCACCCACACAATTCTGAAGATTGCAAGAGCAAACAAGTGCAAGAATTATCGCACTATCAGCTTAACTGTTCATGTATCCGAGTTGCTGACCAGAATAATATACAGAAGAATGGAAAAGAAAATTGAGGGTGTGTTAGATGACGATCACATTGGCTTCAGGAAAGTTAAAAGTGCCAAAGGTGCGGTTAATAAATAATGGGAGCAAGACTAAAGAAAAATCAAGACACGTTCATAGAATCTTTTGACCTGGAAAAACTGTTCGACAATACCAAATGGTGCAATTTACAAGAAATTCTGAAAAAAGTATGAGTAAGCTATAAGGAAAGACTAGTAGTAGAGTATATGTACAAGAATCAAGAGGGGAAGATAAGAGTGAAAGACCAATCCAGATTAAAAAGGGTGTAAGACAGGGACGTAACCTTTGCCTCTACTGTCCACTCTATACATAAAAAAGCAACGATGTAAATAAAAGAAAGGTTCAATAGTGAAATTAAAATTAAAGATGAAAGGACATGAATGACAAGATTTGCAGATAACGTTGCTATTCTCAGTGAAGAAGAATTACAGGATCTGCTGAATGGAATTAAAGGTCTAATGAGTACAGAATACGGGCTGAGAGCAAATCGAAGTAAGACGAAAGTATTGAGAAGTATCAGAAATGAGGACATCGAGAAACTTAACATGAGGATCGGTGATCACGAAGCAGATGAAATTAAGGATCTCTGCTACCTAGGGAGAAAATAACTCATGACAAACGGAACAAGGAGGACATAAAAATAATCACTGCCAAATACGACATTGTGTTGATTAAACCATCCTGTAGAAGTGGTACGTTGCGTGATGTTGTGGTGATGACTGCAGGGAGAGCAGTGTGCTGGTGGACGATTAGTACACATCGGAGGTGACCAAGAAGCGAGTGCTGGGCGTCATCCAACGCAAGGCGGCCCACCAATGGTTCGGTGGCCTGGTCAGCCCCAGCTGGTGGAACGACCTCTGGCTCACCGAGGGCTTCGTCTCCTACTTCCAGTGGATCGCCGCGGCTCTGGTGAGTTCCGAGCAGTCCTCGCAGCGCACGGCCTCCCACTGGCCACCGAGAGGGAGCCAGCGCCAGTGTAACGTGCGGCCCGTGTTAACAGGTGCAGCCCTCGTGGCAGCTGCGAGAGGCGTTCGTGGTGAACGCTGTGCTGCAGGCCGCCATGCCGGCAGACGGCGCCCCCGGTAGCTACCCCCTCTCCAAGAGCCCCAACATCTCTGCTCAGCGAGTACTTCTACGAAAAAGGTGAGATTCGGTCTAAGCAAGCGACCAACGGAAAACGAATACTGCTACGGCATTAGTAGCGACTACTGGCAACACCAATCAGTCAGCATCACATATCCCATCGTAGTGGTCAGATTGATCAGCTGGGTAGCGCATAGTTTTGTACATTGCGTGATACAGATCATATGTCTTACTTGTACAGTATTACAATCAAGGAGACAGCCTGCTGGTTATGACCAGTGGACCAGGTATTTTGTCTCATGAATACTTGAATGTGGAAAGTAAAGAATAAATTCAATAAAATCGGGAATTAACCGAATCAGTGAAATGACATGGAAGGACTAGGTCCCTCTAACTAACTTCATTAATCCTTGGGCAACAACATTTATTTATATATATTTTTTTATAACAACAGGTCACTTTGAAAAACAGGTAGAGGAATAGAAGATAATTTGCCATTAAAGGCGTTCAAAATGAGACAGCCGGTAAATTCAGTAATAATAGCCTCAAACCAATTCAAGAAATAAGACGTTAACAATAGTGACGTTTTTAAAACGTTTACATAATTTTTTTAAATAAATCAGACAGGTAAAGTAAGTAACACACTTCTAGATAAATTTCTTCACGGGAATTCAAGTCTGAGACATTAAGCGGACCCTCAAAGAATATTAAGAAAGATAGCGTAGGTATTACCCAAAAGGTTTACACCAAAAAAAACACCATGAAACAGAACAAGAATATAGTATGTATTAAACTTTAAAGAGAATATTTCTTGTGTGAAGCCAGGTAACCAAAGACCCCTTGGCCGACAGCAAAATTTTGTTTACAATGTGGTGCCTCACAACCAGGATTGCGACAGATTTAAGGGAAGCATATGAGATGTGGACCCAAACATTTCGCCATTTGTTGTCTCATGTATAATACTATATTACTTAACGACAATAGAATCATTACAATTTTTAAAAATACCTATTAAAAGAATCAGAATCCTCGCAGTCATAGTTTGAATAGACTCAAATCATTAGAAACAAAATTTAACAGTTATACCATTAAGGGCAGAGCTTGAAACCGGAAGTATTTAGATCCCAAACACAAGAAGACGTCACAGCAACTGGGCGTGGCTGCAAGCGAGTTCAACAATCCGTTTTCTCAACCAAATGAATTACAATGCAGCCATTAAATGTACTAACAATTTCCACACTCAGGTAACCGTTACACAGTTGGATAACATTCATCCAAATACAGGAAGGATAAAGAGTCCCGCTACTGGTTGTAGCTGTTGGAATGCCGCTTAGAAATACAAATGTCTCAACAACAAAATTCCTTAAGCAATAAAATACACGTTCTCTCAAAACAGACAAACTGTGTTCAAAATGTATGTGAATTCCTAAGGGACCAAACTGCTGAGGTCATCGGTCTCTAGACTTACACACTACTTAAACTAACATAAAGTAGCTTAAGCTAGCAACAGCACACACATCAATGCCCAAGGGAGGACTCGAAACTCTGGCGGACAAACTGGAAAGGTAAAAAACTTAATTATAGATTCCAACTGGCACACTGCAATCGAACAATGAAAATGACCTTTAATAAATAGAAAATTGCACAAAATTCAAGATAAGTTGAGAGTAAATGCAACTGAAATGTACTTCTAGCTGGTACAATGAAGCAGAAACGGAGACAACCCTTAATAAGTACACAATTGACCCAAATTTAATATGTACTTCCAACAGATAAAAACAAGTAGAGACGTTGACAATAACCTTTACCAAATGTACAGTTAGCAAAAATTCAAAGAGGCTGACAACTATGGTATATGGATGTCACAGCCAAAACCAATAAGGAACGAGCAGCCATTTTCACAATAAGTGCAGTTAACTAATGACTGTGGACCAATGTAAGATCAGACAGTTGATACTGATAAGTAACAGGTCTGAAAAGTAAAGCACTGAGAAGCAGTAATAAGAGTGCAAGGTTTAAATGGGTAATTATAGAGGTATAATGTCTTTATGGGTATATGGACAATGGTGCTTCTTTTTGAAATTATATGCATTTGAAGTTGCAGGTAAATAATATCAGAACAGGTAATATTTCATTCATTGAAGTAATTGAGATTCATGGTTCAAACGGCTCTGAGCACTATGGGACTTAACATTTGAGGTCATCAGTCCCCTAGACTTAGAACTACTTAAACCTAACTAACCTAAGGACATCTCACATATCCATGCCCAAGGCAGGATTCGAACCTGGGACCGTAGCAGCAGCGCGGTTCCAGACTGAAGCGCCTAGAACCGCTCGGCCACAGCTGCCGGCCTAAGAAAATGCACCTAGAGTTCACTATAAGCTTTTTTCATTGACAACTGTCACTACTTCGACTAAAAAACGATGGTTGTTAAGTGTTTCATTTCAGAAGATCAAATATTAGTCACATACTCCTGTGAGAGAGTACTACGCCCTCTGGACCTAGATAACGTGACCTCACACTCCAGTCATCCGTTATTATCTCTCCAGTGAAGTAAGGTCGAAATGTAAGGTAGACGCAGCTTTGACATTTCTGATCCGTTAAATTTCTCTTAATTTGTATCTCTGTTGCAGGTGCATCGATTGTCTGGATGATAGAGAATATAATGGGATCAGAACCATTGTACAGAGCCCTCAACAAGTACCTCACACAGAAGTAAGTATTATTTGTCAGAATTCATAAGATAACCTTTTACTTGCAGACTCTATTAAATAAAGCTTTTAACTGTTAATGTTTACTTTCTGCCAATCATTCACTCAAATTTTCTGTTCAGTAGATATATCTGGAATAACAATAGGCAGAAATATCCTATTTGGATAGCCTCTTCTAAAAAATTACATCACAGTTCAGTTTGCTGGTTACTAGAGTTCTTTATGCTTGAATATGTGGGCATATTTGTTAAAATGTAAAACACGGTTCGTAGGTATGTGCAAGCCACTGCTCAGAATTAATGGAGTAGTGGATATTTGGTCCCAGTACTTCACTTCTGCGCAGTAGACCTTGAATTTTATTATCAATGAATAGACATGATGCTGTTCCGTATTGTCAAAAATTCAATAAATAATATTGATAGAGGTCGTCTATCTCACAATACTGGGACATTGCTCAATTTACTTGCTGGTAAGACAAGGAGAATTAACTCAGATGGAGTGGCCATTTCAGTTTAGTGTTAAAACATACTTAAATAAATATATATTAGCTTTATTTTATAGTCTGTAGATGACATAACTAATCATTTTCCCATAGTATATACATGGACGTATGGGAGGATCTGTTCTTGTCAGCCCTGGACTCAGAGTCACCTGCATCTTCCCTGCCAGAAGGTGGCTCCCTGTCCTCTGTGGTGCAGCCGTGGCTACAGCAGAGCGGCTTCCCACTCATCTCTGTCTCCAGAAACTACTCCGACGGGTCAGCTGTCATATCACAGGTGCTTTGACTTTCCCACCTCCTACAGAGGTCTACTCAGCTGTCTCTGTGGTGGTCCATTGCAGCCCTAATGTCACCTCCCATGTGATTTTGCAGGCACCGTACCTGTCACAAGTGGACGCCGTGTGGCCAGTGCCCATCAGATACACATCCCGCTCTGAGGCGAACTACTCGGCGACTGCTCCACGGCTCTGGCTGCTGGATTCTGAGCTGCTAGTGCCCGCTGTGGCAAAGCCAGATGACTGGCTACTTCTCAACATGAATGTGACTGGTGAGTGTCTTGTACTTTCACCTCTTTACTACATTGATACTGTTTATGCAATTTGGTAACTTTTGTCTGCATTATCTCAAGATTTCAGTCTGCATATTACATTGACAACTACATTGGTTGGTTATAAAGAGTACACATTGCTGTCATTAATTTCGGCCATTAGTCTCATGAATTGTGATGAATCTATTCGTCATGTCCTCTGCTGTAGTTATAGTTCCGATGCTACATATCTCACTCCCCAGAAATGCTATTGCGAAGGTTTTTCCAGACAGGTCCTCCGACAATTGTACATGGAAGCTACAGAATCTGTTCACTGAAATATTGTCCACCCTGTTGTTTGATTTCACTTGTGTTCTTATACTGCATATGCAGTAGAATCTGTACCATATTATATTATTTTCAGACTCATACTTAATTTCTGGTAGTTTTAATTTCACACAACTGTGTTGAGAAATATTTTTCTCATAAAAATTATTTTTAGTGTAGGTGTATTGGTGTTCTGTCACAGTGAAAGAGTTTTAGGAAGTCAATCCCTTCAGCTTTTATACACTCTTCTTGGAAATTTAATCAGTGTGATCATAAATCTGTATTGGGAAGCAAACTGCTGTGGATATTGTCCATCTTATCTGCTCAAGACGATATTACTGAAGGTGAGAGGGAAATAAGCCAACTCTGTGAAGAAACTTTTTCATCTCCATTATTTGCAACATTACATGAAGCACACTGCAGATAATGTACTGAAAGTCTTGCTCTACAGTGATCATGTCATGATCGTTGATTCTACTACAGGCTGAATGACAGAACAAATCCAAATACGATCAACACACATTAGATATTATGATAGGTTCTCAGGGAGGATCACAAGTGAGCGATAAGGTTATGGCTGAAGGATAAGTGGGAACAGGGGCGTGGATGACACTTATCAAATATAAACACCATTTGAAAAAGTAGTCTGGCCTAGGAGACTTCAGTCTTATACTGTGCAACACTGCATCTAGCCTTGGTAATGGCCACTGTTCGGCGAGGAAGGAAGCCCACAAACTTCTTCAGCTATAGCACATCCAAATGAAACCACTTATTGATAAATACATTTCACAGCTTTATCAAACTGTGGGGTTATTGATCATTGCATTTCACCTACTGTTCCAGAGATGTCAGGTATTTTGTATAGAATTAAAATCGGATGATCTGGAAGGCCAGATAATAAGCCTAAATTTCTGTCAAACCAGCAATGTCTGTTGTAGCCCTGTTGCAGTTGTAATATCATAAGATAGCACTTTCCACAATGCCCTTATATTTGTGAATGTGGTTTGGTAAGTGAGGTAAATTTCAATGAAAAAAATGGAACATTTTGGTTGCGCCTTCGTGGTTGGTGAGCTTGATTATTCCAAGGACCATATGAAGAATTTCAACAATGTACAACATACAGTGCATAGTTGACTGCCAGTGTTCTACTGTGATTCAATTTGCGTAAAAGAGTGCTTTGCTAAACATTTTCTCTTGAAGTGTTGGATTCTGCACAAATCGAAAAACAGAATTGGATAAATTTCACGAGGATTCTGCACCATCACTGACGAAAATTTACTTTTGAATTAATGAATTTAAACGTGGTCGGACAAGCACCAAAGACGAACGCTCTCCTGCTGTCCAAAGGAAACAATTGTCGAAATCCATAATATGGTAATGTAAGACAGCCGAATAAAATTTCATCAGAGTGCTGGGACTGCAGGCTTCTCAAATGGGAGAGAGCATAGCATCTTGCACAGAGAATTGGCTGTGAAGAAGCTGTGTACAAGGTGGGCGCTCCGATTGCTCACAGTCGCCCAAAAGCGCAACTGGCACAACATTT